>NC_073267.2:57862155-58171724 GCF_029289425.2 Pan paniscus | reverse complement strand
CTTGTCCCTAGTGCCTCTAACCAGGTCAGTTCTGTCTATCATACTCAGGAACTTTTCTTCACAGAATGAGTCGCAGTTTATAATTACATTTTTGTGGGATGATTGGATTAATGTCTGTGTTCCTCTGTGACAGACTGAAAAACCGTCCCCAGTTCTTTATCCTTCCCTGTGCCTGCACCTTTTGCCATGTGGTTTTGCAATCTCCACCCCGTAACCTTGATCTCTGCCATATGAGTTGCTTTAGCTGATGGAATGCAGGTGGAAGTGATGATGTGCCACTTCTGAATCTAGAACTTAAGAGGCCTGTTGTGCTTCTGCCATCACCATGAGAAGTACATTCCCAGCTAGTCCTCTGGCACAAGGAGGACAAAAGTTGTGTGGATCAGGCCCAGACTCACCCTGCAACTTAGAATGCCCCACTGAGCCCAGCTAGATCAGTCATACCCTAGCCAACCACAGAGGCATAAGCAAAATCAATGCTTATTGCTGCATGCTACTAAAATGTTGGAGTTCTTTGTTATTGACTGATACACCCCCACTATATACTAAGCTTTGTTTAAGCAAGCATCAAATGTTTGTTCAACATTGAATCCTTACTACCTTATACATAGTGGATCCTTAATATTAATATATATTTGCTGAATTAATGAATGATTAGCGGACCAGGCTACACTAGCAGCCAGAAAGCCCTGCACTATCAGGGGACCATTGGGGTTTCACAAAGTGAAGTGTACCTCTAATCAGTCAGAGTGGTCCAAACTTCTAGGAGATAAGCAAAGAAGAAATGGGGAGATTGGGAAAGGCATTAGGGGGAGGGATAAAGAGAAGTTGGCAAATGGATACAAACATACAGTTAGATGTTAAATGGAAGGAGTAAGTTATAACGTTCGATAGCAGAGTAAGGTGACTATAGCTAACAACAATATATCATATATTTCAATATAACTAGAAGAAAGGGCTTGAAATGTTTCCGTCACATAGAGATGATAAATACTCGAGGTGATGGACACCCCAAATACCCTGACTTGATCACTACATTGTCTGTGTAACAAAATATAATATACTATCATATGCATTCCATAAATGTGTACAAATGTTTGTATCAATAAAAAAAGAAATGGATGGAAACTATCTTTCTGCCTGCTCGCCCCAAGACCTCTGCCTCCAGAACTTCAAGGCTTGGAGAAGAGGCCTATAGCAGAATAAGTGCTTAGACCTTTGGAGATATTAGGACATCCCTACAGCCATCAAAGTGTATTTATCAATCAGCAGCCTGAGTCTTACTTGGCACCTAGAAAGTATCTCCCATGCTGCTCATTTTTATTTGGATTAACTCAGAGACACCAGGAATAGATTGATAATGATAATGATGGCAGATACATTTAATAACATAAAAAAACAATAAATATGTGCTGGCCACTGTGCTATACCAGATTATCTACTTTAATTCCTTACAACAGTTAAATGGAGTGTGTCCTGTTTTACAGATGAGGAACCTGAGCCTGAAAGAGGTATGGTATCATGTGCCAAAGCACGAAGCTAACAAAGAGAGCCTGAAAGAGGTATGGTACCCTGTGCCAAAGCATGAAGCTAGCAAAGATTTAAGAGAATTCAAAACCAGGTAGTCTGAGTTCAGAGCTCATGCCCCTAATCACTGAGCTATGGCCTGAGCAGTGACTCAGAAGTTCCAAGACTCAGTCCCAGCTCCAGCCCATATGAACTCAGGCAAGGCTTTTCCTCAAACTGAGCATAGTTACTTTCTTGGTAAAGATGTCTGAAGGGCTTTCCAGCTCTGGCTGCTCCTGACCTGTGGCTTGAGCTACACTTCCTCATTTCTCTCACGCACCCCCAGCTGCCATCTCCCAAGAATGTCCTTCTGGGGTACTTTTACCAGACATCAGTCTTCTCAGACCCGGCCACCAGCAATTGTCACTGCTTTTCCAGGAGGCAGGTGTGCAGTATGTATTGAAAGTCTTAATGATGCTCATAACATTTCCCTTAAAGAAAGATAAAAAATGAGCACAAGGGCTTATGGGCAAGAATGTTCACAGCAGCACTATTTATCATAACGGAAGCCCAGAAATAACCTAAATATCCACCCTTAGTGGATTGGTTAAATAAATTGCAGCACGTAACTCAACAGGAGTATCATGGAGCCTTTTAAAAATATAAAATGGCTCATTTGAAATGTTATGCATCACAGCGTTATTCAAAGGGCAAAATATGGAGGAAAATATTCAAATGTCCATCAATACTGAACTGGTTAAATAAATGGCAGTATATTCATATAATAGACTGCTGTAGAGTGGTACGAAGAAATGAGAAAATTCTCCATATATTTCATATAGAAAATTCTCCCAGATACTTTGTTAAGTGAAAAAACAAGGTGAGGAGCAGTGTTTATAACATGCAATATTTTGCAGAAAAATAAAAACACATGTTTATTTCTTTATATAATCATGAGATTCTGAAAACAGACTCAAGAAAGAACAAAAGAACAAGTTATTGGTAGGAGAACTTGTTAGATGGGGCACAAAAGTGAAAGGAAACTCTTTACTATAAACCCATACATATATAATTTTATTTTAAGTTCAGGGATACATGTGCAGGACGTGCAGGTCTGTTACATAGGTAAACGTGTGTCATGGTGGTTTGCTGTACCTATCAACCCATCACCTAAGTATTAAGCCCCACATGCATTAGCTATTTATCCTGATGCTCTCCCTCCCCCCACACCCTCCAACAAGCCCCAGGGTGTGTTGTTCCCCTCCCTGTGTCCATGTGTTCTTGTCGTTCAGCTCCCACTTATAAGTGAGAACATGTGGTGTTTGGTTTTCTGTTCCTGTATTAGTTTGCTGACGATAATGGCTTCAAGCTCCATCCATGTCCCTGCAAAGGACATGATCTTCTTCCTTTTTACAGCCACATAGTATTCCATAGTGTGTATGTACCACATTTTCTTTATCCAGTCTATCATCGATGGGCATTTGGGTTTATTCCATGTCTTTGCTATTGTGAATAGTACTGCAGTGAACATACAGGTGCATGTATCTTTATAATAAAATGATTTATATTCCTTTGGGTATATACCCAGTAATGGGATTGCTGTGTCAAATGGTATTTCTGGTTCTAGGTCTTTGAGGAATCGCCACACTGTCTTCCACAATGGTTGAACTAATTTACATTCCCACCAACCTGTTCATATATTTTTAACCTCATGAACCTATTATAACCTACTTACAAAATTAAACTTTTAAAAACCTTAATAATGTTGTAGAAATATGTTGAATTGTGGAGGAAAACCTTATATTATTAAAAGGAAAAAGTATTTTATACAAGAGAATGAACAGTGACCTTAAGCAAGTCACATTTCTCTGAGCCTGTTTATCTGTAAAATGAAAAAAAAGATGCCTACTTCACAGTCATGAGAATAAATGAGACCAAAATAGGAAACACATATGTTAATAAAACACATAGCTAACACTAAATAAATATAGCTATTAATGATCCCATAAAAACAGTGCTGGAATTACATGCTTGCTACATGTGGTTATCTCTAGGTGACAGGATAGAGGTGGTTTTTATTTTACTTTTTGTGCTTTTCTAGATTTTCCAATTTTGCCGTAAAGAAAACACATTCCTTCATGCCTGTAATCCCAGTACTTTGGGATGCCAAGGCAGGAGGATTACTTGAGCACAGGAGTTCGAGGCTGCAATGAGCTATGATCATGCCAATGCAATCCAGCCTGGGTGAAAGAGTGAGATCTTGTCTCAAAAGGAAGGGAGGAAGGAAGGAAGGGAGGGAGGGAGGAAAGAAGGAAGGAAGGAAGCAAGGAAGGAAGGTGGAGGGAGGAAAGAAGGGAAAGAAAAAAGAAAGAAAGGAAGGAAGGAAGGAAGGAAGGAAGAAAGAAAGAAAGAAAGAAAGAGAAATAAAGAAAGAAAGAGAGAGAGAAAGAAGGGGGAGGGAGGGAGGAAGGGAGGGAGAGAGAGAAAGAAAAAGAAAGAAAGAAGAAAGATTCCTTTTGTAACAACGTGAAAAAAACAGAAATGTTACTTGTAAAGTGATAGAGAGCAATATTTAAAGTACCTTTCAGGAAGTTCTAGCCAGACCAATAAGGCAAAAGAAAGAAACAAAAGGCATTCAAATCAGAAAAGAAGTCAAACTATCTCTCTTCACTGATTATATGATTCTATATCCAGAAAACCCTAAAGACTGCAAAAAAATCCTGGAACTGATAAAAGACTTCAGTAAAGTTTTGGGGTACAAAATCAACGTACAAACATTAGTAGCATTTCTATACACCAATAACATTAAAGCTGGGAGTCAAATAAAGAACATAATCCCATTTACAATAGACACACACACTAAAAAAATACCTAGGACTGTATCTAACAAGGAGGCGGAAGAGCTCTCTGAGGAGAACTAAGAAACACTGCTAAAAGAAATCAGAGATGACACAAACAAATGGAAAAACATTCCATGCTCATGGATTGGAAGAATCAATATTACAAAAATGTCCATACTGCCCAAAACAATCTACAGATTCAATGCTATTCCTATCAAACTACCAATGTCATTTTTCAGAGAATTGGAAACAACTATTCTAAAACTCATATGGAACCAAAAAACAGCCTGAATAGCCAAAGCAAAATCCTAAATAAATCCAGAGACATCGTGTAACTCAACTTCAAAGTATACTATAAGGCTACAGTAACCAAAACAGCATGGTACTGGTACAAAAACAGACATATAAACCAATGGAACAGAATAGAGAACTCAGAAATAAAGCCACACATCTACAGCCATTTGATCTTTGACAAAGTTGACAAAAATTATCAATGGGGAAAGGACTCTCTACTCAATAAATAGTGCTGACATAGCTGGCTAGCTATATGCAGAAGAATGAAACTGGACCCCTACCATTCACCATATACAAAAATTAACTCAAGGTGGTTTAAATATTTAAGTGTAAGACCTCAAACTATAATAATCCTGGAAGAAAGCCTAGGAAACACCATTCTGAACATCTGCCTTGGAAAAGAATTTATGACTAAGTCCTCAAAAGCAATTGCAACAAAAACAGAAATTAACATGTGGGACCTAATTAAACTAATGAGCTTCTGCACAGTGGAAGAAATTATCAATAGAGTAAACAGACAACCTACAGGATGGGAGAAAATATTCACAAACTGTGCATTCAGCAAAGGTCTAATATCCAGAATTTATAAGGAACTTAAACAACTCAACAAGTAAAAAACAAATAACCCTGTTAAAAAGTGGGCAAAAGACATCAACAGACACTGCTCAAATGAAGACATACAAGTAGCCAACAAATATATGAAAAAGTGCTCATCATCACTAATCATCACAGAAATGGAAATTAAAACCACAATGAGATACCATCTGACACCAGTCAGAATGGCTATCATTAAAAAGTCAGTAAATAACAGATGCTGGTGAGGTTGCAGAGAAAAAGGAACACTAATACACTGTTGGTGGGAATGTAAATTAGTTCAGCCACTGTAGAAAGCAGTTTGAAGATTTCTCAAAGAACTTAAAACAGAGGTACCATTCAATCCAGCAAACCCATTACTGGGTATATACCTAAAGGAAAATAAATCATTCTACGAGAAAGACACATGTATTCCTATGTTCATCACAGCGCTATTCACATTAGCAAAGACATGGACTCAACCTAGGTGCCCATCAACAGTGGAATGGATAAAGAAAATGTAGTACATATACACCATGGAATACTACGTAGCCATAAAAAAAAGAACAAAATCATGTCCTTTGCAGCAACACGGATGCAGCTGGAGGCCATTATCTTAAGCAAATTAATGCAGGAATAGAAACCAAATATCACACAGTCTCACTTGTAAGTGGTAGCTAAACACTGAGTACACATGGACATAAAATTGGGAACAACAGACACATTGGGACCATCAGGTGGGGGAAGAGGGAGGAGAGCAAGTGTTGAAAATCTAACTGTTGAGTACTATGCTCAGTACCTGGATAATGGGATCAGTCATACCCCAAACCTCAGCATCATGTAATATGCCATGTAAGAAACCTGCACATGTACCACCTGATTCTAAAATAAAAGCTAAAATTATTTTTAAAATTTAAAAACAAAGTACCTTTCAAAGCCCTCCCTACCCTTTTCCCAAGGTTCCTGAAGTGTCTGGGCAGGTAGGTCAGCATGGTATTGGTGGCAATTACTGTGTAGTCACTGAGCTGTGGGGCCACAGGCAATCAAAGGCACCATCTAACAGTTCATCTGATGAGACCCCTCCCCCAGCTAAGGATGCAGACCCTTCAAGGTGGAGACACTGCCCTGGCTCAGATAGTATTGAAACATTCCTCAAGATGCACTTTCAGACCCCAGACACAAACCTCACTACCACCAACACTTACGGAGACTTGACAATGAACCAGGTGCTGCCCTGATGCTTTACCTGCATTGATACAGTTAGTCTTCATGCAGTGCTATCAGGTATTATCCCCACTTACGATTAGAAGCTCAAATACACAGTACCTACCTAATTTGCCCAAGACCACACAGCTAGTAAGGGGCAGAGCCGAGATTTGAACCCTATTGATCTAAGTCTAAAGCATATGCTCACCCTCTATGCACTGCTTTAGACAGCGCTCATTGGCGGTCAGGCTTTTTGATTAAAACAGAATTTGTTTTTGGTGAGAACAAACAAAGAGAGAAAGAGAGTGGTAAACAAAGCAAAATATAAAGTCAGATATCAGGCCGGGCGCAGTGGCTCAAGCTTGTAATCCCAGCACTTTGGGAGGCTGAAGCAGGTCGATCCCCTGAAGTCAGGAGTTCGAGACCAGCCTAGCCAACATGGAAAAACCCCATCTCAACTAAAAATACAAAAAAATTCGCCGGGCACGGTGGCAGGCACCTGTAGTCTCAGCTACTCGGAAGGCTGAGGCAGGAGAATCGCTTGAACCCGGGAGGCAGAGGTTGCGGTGAGTAGAGATCACGCCACTGCACTCCAGCCTGGGCAACAAGAGCAAAACTCCTTCTCTAAATAAATAAATAAATCCAGATATCAGAATTGTGGTTAAACCCAAATGCCATAGCTTGCATGGAAGCTGCTTGCCCTGTATCATCAACTGGAAATGCTAAAACAGCTGAATTTCAGTACTGGAATCAGACCATTCCCATCAATATCCCCGCTTGCAATGCTACCAAGTACCCATCCCATCCACTGGTGAGATGCTCACTGCAATTTAAGGCAGCCCATGCTAACTTTGGACATTTCTCTGTGAAAACCTGTAACTCTAGGTTATCCAAGGAGATTGCTTCCTACAGAAACCATCATTTGGTGTGTTTAAGTGGTCTTGGTCTGTTTGTTAAAACATCAGTATTATTGGTTTGTGTTTTGTTCCAGATACCCTGTCCGGAAAAAGTCACACTCTGAATAAAACATGGCCCAGGGTCTCTTACTCACTTTCTCCCTTTGCAGCCAGATCTTGGGAAATGCACACTTTCCTTCTATGGTTTGAGGACGGTGGTTTAGAAGCTCCTGGCTATTGTAGCTCAGGGCCTTGGTCCCAGGTCTCTATCCTGTGTCTTCAGTGTCCCTCATTTCACTTTGAGGGCATCCCCTTTGTGTGAGCTTGTCAGCAGCTGTCACGGTCACTGGGCTGGTCTTACACTTCATTTTTTAGCCTGTTAAGTTTAATGCCCCTATGTTTGGTGAAGTAAAGGGAACAGCTTCTCTTTGTGGCCTGTGGTGGTGATTTTACAGAGATTATCTCAGAGACTCTACTCAGATACATACTGTTCATACTTACTCACTGCATAAATAAGCCAGTGTGGCTTAGTTAAATTTGGGGGGGCTATCAAAGCAGAGACACTCTCCCTAATTATTCACTTTGTGAATGCCTTTCATGCCAGAATACCTCCTGGCTCCTTTAATCCCCACCAGAGGTCCAGAAATCAAGGCATCATCTTTGACCCCTCCCTCTCACTGTCCCCAACCATCCATCTACCAGCAAGTCCTACTGGTTTGTCCCCCAAAATATATCTAAGATCTTTGCAGGCACCTCCATTTCTTCACCCCTAGCTTCCATCAGCCCTGCCCTGGGCTGCTTCAAAAAACTTTCCAACTTATTGCCTGCTTCTACTTTTGCTCCTGTTCAACCTTTTCTACGAATTGAAACCAGAAGAGCATTTTAAATTATAAATTGGATTATGTAGTATCCCCCTTTCCCCCTCCCCCCACCCGCTTAAAACCCTTCAGTGGCTCCCACACGCTTCGAATCAAGTCCAAGTTTCTTCTCATAGTCTGTAGGGTCTGCATGACCTGGCCCAGCGCAGGTCTCTGACGTCCACAACACCAGGTGCCCTCTGTTACATTCCAGCCATACTCTCTAGTGTGGTTCACCCAGAAGCAAACCTGGAGACAAGGAATGGGTTTCAAGTAGATAATTTGGGAGGTGATCCCAGAAAGCATCATGAGGGAGTAGGAAAAGTGCAATAGAGAACAGAGGAAAGCTGAGGCAGGGCGCATTAATGAGTGGGTTACCTCTGTAGACAACTAGGGCTTAGTTCTGCTGGGGAGCCTTTATGTGGACATGCCTGAGAGCTGTGCCAGCACAAGGTGGGGAAGCTGGGGAGTTTATCCACCTTGTCCCAGACCACATTGCTGAGGGTCATTCTGGGGACACAGCTTCCCAGAGCTCTGGCAGAGCACTCACCTGGGGCTGGAGAACACTCTGAGACAGAAAGACACAGTAAACCCTGACTACCCATATAGACTGGGGAGTTATGAGTAGAACACCAACAGCCCCTGCCCCTTCAGTATTACTCAGTGGGTGGCCCTGGACCACCTACCATGCACAAAATTAACCAGTCTATGATGAGACAAGGCACTTGGGCAAGAAGGTCAATTAACTACATCACTAAGCACACTGCTTAGTTCCACTGACATTTTTTCATAGTCACGTGTTGTAAGTTTGGATATGGTTTGTTTGACCCCTCCAAATCTAATGCTGAAATATGATCCCCAGTGTTGGAGGTGGGGCCTAATGGGAGGTGTTTGGGTCATGGGGGCAGATCCCTCATGAACGACTTTGTGCTGCCCTAGTTTCCATGAGAGCTCCCTCAAGAGCTGGTTGTTTAAAAGAAATTGGCACCTCCCTCCATCCACCTTACCTCCTCCCTCACCATATGATACCTGCCCACACCAGCTACTCCGCTTCCCCTTCTGCCATGATTGGAAGCAGCCTGAAGCCCTCACCAGAAGTAGATGTTTGTGCCGTACTTGTTGTACAGCCTGAAGAACTATGGGGCAAGTAAACATGCCTTTATAGCAACACAAATGGACTAAGACATTAGACTTTCTCAATGAAGGAAGCAGTGCATTAATGTACACTCTGGTGCAAGCTCCTTACCTTCTCATAGACTGGTACTTTGAATAGCCCTGTATATTATCCTTCTGTCTATTGCTAGAACACATTGGGTCTATTCCTACCAGACATCTCTGTCCTTGCTGTTCCTGCTGCCTGACATTGTTTTTCCTGGCTTCTTCCCAGCCTTCACATGGCTTATATGGTCCCACCTCAGGAAGACCTTCCTGACTCCCTATATAAAATATCCACTAACCCATTACCCATATTACAACACCCTACTTATGTTCTTCAAGGTGATAATCATGCTGTATATTTATTCTGTATTTGTTGGTTGACATATTGTCCATCTCCTCCACTTGAATGCATGTTCCATAGGGGCAGGAAGTTGGCCTGGCTCCTTCGCCCATTATATCACAGCACGAAGCACAGAGTTGGTGCCCAAAAAATGCTGAATTAATGATTGAAAAAATGTGCATCACATACATTCCAAGTTCATTATGTGATGTCCTTCTCCCATCAGAACATGCTTAGTGCTGACATGCCCTCCAATTGATGTCAAACAAAAACACATGTTCTCCCATGATATGCCCCAAATTGTGGCTGACCCCTGGTAATGTCCACAACTTCATAACAGTGCTTCAGCATCCAATCTCCCAAGCCCAAGTCTCCTCCATCCCTGAAATTGGGTACCAATTTATTTGGAGGCATCCATCTGAGTAGGTATAAGCACTGGCTTGGGAATTAGATGTACATAGCTTCAAACCACAGCTCTGCCACTAGTTGTGTGGCCTTGGGTAGGTGACTTCACCTCTGTGAACCTCAATGTACTCATCAAGGTTGTTGTAAAAATTAAATTATATATATTTGACCTAACTGTCCCATTACTGGGTATATACCCAAATGAATGTAAATCATTCTATTACAAAGATACATGCACACATATATTCATTGCAGCACTATTCATAATAGCAAAGACATGGAATCAACCCAAATGCCCATCAATTATAGACTAGATAAAGAAAATGTGGTACATATACACTATGGAATACTATGCAGCCATAGAAAGGAAGGAGATCATGTCCTTTCCAGGGACGTGGATGAAGCTGGAAGCCATTATCCTCAGCAAACTAACACAGGAGCAAAAAACCAAACACCACATGTTCTCATTTATAAGTGGGAGCTGAACAATGAGAACACATGGTCACGGGGAGGGGAATAACACACACTGGGGCCTGTTGGGGGGTGAGGTGAGGGAAGGGAGAGCATTAGGAAAAATAGCTAATGCATGCTGGGCTTAATACCTAGGTGATGGGTAGATAGGTGCAGCAAACCACCATAGCACATATTTACCTATGTAGCAAACCTGCACATCCTGCACATATACCCAGAAACTTAAAATTAAAATTAAAATTAATTTTTAAAAATGAATTAAATTTGACAACTCGTATAAAGCAAGATTTCTCAAACCGGGCATTATTGACATTTTGAGCTGATTTTTTGTTGGGGTCACAGGTAGCAGACTGTCCTATCCACTGTAGAATATTTAGCAGAATTCTGGGCCTCCACCTATTAGATGTCAATAGAACACCCTCCACATGCCATGTGAGAACCAAAAATGTCTGCATTTTTGTGAGAAACAAAAATGTCATATCTCCCCTGGGAGACAAAATCACTGAGAGTTAATAACCACTGGTAGTAAGTCTTTAACACAGGGCCTGGCAAGTTATTAAACTGCTATATACCTCAGTTTCCTTATCTGTAAAATAGGCATAATCATGTTCAACTCATAGTTTGGTGAGAATATTAACCGACATAATATGTGTAAAGGGCTTAGCAGAATACCTTGCATATTACAAGTGCTTTTTTCAAAAAGCTATTTTTGTCATTAAAACTTAATGACCATTTGCAATTATTGCTATTTGTATTAGAGCCCTCCTTTAATCACTATTCTGAGTTTAATCCAATCACTCACCTAGTTTTCCCAGAGGACCTTACTATTCATACTGCATACCCAGTGCTAGAGCCCTTTTCCTAATCCCTAGCTACCTTGTGGCCTCCCAAATGTCAAAATAAAAGCTCACCTTCCAAACTCAGTGTGGCTGGCTGTGTTGAGCACCTCGTGGCCACATTCCACTGACCCTTGGAACATTTGGTTATTTCACCCGAGCCACCTAGAGCTGACAACCCCAGCTGGGTCAGAACATTAATAGTTGGTGATGGAGCTTTCAGAATACTGTGATTTGCCTGTCCTGTTGAACCTTCTCATTTGTAAGGCCTACATTGGGTGTCTTAGTCAGCTGTGGTCAAAATACTTTAAAGATATTGCAGTAAATGAGGTCAATGAAGCATTCGAGGATGCTGAGCTCTCCTTTACATTTTCCTAGGGGCCCAAAAATGAGATGTTTGCTCCCAATACGTCAAGAGAGACAGTGGTCAGTCATAAGAGTCACCAGTGAAAAAATGGTGGCCCCCTATCCTTGGAGATCTTTAAAAAGAACTGGGAAATCTATAGATCACCTTAGGTAGTATGGACATTTTAACAATACTGATTCTTCAATCCATGAACATGGAATATCTTTCAATTTTATAGTGTCCTCTTCAACAAAAATACAGTTAGAACAGTGTTCTGTAGCACAATAGGAGGGCTATAGTAAACAATAACTTACTGTAAATTTCAAAATAACTAAAAGAGCGGAATTGGGATATTCCTAACACAAAAAAAATGCTTGAGATGATGCATATCCCAATTGTTATGATTTATTATACATTATATGTTTGTATCAAGAATCACACATACCCCCTTAAATATATACTACTAATATACATCCATAATATATAAAAATAATTTTTTTTTTAAAAAATGGCTGGGTGTGGTGACTCAAGCCTGTAATACCAGCACTTTGGGAGGCAGATCACGAGGTCAAGAGATCGAGAACATCCTGGCCAACATGGTGAAACCCCATCTCTACTAAAAATAAAAAATTAACTGAGTGTGCTGACATGTGCCTCTAGTCCCAGCTACTAGGCAGGCTGAGGCAGGAGAATCGCTTAAACAAGGGAGGCAGAGGTTGCAAGTGAGCCAAGATCACACCACTGCACTCCAGCCTGGTGACAGAGCAAGACTTTGTCTCAAAAAAAAAATAAATAAATAAATAATTCATCAGTGTCAGATTTCCATGTGCTAGGAGGAAGAGCTGGTACCACTGATTTCTGCAGGTCTTTCCCAATTCCAGATTTCTAAAGCAGCTTCTCCCAAACACCTTGCTTCCCCCTAGCCTCTGTGTTTGAGTAAAAGCACACTTCTAGCTATGCACCCTGCTCTGACACCCAGCCCATCTGCTACCTGGCCCATGCCTCAGATAATCCTTCTACCAAGTTGAATCCTCCCACCATGAGTAACTGCTACTATAGGAATTATATAGGAAGTACATACTTCTCAAATATGAGAAGATAGGAGCATAAGAATTACATACTTCTCAAAAATCAAGTTCCACGTTTGTTTTATACTATTTATTTTAATTTTTTCAGAGACAAGTTTTCACTGTGTCTCCCAGGCTGGTGTACAGTGGCACAATCATAGCTCACTGCAGCCTTGAACTCCTGGACTCAAGCAATCCGTCTGCCTTAGCCTCCCAAGTAGTTAGGACTATAGGCATATGCCACCATGCTCGGCTAATTTTTTTATTTTATAGAGATGGGGGTCTCGCTATGTTGCCCAGACTGGCCACAAGCGATCCTCCTGCCTTGGCCTCCCAAAGTGTTGGTATTAGAGGTGTGAGTCACCACCTCCAGCCTCCAGATTCATTTATTCAACCAAGCACATCTCCTAAGTGCTTATGCTGTGTCTGGTGCCTTGCAGGCAACAGGGATCCCATGATTAACCTTCATCAATCTTGCCCCTCAAAGATTTCATGATCTGGTAGATTTAAAAGTTTCAGTTTACATGCCAGTTTATGTGAGTATGAGTCTACATATGTGTTTTTATTTTAATTATTCTTGGTGGAAACATTTCTAAGATTATTATAGAGGTCACCTCTTTTAAACAGAGCAGGCAGCTTAGCACAGTCTACCCTTTGCCTGGAGTTCCAAGGCTGTGATTGAGACTCCCAAATTTGTATGACCCTGTGAGGCAGAGCAACCCTCTACAGTCCTTATTGTGATTTTTATCATATTCATATTGTTCCTGTCCCATCACCATCCTCTGCTACCCACCAGCAGCAAGATTCTTCATGCTTTTAAGAGTCCACCATATTCAATAAGCGTTTGTAATGCAGCAACAGCTTGAAAGTAATTCTTCCCCACCCTTCTGGCTCTCCAGACATGTCCAGGACACCTTCCTCCATTCATGAGCTCTTGAAAATGGGCACTATTATTATGCCCATTTTACAGATGAGGAAATTGAGTCTCAGATAGGTTAAGTTACTTGCCCTGAAGTCACAGTAGCAGAGCTGGAACTTATATCCAAACTGACTGACTCCCAAGATCAAATTCCTATTCACTCCACTATACTATTAGGAGTTTGTCACTTGTAGATGGGGGATGATCAGAGAGCTGCTTGACTCTATCCAAATCTGGACAGTTACAGGTTTTAAAACAGTCACAACTGGATAACCCACAGGTATTTTCTGAACACCTAGTGCTGTCAGAGATATGAAATAGCATGTCAAGGCCTTGAGAAGCTCATAGTCTAGTTGGGAATGTGGGCAGGAGACAGCAAGGGTACATCACCACCCAACCCATAGGAAGGTGCCAAAGAGTTCAGGATGGATGGCTCAGCATGGCTGGAAAACCTCTACTCAAAGTTCTGCTGTCCATGAAGGGTCCTGAATCAGAACCACCTGAATGAGGAGTGGGAAGTAATGAGTCACTTGTCATAAGGCTGTTCTAGCAGGGACAGGGGGTCAGAGGTGCTGAGCCATGCAGTGACAGGATATGTGACTTCGACCATTCTTGCAGTTATTCAATAAATATTGAATGGAATACTCTGTACATGCAAGGCACTGTTCTCAGCACATTGAAGAAGACAGACAAGGTCACTGCCCTCACAGAGCTTGTATTCTAGTGGGGGAGGCCTCATACAATTAAATAAACCAGACAATAAGAGGCAGTGAGAAGCAAATGGGAAAGGAGCTACTGCCGATTGGGAGGGGTAGAGGAATAGTCTTTCCAAAGAGGTGACATCTGAGTTAGGACATAAAAGGATGAGGAAGAGCCATGTAAAAGGAAGAGTGTGCCAAGCACATAGAACAGTGTGTGAGAAGGTTCAGAGGTCCTTGTAAGGCTGATGTGGATGAAAGCTACCTTCCACCCACCAGGCTTTGCAGGTGGAGCTGTCCATGAAAAAGAAACACTGAAAAGAGAACTCAGTTGAGAGTAATTAGGTAACTGTCTCCATGTGGCTTTGGGGTTAGGAGCTGAGAAGGGAAGAAAAATGGAAGGAAAGGGAAGCTCCAAATAGCCTGCTACAACCAAATGATTCTGAATATCTGATAATAAATATTCATATAATAATTGATGATGGTAATGATGATAAAAATGCTAAAAAGATCAGGCTGTCAGAGGGCAATGCTGCCCTTGGCAAAGATATGTGGCCTTTCTCAGACTCAAATAAAGGGCAAAGGATAGCACATCTCCTTCATTCTCTTTCTCCTGCCTGTGACATGCCTGAGAATCCCAGAGGTCATTCTCACTGCCCACAGGCATTCCTACTGGATCCCAAGTCCCTGCTGGGATCATAGCCATTATGATGCTCACAGGCTTCCCTGCCTCTAGAGATGGGTGCTGCAGTTGAGCCCTTGTGGCTAGTGGATGACACACCTGCTTCCCCCCACCACCACCCTGACTATGAGCATCTTGAGAACAGGACCAGGTCTTAGCCATCGCTGTGGCCCCAGCACCTCCCCCGGGGCCTGGTGCATAGTAGATGTTCAGTAAGTATTGGCTGGAGAGAGAGAGGGAGGAGAAGATGGAGGAATTGAGAAATGGAGGAATAGAGGGATAGGGAAATACATCAATCACCTGTCTCCAGTCAAGGACAGGCATTTAGCAGCTGTTCAGAAAATAGCTGATTGATTTTAATAGGCAAATGATAGGTCTTAATAAAATTCTCATTGTTGCTGAGCACAGTTGGGCTAGATTTTGAATAACAGTTTCTGTAAGACATTGATTCAGAATACCCCAGACCCCAGACCACCTCCTCTGACATTTTTATCAAATCAAAGTACATTGTGCTATATAGTGCAAAAAGCACACAGCCTAGAACTCTGCCACTTATCTGGTTTGTGATCGTGGGTATATTTCCTTAAGCCCCTGTTTCCTCTTATTAAAGAGTAGGGGAATGCAGAGAATTGCAGTAGGAATAAAAGGAATACTTTTTTGAAAGCAATTTGGGGTGTTTGTTTATTTTGTTTGTTTTTTTTCAAATCAAAATGAATGTATTGAGTACCTGCTGTATGTTCTTTCTGAGTGCTGGAAAGAAAGATAAAAGACAGTCCCTGGCCCAGAGGACCCCACAGTCTAGCAGTGAAGACAGACCCAGGAATGGGAATGTGATGGTTAATTTTATGTGGCAACTTGCCTGGACCACAGCACCCAGATATTTGATGAAGCATTATTCTGGATATTCCTGCGATGGTGTTTGGGATAAGATTAACATTTAAATCAGCGGACTCTGAGTGAAGCAGACAGCCATGTGGGTGGGCTTCATCCACTCCGTTGAAGTCCTGAATAGAACAAAGACGGACTTCCGCTACATAAGAAGGAATTCTGCCAGCAGACAGCCTTTGGACTCAAATTGAAACTCTTCCCTGCTTCCCTGGGTCTCCAGCCTACCCATCAGATTTTAAGCTCACCAAGTTTCCACAGTCACATGAGTCAATTCTTTCAAGTAAACCTTTCTGTATACACACATCTTGTTGTTTCTGTTTCTCTGGAGAACCCTGACTAACACAGAGGACAATAACACAATAGTGAGTTGGATGCTCTAAGAATGATCCTTAAGAATCCAGTGTCACGGAAAACCAAGGAGCAGTGATTAGCTCCATCTAGAAGGGTGTAAAGGAAGGCTTAGGATACTGGAGCTGGGACCTGAAGGCCAAGTTCATGTTAAAAGATGAGAAAAGGGTCAGGCGTGGTGGTTCACACCTGTAATCCCAGCACATAGGGAGGCCAAGGAGGGCGGATCACCTGGGGTCAGAAGTTCAAGACCAGCCTGGGGAACATAGTGAAATCTGGTCTCCACAAAAAAAAAAAAAAAAAAAATAGCCAGGCATGGTGGCACATGCCTGTAATCCCAGCTACTTGGGAGGCTGAGGCAGGAGAATCATTTGAACCCGGGAGATAGAGGTCGGAGTGAGCCAAGATTGTGCCACTGCACTCCAGCCTGGGCGACAATAGCAAGACTCCATTTCAATATATATATATGAAAAGATCTTCCAAGCATCATTCAACAGGATCATGCTCACTCCCTCCATTTCCTTAGTAGTTATATGAACTTTAATCAGATTCTCTTTCTCTTGAAAATTCTCTTCTCCAGGCTGTTCCAGCCTATTTTCTCGTTTGAGGACCTAGCTGTGTGACCTAGACAAATCCCCTAATGTCTGTGAGCCTCAGTTTACTCCCTGTTAAATGCCTATTCATGGAGTCCTGGAAGGCACTTTGCACATTTCCTATTCTGTATTGCACCTTATAATTCTGTATTATTTTTACAGTGTTCAGCAGGTTCATACCCTACGGAACATCAATGAGTTTCTTCTGACCTCTATCCAAGGAAGTAGGGAAACAGGTTTACCTTATAGCATGCACTATATAAATTAGCTGCAAAGAAAGACAAATATTTAACAAATTTAAATAATCAAATAATACTATATAAGATTGTGAACTCTTATAACCTAGAGTTTCATTACAAATGGAGACACTCCTGGGACTTTAGTGGCAAGGGGCAGGAGGAAAGAAGAGTTGGCATCTTGTGTTCCTCCAAGGACACAGTTGGATGCAGAGCCTCAATGTCTGAACCTGAAATTGGCCTCAGAGGGAGGACAGTTAGGCAGGCTGTTCTCTGAGATGGGAAAAGCATTACCTATGGAAGAATGGGGAGTCCTCTGCCCCACTCTCCCCACTATGCAAAAAAGCAAGAATTCATGAAGATGGCATCTGCTTGGCTGCAGACCAGAATCATCCTGGGATACCTGGATGAGACAACCCTGCAGAAAGCTCCATGCAGTCATTACATCTGTAGAGTCCCATCACAGACTCCTGAGTGTCAGGGTGGTCCAATCAAGGGCATTAACTGGGAACTCCCCAGGGGCCTGATATAGGCCAGTCATTCAGGGGATAAACTTCTTTATCTGGGGCTCTTTACTTACCCCAGGACCTGCTGGGCCAAGGTTCTCTTTCAATAACCAGTTTTGTTGCTCAAGGATAAAGGGAGAATGCCCCATGGGCAGAAGAAACTAAATCCCTGAAGAATTCAATTGGCTGCTGCATCCATTGAGAAGATTAAAAATATACTGAGCACATACTGTTTCCCTCTTAGGAGGAGAAAGATACTAACTAGACTACTCTAGGGATGTTCCTTAAGTCTCAGGCCAAATTAAAGTCCAGACACACATTATTTGTGTGAATTGAAAAGATCTTATGTCTAGAGCCTCAAACTGGCAAACAAGAAAAACAAACCAAAAAGGAAAATGAAAAAGAGGGAAAGAAAAAAAAATAAGATGGAAAGGCAAAGCATTCATAAAAGCATTCAGAGCCCAAAGTGGTATCATGGCAAGATCAGGGGCCTTTTGAGTGTCTGAGACATGGGTTTGAATTTTAGTTCTACCCCCTTATTAGTTTTGTCATTTTATCTTTTCCTTTTTTCTCTTTGGCACAGTCTCGTTGTCTATCAAATCTAGTGATACCTACTTTTCAGGAACATTGTGAAGATTAAGATTACAGAAGAGATGATGTTATTTGTTGGTTGAGTAGGCTTTCAACAAATAGTTTCGGTTACTGTCATTTCACCAGAAATGGCTCTTTATGTTCGAGTTAAAATGCATTGGATAATTGTTTTGTAATGGAAGCGGCAACAAAATTATAATCAAAGGAGCAACACAGCATGTGCCATGTAGAATTCTATGCTATGGTTTGGTTTAGAAGTCAACGTTTTCATCTTTATTTTATGCCTAATGCAAAAATGCCTCAAGTTTATTTACCAACTAGACACTAATGTGCATTCTAAGGGAAATTACCCTCACCAGGATCTGACTCTGGCTATAAAATGTTAAATAACAAATCACTTAGTGAAAGAAAAATTTTTTTTGCTTTTAAATAAAGATGAGAGGGATAGTGGAATTCATAAAATAAGTCAGTCATATCTGTGCTTTGCTCTCTTCAACACATCACTAAAACAAGGGTCCTCCTGTCTCCATTTATCTTAAACTGAACTAAGGCTCCCAGCTCCTGCAAATGAGACCTCAAATGATCAATTACATCTTAGTGCACGAAGTCAAAGGGTAAATGTATTATTGCTCACCACAGACCGACCCTAACCTCAGGATTAATGCCATAAACAAAAAAAAGGAAAAATATAGTTAAGCCTGTGAAGGCACTGGCTTCGGTCTCCAAAAAATTACAAAAGGGAAATGATGACCCCTACCGTTAGGAACAAGAACAGACAGCCTGCTTTGGGAACCTGGAGAGGGCCGTGTGGAAGGAGGCGTGGTTACTGAGAGCCGCAAGGACACTGGCTCCCACAGTGGTGTGTTTTCCTGTTGAGGCCCCACTGGACAGGAGGCCCTGGCTTCCCCTTGAGGGATCTCTGCGGGAAGCAAAAAATTTATAAGCTCTCCGTTTAAAATCTTTTTAATGTTTTAATTAAGAAGCTTGGGCTTGCTTTGGTAAATGTAACTTTTTTGCATTATATTTTATGCTTGAAATGACCACGCAATTTCTGATAAAGACTTGTTAATGATGATTTCTCCAAATTCCCAGTGGTCATCATCCATGGGAAAACTTGTATGCACAGGTAACAATGAAACATTTTTAATATTTTAACAATTCCAAAATTGTTGAAGTTATACTTAAAGGATCTAATAGCTCTTTGGCATGTGGAAATTTCTTGTAATAATGCGAAAGTTTTTCAAATTCAATCCAACCTTTTAACATTAAGTATTTTTAAATAATGAGGAAACTATAATCTGCAAAACATGAATTGTTGGAGGTGTCATCCTGCAGCAAGCTTAGACACCACAGAGAGAGCTTGTCGGCCACAAGTGGACAGACAGCCAAGAACTATATTTCTATTTCAGGGCTTCTGCTTGGAGCTGTGCTTCACACTATCCCTGCCGAACCTCCTCAGTGCCACCCCATTCTTCCTATAACGACCACCTACCTCTTCCCTGCCCAGCCTACAACGCCCTCCATTGCCCACCCTATCCTGATGTCATCATCCATTCCTTTCCAGGCCCCTCACTGGCTGACTTTGACTTTCTCCATGGCTCTTTCCTGCCCCAGGACTTTCACACGAGCTGTTCATTACCTCTGCCCAGAACATTCCTCCCCTGTCTTCGCCTAGCTAACCCCTGTTCACGTGTGTGTTCCTCAGGATGCCTTCTCTGATCACAACAAAGTCTCCCCATGCTCACGGTTTTGTATTTCAGTTTCCTTGTCTGTAAAAACGGAAATAAAATAGGTTTGTTTTGAGGAATAAATGAGATATGACACATTTAAGCACCTAGAACAGTACCTGGCTTGCAATGAATGTTCAATAAATCATCACTGCACTTTCACGCTTTTCCTCTGTGGCCTGTATCACAACTATAAATAGATATTGATTTGCTTGTATTTGTTCCTCACTAGGCTGTAAACTCCGTTAAGGCCAGAGAACATGTCTTTTTCTTTTTCCACCACTATATACCAAGGCCCAGCATAGTCCCTGGTGTCAATGTATATTTAGGGTTTTTGTTGTTATGATTGTTGTTCTTTGTGTATATTTTCATTTTCCTTCCAACATTTATTTCAGGTTCAAGGGGTACATGCGAAGATTTGTTACATGAGTAAATTGCATGTCATAGGGATTTAGTGTACATATTATTTCATCACCCGGGTAATGAGCTTAGTAACAAATAGGTGGTTTTATTGTTGTTGTTTTGGGGGGGGCGGGTTTGGCTTGTTTTTTGTTTTTTGTGGGTTTTTTTTTTTTTTGAGACGGAGTTTCACTCTGTCACCCAGGCTGGAGTGTAGTGGGGTGATCTCGGTCACTGCAACCTCCACGTCCTGGGTTCAAGCGATTCCCCTGCCTCAGCCTCCCGGGTAGCTGAGATTACAGGCATGCACCACCATGCCAGGCTAATTTTTGTATTTTTATTAGAGACGGGGTTTCACCATGTTGGCCAGGCTGGCCTCGAACTCCTGACCTCAAGTGATCCGCCTGCCTTAGCCTTCCAAAGTGTTGGGATTACAGGCGTGAGCCACTGCGCCTGGCCCAAATAGGTGCTTTTTAAATCCTCACCCTCCTCCCAACCTCCACCCCCAAGCAGGCCCTGGCGTCTATGCAGTTGGTCATGGAAATTCTACACAGCAGAGAAACCACATCAAGTAATTGGAGGGTGAATCTGAAAAAGCTTAAAATGCTGATGTAAAAATACATCAGACCCACTTCCTCTTGCTGTCCCCACCTCCCTAGCTCCACCCTGCTATACTTCCTTCCCCTCCCTCCCTTTTATCCCTTGCTGTCCCTGAATCTGTTTTTCTGGCATTCCGTGTTTCTCTGCACTATTCCCATATATGAGCTGATACACAGTAAGTGCTCAATAAACTTTACTGAATAAATTCTGGGACAACTGAAGAGCTGGATGAAAGAGGGAGGATGGATAAGTAGGAGAATGAGAGGATGGATGGGGTACACACTCCCCCACTTAGCATGGAGGAAATTTCCTCTTGTGATTTCAAAAATCTACCCCCCCGCCAAAATCTCTACCCTGATGTTTGTTCCCCTAACCCAGTGAAAACAGAAGTGGTCCCTCTCCTTGAAGTTAATTTAAAACCTAAACATGAATCCAGTCTGATGGGCCCATGACACTTGAGGCTCTATCTGGGCAGCCTCTCCATTACTCCTAATGGCCAGCTTTGAAATGGAATTACTTCATTCTTCAAAGTAAAGTGCAGGGAGTTTTTCCCTCTCTGAACAGCAAGCACATACTGCAAAGACATTCTGCTTCTATAAATATGCTTTTCTAAATGTTAAAGGGTTAGAGCAATTTCTAAAGGTCTCTGCCTCGAAGGAGCCCTCCAATGATATTTAATTGAACTACTTTTGCTTTGAGAAGTGAGGAAACTAAAATGTAAGAAGTGGAAATGCTTCTTGGTTTTATGTCAAAACATAGGCTTCTAGAAAAAATAGTGGAAAATAATTTTCTGTTATTAAACTCAGGAAAATGAACATAAACAGCTCAACCAAGGAGAGCAAAGTACAGGATTTTTGTAGGACAGTTGGAGGAAAAACTGTCTCCTTTAAAACTCTCATTTTAAACCCTTAACAACTGTTGAAGGCATTTGTGTTGATGAAAATCACTAAAAATCTCTCTCCTTCCTTTGGCATTCAAAATTGAGCATTCAATATAAACATGTCTGCAGCAAGTTTAAATATTAACTTCTTTCATGACATCCCATGGTGTTTCCAGAGCAAATTCCTCTGAACAGAAGAAACTAAATTTTGTAAAGGTTGAAAAAAGAGACAGATCACCTAAATGAAGCAAACTCTCGAAACACACAAATGATCAACTTGCCATTTTGTATTTGTGAAAACATTTGAATGACAGTTGGCATATTTCAACCTAAGTCACATTAAGGAGCCAATAATTAAATCTTTGTTCCTACTCAATGTATTGATAATGTTGGTATAATTCTGAATTTGATGTGATGTTCGCTGAAGAGAAAAGGGACTGGGGACTGCTGAGTCAGCATTCACAGAATGCCAGAAAGAGAAGGTGAATGAGTTTGATGACTACACAGTTGCAACTGCTGTGCCCTGCAGAACCCCAGTGGACACTATGCATTTAGAGTACAATGTGAATGGTGCCACGGTGGCAGAATTGCGTAGTTGTGACTGTCTAAAATATTTACCATCTGTCTTTTTATAGAAAAAGTTTGCTAGGCCAGGTGTGGTGGCTTACGCTTGTAACCCCAGCACTTTGGGAAGCCAAGGCAGGAGGATCACTTGAGCCCAGGAATTCAAGACCAGCCTGGGCAACATAGCAAGGCTCTATCTCTACAAAAAAATTTAAAGATTAGCTGGGCATGGTGGTGCACACCTGTAGTCCCAGCTACTCAGGAGACTGAGATGAGAGGATCTCCTGAGCCAGGAGGCTGAGGCTGCAGTGATCCATGATTGTGCCACTGCACCTTAGCCTGGGTAACAGAGGGAGACTCTGCCTCAAAAAGAAAAGAGAAAAAAGAAAAGAAGGGGAGGGGAGGGAAGGGTAGGGTTGAATTTACTGACCTCTGAATTATAAGGACACTGTGCTCTACAGGGCAAAGCTCGAGGAGAGGGGCTATGGCTTCTCTTGTCCTTTTTCCAGGCCTCTGTCTCCAGACCTGTAAGTTAAAGCTAAAACTTCCTACTCCTTATCTCTTAGAGTGCTGTGTGGGACATATTGGTTGAAGATTTTTTTCAATGAATTTTTGTATTTTTTCACTAAGAAATATACTGTGTAATTGAGAAAATGAAAAATATGTTTCCATTCTTTCCTTGATGCTTTCTATGCTATGAACTAAGAGTAAGTGATTCACTGAAAAAACAGTTCTGCAGTGAACAACCTGTGCATCTGTACTTTGCACACTTTGCAGTTATACTGTTGTCTTTTGTTAGGCTACCTAGCATGAAAATATTTCTCCAATTGAGTGGAACCCAAACCACAGGGAGGCAGCAGCCAAAATCTCACTATTGCAGCCAAAGGAGATGTGTATTTCCTCTTCTCCACTCCTTGCATCTGGTCCATGCTCAAAGTAAGCCAAACCAGTGCTCTTGTGCAGAACCCTAAATCGAAAGGGGGTGACACATAAAGCCAGGCACAATGGAGACTACCAAAGCCAGCAGTAGTGGAGATGACAATCCAGCAGTGGTGAGGGAGAACAGGACTACCATTATCACTGCTTGAGGGTGCCTGGGTGTGGCTAGCAGCCCACACTCGACTCGCCAAGCTCATACATCTAGCTTGTAGTGGCAAAGTGGGCACTTTTTTCTAATTCCCATAAATGAATAGCAGCAGTTCTGAGCTGAGGTTCAGGTAGAAGCACCTGCAGCCGGCATCTATTCCAGGGTCACTCCCTCAGTCGCTGCTCTCCAGCCTTCCTGCCGGTTCTGTGAGCTCTCTGTTATCCTTCCAGCGCGTCACTTTTCTGAAGTTTGAAAGAATCAGTTTCTGTTGTTTGCACACCTGGAAGAGCCCTGACTGCACAACCCTACTTGCCAGCCAATCCCACCTTGTTTGGTCACCTAAGGGGCCCTGGCAAAGACCAGACTTAACAGGGTGTGCAGAATTAGAAGAGAAAGAATATGTTGAATAAGACTATCGCTCCACTACCCACATAATAGAAATCAGTCTCCACATACTAAATTTTTTAAACAGACAGGGATTAGAGGCCATCTATCCCAAACCCTTCATTTGTGGATGAAACCCAGAGGAAGCAGGTGAGTTGTTCAAGGTCACCCAGCTATATAATAGCAGCTTCTATAAGACCCGTTCTCTCAGCTTCTTAATTGCATTATTTATGTGGGCACCATGATGATGCGGCTGGAGTTAAACAAAAGAGAGGCATTAATTCAGCTCACCAAGCTGTGCCTAAATGCTCACAGGATGCTTTGCTAAAATCAATTTTGCCTTCAAACTTTAATCCTGGCCACATAACCCTGATTTATGAAATCTTAAAAACAAAGATGTGCGATTTAAACATTAAAAAAAAATTCAGATCTGCAGGATGGAGATGCCTCCTCTTGTGGTTACTGGAGTGAAGCACTGAGGCTTCTGAAGTTGGACCTGGGACATGCATGGGTGAGAGGCAGCAGAGAACCGCCACCAGGAGAGACTTACATGTCCATCTCTCCTAGAATGAAACTGAGTTTTCATCTTGTAAATGCTACAGATGATGCAGAAGTGGAGCCATGATGGAAAACAGAAGTGCCTAATTCAAGTTGTTTTGTTTCAGTGAATCACTTAATCTTTGTTCATAGCATAGAGAGCATCAAGGCAAAAATGAAGACATATTTTCCACTTTCTCAATTATACGGTATGTTTTTTAGTGAAAAAAAAATTCATTCGAAAAAATGTTCAACCAATATGCCACACACAGTACTTTAAGACATAAAGAATAGGAAATTTTAGCTCTGACACATAGATCTACAAATAAAGCATTAGAAGCCACAGCCCCTCTCCTCAGGCTTCATTCCATAGACCACAGTGTACTTACAATCCAGAGGTCAGCAAACTTTTTCTATAAGGAGACAGATGATAAATATTTTAGGCAGCTGCAATTACTCAACTCTGCCATGGTGGCAGTATGTAAACAAATAGGAGTAAAAGTGTTCCAATAAAACTTTATTTAAAAAAACAGATTGTGGGCCACAGTTTGCCCAGCCCTCTATAGTTGATCAGAGTGCACAGTCCTAATCCTCTAACACCCACACATTCTATCATCACAGACTAAACTCAGCCTTGAGCACCTTTCAATTGGTAATATCATATCTCAGATCCAGAGGTGGTAATTACTGCCATAAGAGGCAACATCTCAGTTTTTCATAAATTGTTACAGAAGGGTAAACCTTTCCAACACATCCAAGAAAATCTTTACTTACCAGGAGGACAAAACCTCCCTCACTGCCCCCTGGGTTCCACCGTGTAACAGTTCTCAGAATTAGTAGGCAACCACTCATCATCTTTGCAAGCATTTTTGCCCGAAAAGCCAGGCAGTAGTCTCACACTGACAACACGAGAATAACTTGTCATTCTGGTAATGGTCTAACTGCATATAAGTGTCTGTCATAATGAAAATTAGTCTCTTCCGTTTCAATTTATTCTGTCAACAATCCAAATGAAGCCCGAATATATCTTCCAACACCATTTCACACAGACCAAATAGGAAAGAGAACTTTAAAATGAACCTCATCATCATATGACTAAATATTTACATTAAAAAAGATTCTCTCTTCTGGAATACATCCCAGCTTTACTGTTCTCCCCTGCCAGTACACCTGCAGCTTTTTGTAACTAATTAAGGAACTCCAGAAAACACATTCAAAAAGGCCCCCGAAAACAGATGCACTCTCCATTAATTAAACAAGCCAGAGCAATCACCCAGGCTTGTAATTGGAAAATGTGCTTCTTTCCTGCATTTTAAGGCAATCACATTTATTTGCAAATGTTTTTGATGGTTTCTCAAAAGAGAAAGCTGGCTAGCAGCAGGCTCTGGCTCTCTCTAGCAGGCAAGGCAGATGTTTGGGAAAGGTTGGAGGTATGAGGCAAAGTCACCCAGGTTCTCTAATTAGTTCTTCTCCCTGCAGAAGACTGTGCTAATGAGATAAGGAAGTTTAAGTGCTAACAAAAGAAAGAAAGCCTGCTAAGGCTACTTAACAGTACAAAGATGGTCCCATGTCATATACTCTTTAGGGCTCTAATTGGGGTATGCATTGATCTAAGTGTGTGCAGAGTTAGCCTCCTCTTAGCTGAGCTTACATGGTCTGCAGAGCCAGCATTGGGAGCAGAAGGAAGGTGGAGAAAGCCATCGGTGGGCGGATTAATAAAACACAATAGCCTGGAGTCTCTCCTATATTCTTGTCCTCGGGTTCCAAGCGGTGTTTTAGGGAAACCCCAGTCTTTTTTAATATTCTTTAAGTTCTAGGGTACATTGTGCAGAACGTGCAGGTTTGTCACATAGGTATACACATGCCATGGTGGCTTGCTGCACCCAGCAACCCATCATCTACATTAGGTATTTCTCCTAATGCTATCCCTCCCCTGGCCCCCCACCCCCGACAGGCCTGGGTGTGTGATGTTCCCCTCCCTGTGTCCATGTGTTTTCATTGTTCCCCTTCCACTTATGAGTGAGAACATGCGGTGTTTGGAAACCCCAGTCTTAAGTAAAATTCTCTTATGGTAGGGTTACCCTAGTACATCAGCATCCTGATTAGGGATTTCAGATGCCATGCCTCCAGCAGGTAAGCTTATTAAACAATTGCTTCTCAGGAACATGCCTACTCGTCTATACTTCCTTCTGTGATGTGGGGCTGAGACTCTGCAAATGAATTCCTTCTTTGCCAGATAGCTTCCTGTTAGGAGCCACTGATGTGGAGGACACTTGAGGGAGATTGGAAAGCTGGAGGAGGGAAAAATAACTTGCTCTTTTCTGTTTTGTGCTGTCCTGTTGGCATCACTCTGGTGATGGCCCTCCACTGCAGCAGCAACATGTAACAGCACCAGCTGGCAGCATACCCTTCTGAGTTCTCAGTCCCACTTCCATAGGGCCCATCCTCCAAGAATCTAGGTTCCAAAAACCCCATCTTTGTAACTTTGTTTCTCAAGCCCTGTCTTAGTCTAATCAGGCTGCTATAACAAAGTATCTTAGACTGGGTAATTAAGAAATAATACAAATTTATTTATTACAGCTCTGGAGGCTGAGAAGTCCAAGATCAAGGTGCTGGCTGATTTGGTGTCTGGTGAGGGCTCACTCTCTGCTTCCAAGATGGCGTCTTGTTGCTGTGTCTTCTGGAGGGAACAAACACTGTGCCTTCACATGGCAGAAGGGACAGAAAGGCAAAACAGGGATGAACTCTCTCCCTGAAGCCCTTTTATAAGGGCACTAATCCCATCTCTAAGGGTGGAACCCTCATGACCTAATCATCCCCTAAGGGCCCCACCTCAGTATCATCAATTTGGGAGTTAAGTTCCAACATATGAATTTTGGAAGGACACATACATTTAAACCATAGCAAGCACTAAGGGTACTGTATCTTTCTGCAGATACTGTATTTTGATACCTTTGTGTTTCCTTTTTGCCTTTAGGTCCCTTTGAAAGAGATAATTTAATTTAGAGAAAACTAATACAACCTTTTTTCCCTGACTTGACTCTGACTGATCCAATATTTAATATCAGGAGTGATCCCAGAAAATGGTCTTCAGATAGCATTCTGGGATGGCTTTTGTCATGATCTTGGCCTTAAATGCAGTTGTGGAGTGTTTGAGAAATGGGATGTTAGTAGTAGCAACCCATAGTAGGCAGTGGCATCATAATTAATAAAATTATCACCCACACTTGATCATGATAGATTGCCTACTGAAGCAATTGCCTTGGGGACCAAGTGGCTGCTGCACTTGACTGTTAAAGGTATGACAACGACTTCAAGGACCATATAGTGGGACAGCTATATCTACCTGAACTGAAGAGATTAAGAAAATCGACAAATTCAAGGCTTTAATGCTCACCTTAAGTCATGGCCAGAGAACCAGAGAGCTTTAATTATTATTTCTTATAACTGCAGATACTATCTCAACAAAAACCGAATGCAAAATCTAATTGTGAGTTACTGAATCACAACTTAAGTTGAATTGTCAGACCACCAAGTCTCATATGTTAAGGCATTGATTAGGAAAGAGTGGGACCCTGGATATAAAATAAGGATATGTGGGTGGACTCAGATGATGCTAAAAACCCTAAGCCCCTGTCTTTCTGAGTCTCTTTTTCATAGAAAGGAGGAGCACCTCCTTCTGTGTCTAGGAAACTAATCTTCCTTTGCTTGAGGATCTTGTAACATTTCACCTGGGACCATGCAAGGTATGTCTATTTTTCTCAACATTACCGCCCAGTATTAGTTATCTATTGCCACACAACTAATTCCTGTAAAACTTAGAGGCCTAAATCAATTTTTATTATCTCTCACAGTTTCTGTGAGTCTGGAATTCAGGCACAGCTTAGCTGGGAAATTCTGGATCAGGGTTTCTCATGAGGTTGCAGTCAGGGTGTCAGCTGGGGATAAACCAACTGAAGGCTTCACTATGGGCTGGAGTATCTACTTTTAAGATCTCACTCATGACTGGGAAGTTGGTTCTGGCTGTTGGCAGGAGATCTCAGTTCCTCATCACATGGATCTCTCCACAGAGAACTTGAGTGTCCTCATAACATGGTGGCTAGTTTCCCAAGAGTGAGTGATCCAAGACAGTGTACAGTGAAGCCACAGACTTATCCCCTAGCCACAGGTGATTGAACCAGGGTGGACACTGACCCATGAGGCATCCTGGTGGAAAAAGCTCAGCTAAAAAAGAGAAAATGGAATCAATGGAGCCTGTCAGATTATCTCTTAGGAATTTGATCTGGAATACATGCTGGACAGATCTTAAGTCCTAAGGGCTGTAAGTAAGCTGAAGTTATGCAGAAGCAGGAGCCCTGAGGAGGAGAAAAATACACAGGGGAGCAGGAAACGGAGGCAGGAAGGATGTCAATCAAAGTAGGAAAGGTAAATATTAGGAGATGTTATATTACCTTAAAATAGTATGTCTGCAAACTCCAACTGAGGGCCCAAAATGATCCTGTCAGTAGAAAAGCCTCAGAACCTTCCCATCCCTGAACTGTGCCTCACTTCGACTCTTTGAAGGCTCTCAGGACGAGTCAGAGTCTTAGCTTCCTTTTTTGCTATGTGCATCCTGATAGTAAGACCTCACTGCTGTTTCTTTGCAAGCTTCTATTTCTTACAACTAAGGCAGCCAGATGAGCCAGAGCTTTTAATCAAATAGTGCGCTTCAGAGTTTACATAGCTGTCTCACAGCCCATTGGCATCAAATTCTTATAAGACCCCAGAGAGGGAGCACAATAACTGCTCCATTCCACAGATGAGGTAATTGGGGCTCACAAGGATTAAAGTAACTGGCCAAGTTCACCCAAATAGTAAGGTAAATCAGGGTGGAGCTCAAATCCAGTTCTACTTCCTTGCCCAATGTTCTTTCCCATGTCACCATATAACTACTATCATATATATATACACACAAATGAACTAGGGAAGATGCACTCAGCCACCAAGTCACCCTTTGTGTGCTGAGCACCATTCTAAGAGTTCAGACACAGCAGGGAGTGAAACAAAGACCCTTGTCTCATGGAGATTCCATTCATAAGTGTAGTCATGTGAAGCAAACCACAAACATAAAATGAATTCTGGAAGCCCACCATGAAATCTGCCCCATTATCCTGCAACCACCTCAGGGCATGTATGTGATTATTATTACTATATACAGGCATACTCTGGGAGATTGCAGACTTGGGTCCAGACTGGCGCACTAAAGCAAATGTCACAATAAAGTGAGTCACAAAGTTTTTTGTTTCCCAGTGCATAGAGGAGTTATGTTTACCCTATGCTGTAGTCTAATAAGAGTACAATGCCATTATGTCTAAAAAAGCAATGTATATACTTTAATTTTAAAAATACGTTATGGCTAAAAATTGTGAATGATCATGTGGGCCTTCAGTGAGTCATATATATATATATATATATATATATATATATATATATATATATATATTTTTTTTTTAGATGGAGTTTTGCTCTTGTTGCCCAGGCTGGAGTGCAATGATGTGATCTCGGCTCACTGCAACCTCTACCTCCCGGGTTCAAGCAATTCTCCTGCTTCAGCCTTACAAATAGCTGAGATTTTAGGTGCCTACCACCATGCCCGGCTAATTTTTTGTATTTTTAGTGAGACAGGTTTCACAATGTTGGTCAGGCTGGTCTCGAACTCCTGGCCTCAGGTGATCTGTCTGCCTCAGCCTACCAAAGTGCTGGGATTACAGGTGTGAGCCACTGCACCCGGCCAAGTCATAATCTTTTTGCTGGTGGAGAGTCTTGTCTCAATATTGATGGCTGCTGATTGATCAGAGTGATGGTTGCTCAAGGTTGGGGTGGCTGTAGTTGTTCCTTAAAATAAGACAACAATGAAGTTTGCCTCATTGATTGACTCTTTCTTTCCTGAAATATTTCTCTGTACCATGTGCTGTTGTTTGGTAGTATTTTACCCACAGTAGAACTTCTTTAAATATTGTATTCAATTGGCCAGGTGCAGTGGCTTACGCCTGTAATCCTAGCACTTTGGGAGGCCGAGGCAGGCAGATCACGAGGTCAAGAGATCGAGACCATCCTAGCCAACATGGTGAAACCCCGTCTCTACTAAAAATACAAAAATTAGCTGGGTGTGGTGGCACCCACCTGTAGTCCCAGCTACTCAGGAGGCTGAGGCAGGAGAATCGCTTGAACCTGGTAGGCAGAGGTTGCAGTGAGCCGAGATCGCGCCACTGCACTTCAGCCTGGTGACAGAGCAAGACACTGTCTCAAAAAAAAAAAAATCGTATCCAATCCTGTCAAATCCTGTCATGGCTTTATCAACTAAATGTATGTAATATTCTAAACACTGTTGTCATTTCAACAATTTTCACAGCATTATTACAAGGGGTAGTTTCCATTTCAAGAAACCAGTTTCTTTGTTCATCCATAAGAAGCAACTTCTTACCCATTCAAGTTTTATGAGATTGCAACAGTTCAATCACATCTTCAGGCTTCAATTCTAATTCTAATTATCTTGCTATTCATAGCACATCTGGAGTGACTTCTTTCACTGAAATCTTAAGCCCTTCAAAGTCATCCATGTGGGTTGAAATCAACTTCCTCCAAACTCCTGTTAATGTTGTGAATCACAAGTGTTCTTAATGACATCTAGAATGGTGAATCTTTTCCAGAAGACTTTCAATTCATTTTGCCCAGATCCAACAGAGGAATCACTGTCTATGGCAGCTATAGCCTTTAAAGCCAAAATTACCCCTTGATTTGTCAGTTGCAGAATTGTGTTGTCAGGTATGAAAACTACGTTAATCTCCTTGTGCACCTCCATCAGAGCTCTTGGGTGACCAGGTGCATTGGTCAATAAGCAGTAAATTTTTTTATTATTATTTTGTAGAAACAGGGTCTCCCTATGTTGCCCAAGCTGGCCTTGAATTCCTGGACTCAAGTGATCCTTCCACCTTGGCCTCCCAAAGTGCTGGGATTACAGGTATGAGCCACTGCACCCAGCCTTTTTATTTTTTATTTATTGTTATTATTTGTAGTGAGCAATAAAATTTGAAAAGACTTTTTTCTAAGCAGTAGGTCTCAAAAATGGGTTTAAAATATTCAGTAAACCATGCTATAAAGAGATGTGCTGCCATCCAGGCTATGTTGTTCCATTTATAGAGCATAAGCAGAAGTGATTTAAAATGTTTCTTAAGGGCCCTAGGATTTGGGGAATGGTAAATGAGCACTGGCTTCAGCTTAAAGTCATCAGCTGCACTTGCCCCTAATAAGAGATTCAGCCTATCCTTTGAAGCTTTGAAGCCAGGCATTGACTTCTCCTTTCTAGCTATGAAAGATGGCGCCTTCTTCCATCTGATCTTTTTCCTTTTTCTGAAGGCCATTTCACCTATATCAAAAATCTGTTGTTTAGTGTAGCCACTTTCATCATTGATCTTAGCTAGATCTTCTAGATAACTTGCAGCAGCTTCTCCACCAGCACTTGCTGCTTCACCTTGCACTTTTATATTATGGAGATCGCATCTTTTATAACCTCATGAACCAGGCTCTGCTAGCTTCCAACTTTTATTCTGCAGCTTACTCACCTCTCTCAACCTTTACAGAATTGAGGAGAGTTAGGGCCTTACACTGGATTAGGCTTTGGCTTAAGGGAATGTCGTGGCTGGTTTTATCTTCTATCCAGATTACTAAAACTGTCTTCATATCAGCAATAAGGCTGTTTCACTTTCTTATTTTTCATGCATTCCCTGGAGCAGCACTTTTAATTTCCTTCAAGAACTTTTCTTCTGCATTCACAACTTGGTTAATGGTTTGGCACAAGAGACCTAGCTTTTGACCCATCTTGGCTTTCAACATGCCTTCCTCACTAAGCTCAATCGTCTCTAGCTTTTAATTGAAAATGAGAGACGCGAAATTACTCTTTTCACTAGAACACTTAGAGGCTATTGTAGTGTTATTAATTGGCCTAATTTCAATATTGTTGTGTCTCAGGGAATAGAGAGGCCCAAGGAGAAGAGAGACAGGGGAATGGCTGATTGGTGGAGCAGTCGGAACACACTCACTTATCAAAGTTCTTCCTCTCATCTGGGTGCAGTTTATGGAGCCCTAAAACCATTACAATAGTAACATCAAGGATCACTGATCACAGATCACCATAACAGATATAATAATAATGGAAACATTTGAATTATTATGAGAATTATCCAAATGTAACACAAAGACAAAGCAAGTACATGCCGTTGGGAAAATGGCACTGATAGACTTGCTCAACCCAGCATTGCCGCAAACCTTTAATCTGTAAAAAAAAAATGCAGTATCTTGAGGCATAATAAAATGAGGCATGACTGTATAGTTTTATTTATTTATACATAGAATAGTTATAATTGTCAGTATGTCTAACTGTCAGGCAGTTTGGACAATTCAAACCAGACTTAATTTATTAGGTATAAAACTTCAAGTTACTTAACCTTGTGCCTCAGTGGCTTCATCTGAAGAATGGGAATAATAATAGTACCTGTCTCACAGTGCTGTTATGAGGATTCAATGAATGGAAATATGTAAAGTACTTAGAACAGCATCTGATACATGGTAAGTATGTATATTATTAAGTACTAGGATGATATGTTTTTTATGAATATTATTAAAATTATTATTATAGAAGTTTCAAATGCAAACCTCTTCTAGGTAAACTTAGGAAAACCTTGCCTTTCCTCAAAGTGATGCTTTCATCAAGGAGGCAAAAGAAGAAACTGGGACTGTGAGTCCAGGCAGAACTGGCCTTGCCTGTCACTTGCTGTGTGTCTTTAGGTAAGCTGCTTTACCTCTCTGAACCCCAGTCAGCTTATCTACAAAATGGAGAGGAATAACATCCCATCTTCTGGTTTGTTGTGAGAAATGAGCAGTACATTGCAGTTAGTATTGTGACAGGTAATAGTAAGCACTGAATCAGCAAGACCCATTGCTGTCGACATCATCATTATGTCATTGTTGTTACCTGCAAACTCTAGTGGGTGGAATCAAGCAGATTTAATTTTGAAAGTATGCAGATTTCACTAGGATAGTAAAAACTGTGGCCTGTTATACCATTAGATATTTATTATTTGCCTCCAGTCCTGATATGGTAACTTTGAAGAATGTCTGCCCATAGGAGAAGCTAAGAGGTTTTTTAATTAGTTAATTCTAATATTAAGTAAGTAATATATTGCCTTGAAAGGAAAACATTCAAGCCTCCTTTCTTTCTCTTTATCCTCTTCTTCAGTTGCCCAAGGAGAAGGAATTTCCGTGGTCTGGTCAGTTTTGTGAACACTTATTGGGCTGAAGGGTGAAGGCACCATGTTAGGAGGTCTGTGCATATAAGAGAGTAAAGAGACAGAGTGAGTCCCTGATGGAGAAGACTCAGCAGCCTATCTTACCTTCTGCCTCTTCTCCCACATGGCATCAGCCCTGGCACAGCACTAAGCCAGCCTGGTACCAGATGCTGGAAATTGGTGCTTCCATTCTCACAATTCCACTCTCTGATTACAGCCTTCTAGCTCTGGAAGGGGTGGAATGGATCAATCTTTCCTCTTTAGGTCTTGACCACATAGGCAGAGCAGAACTGGCACTCAACTACATTTTCTTTCCTTTTTTTTTTTTTTTTTTTTTTTGAGACAGGGTTTTGCTCTGTCACTCAGGCTGGAGTGCAGTGGCATGATCTCAGCTCACTGCAACCTCCACCTCCCGAGTTCAAGCGATCCTCCCACCTCCGCCTCCCAAATAGCTGGGACTACAGATGTGCACTAGCACACCTGGGTAATTTTTGTTTTTTTACTTTTTTCTAGAGCTGGGGTTTCACCGTGTTGTCCAGGCTGGTCTCAAACTCCTGAGCTCAGGTTATCCAACCACTTCAGTTTCCCAAAGTGCTGGGATTAAAGACGTGAGCCACCGCGCCTGGCCCATACCCAGCTAATTTTTGTATTTTTAATAGAGACGGGGTTCCACCATGCTGGCCAGGCTGGTCTCAAACACCTGGCCTCAAGTGATCCACCCGCCTAGGCCTCCCAAAGTGCTGGGAGTACAGGCACGCGCCACCGGGCCTGGCCACACTCAGAAAGAATGGGTAGAATTTTGGTTTTCCCGGGTTCTTGGCCAAACTATACCTTAATACCAACTTCTGCCCAGATTTCTGACAGAATAAATAAATAGATGAATATAAGACACAGTCCCTGCCCTCAAGAGACTTACACTCTAATTAGGGAAGAAGAACTAATTCCAAGGACAGGCACTCTCCAGTGCTCTCTTCTGCTGCAGGCGCTGAGAGGACCACATGTTCAAGGAAGTGCCTCTATAAGATGGTGGAGACTCTGGTCCCTGAGTGTCTGTGTGGAGAAGAGCCCCTTGCTCGCACACAATGCCTACTTAAAATAGGCAAAAAATACACTTTTGTTGAATCAACCCACTGAGATTTCAGAGTTGATAGTGCAGCACAGCTTAGACCACCCTGACTCTGTGGTTCAGGCTTAACTCCAAAGAGGTGATACTTGTTCAGTATCAATAAAAATCTCCTAAGAGGCTAACTGTCAAGTAGTCTTTTTCTTAACCTCTTAAATTACATTATTCCAGGATCCTAGGGACTAAGGATCCTGATGAAACCGGTCCTAGTGACGAAAACCTAGCACCACGGTGCAAAACAAACCCTCCAAGTCACCAAAATAGAAAAGCAGGTAACAAAATTGTGTTTTGGGAAGACATCTCCTGCTCTGTTACGAAGATAGATTAGGGGAGGTGGGACTAGAGGAGTGAAAAACAAGAGGCTAGGAAGGATGAAGTTATGGGAAAGAAGTGGCCAAAAAAGGATGCTAGAGGAATGGGGAGAATCATGGCAGATGGGGAGAATCATGGCAGATGGCGAGAAGGGGACCTTTGAGATGCCAGGCATGAGGAGAAGGGGACCTTTGAGATGCCAGGCATCTGTGTGAAATTAGGTTTTACTTTTGCCCATATTCCTAGAGTCCCCAAATCATTTACCTTCCCTATATTCTTCCTTTCCTTGCCATCCCCACAGATGCATCCAAGCTTAATCATTTTAAGCAAAGCACTACCTTTCCCAGCTGATAAAAATACTTACAACTCGTCATGGTTGCTACTATCGCATAGTCTTTTATTGAATCTCTTCCCATTTGTTGGAAATTCAGAAAGCATCCAACTTCCTGCTTAGGCAGATTCTGCTAACTGGCATGAACCATAGGAGCACAGGAAAACTCCCTTCTGAGAAGAAAATTTCCAACACAGAAAAATACCTGTCCACTTTCCTAACCATTTATCTGTGGACCCGGGTGGGTGAAAAACATCCATTCTGCAGGGAAGAACTTTGAAAATAGAAGTCATATGTTAGGATGGTGAAGAAAAAGTTAGAAGGGGTGGCTGCTTGATGGCTTTGTGAAGTCTGGATCAGTTACCTCCAATTAATTTACATGACAAAGAAACAAACTTCTATGTTATCAAAGAATTCTTAGGTTTCCAGTTCTGTGTGATTAAACCTAATTCTCACTGGTACTATGGGCTTGTCTTCTTCCTCCCCTCTTCCTCCCATCTTTATTGGGAAGGAAATAGAGTATGTGCAGTAACCTTACAGCTCACACAGCTAATAGGCAGCAAAAAATCTTTAATCCAGATATTTCTGACTCTGAGCTTGAGTTCTTTCCATGGTACCAAGACATGTTCTGAATTCCATTTTGATAAGCGTAGCATGGTATGCCTGGTAGGAATGTCAGCATAAAGTACCAAAAGCAGGGAAGGCTTCTGGGGTCAGTGAGTAGCTTCCCTGGAGCTATACTTTATTACAAAAACAGAGGGGGCTGTCTTGAACCAAATTCCTTCAAATATAAGTAAGAAAATCTCAGCTCAAACTAAACTAAGCAAAATGGAAATTAATTGGTTCAAAGTGTTCAGGGAAAGGTGGGGATTTGCTAGCTTTGTGCACAGATGGATCTAGGGATTTCCCAATATTTTTATTTTTCTATTTTATTCTTCTATCTCTACCCATTTGCTCTTCTTCACTCAATGGTTGATTTCATTCTCTCCCACAGCAGTCAGTCTTTCTCCATAAGGCAGAGGGAAATGATCTTTAATTGACCCAGATTCACATTCTCCCAGCTTAACATGCCAAGCCAGAGAACATGCATCTCTGTCTATGTCCGTATATTAGTGCTATTGAAGACTATGATTGACACTATCTACTCCTGGAATGATTGCTATGGCTGTGAAAGGAGGTACCAAGATTGTCTAGCTAGCATAGAATGGATAGCCCAGGAGGCTGAGGCTGCAGTAAGCCAAGATAATGCCACTGCACTCCAGCCTGGATGAAAGAGCAGGACACTATCTCAAAAATAAATAAATAATATTTTTCAATGTAAAACTAAAAATTAAGAAAAAAATTAATCAATGGAAACAGACCTAGAAATGACAAAACTTATGTAATTAACACACAAAGGCATTAAAAGAGCTTTTATAAATGTGTTCAAAATGCTTAACTAGTTAAAAGAAAAGCACAAGCAAAAGGAAAAGTGGAAGTTATTGTTTTAAATAGAAATATCAGGAATGAAAAACACAACAGCTCAAGAGAAACTTTCACTGGATAGGAATAACTGGATATTAGATATTATAAAAGAAAATATGTAATTGAAGAAGTAATTGTAGCAACTAGCCAAAATAAGGCACAAAACAAAATAAAAAACTATAAAAATGAACAGTCTCAACATCCTATGGAACAAAATCAAACAGTTTAATATACATATAATTGGAGTCCCAGAGAAAGAGGTATATAAAGAAGCATAAGAAAACTTTGAAAGAAATAATGTCAACTTTTTTTTTTACAAATTTGATGAAAATCAGAAAGACAGATCCAAGAAGTTCAACAAACCTCAAACAAAATAAATATAAAGCAAAGTATATCAAGCAACATCTTAATCAAATTCCTGAAAGCCAGAGGAAAAAAATAACTCATTGTTTACAGAGGAACAAAGATGAAAATGATTCCAGACCTCTCATCAGAAATCCAGAAAGGAGACAACATCTTTAAAATACTAACAGAAAAAAATAACTGTCAACTTAGGATTCTATATACAATAAAAATATATCTCAAAAATGAAGGCAGGCCCAGCGTGGTGGCTCACACCTGTAATCCCAGCACCTTGGAGGCCAAGGCGGACAGATCACTTGAGGTCAGGCATTCAAGACCAGCCTGGCCAACATGGTGAAACCCCCATCTCTACTAAAAAATACAAAAATTAGCTGAGTGTGGTGGCAGGCATGTGTAATCCTAGCTACTCAGGAGTCTGAGGCAGGAGAATCGCTTGAACTCAGGAGGCAGAGGTTGTACTGAACCAACATCGTGCCACTGCATTCCAGCCTAGGTGACAGAGCAAGATTCCATCTAAAGAAAAAAAAGAAGGCAAACAAAAATATTTACAGAAAAGCAAAAGCTAAGATAATTCATCACTAGCATATCTATACTACAAAAAAATATTAAAGGGGTCACTTCCAAGATGGCTGAATAGGAAGAGCTCTGGTCTGCAGCTCCCAGCAAGGTCTATGCAGAAGACAGGTGATTTCTGCATTTCCAACTGAGGTACCTGGTTCATCTCACTGGGACTGGTTGGACAGTGGGAGCTGCCCACGAAAAGTGAGCTAAAGCAGGGCAAGGTGATGCCTCACCCAAGACATGCAAGGGGTCGGGGGATTTCCCTTTCCTAGCCAAGGGAAGCCGTGACATAATGTATCTGGGGAAACAGTATACTCCCACCCACATACTGCGCTTTCCCCATGGTCTTAGCAACGAGCAGACCAGGAGATTCCCTCCCATGCCTGGTTCGGTGGGTCCCACATCCACAGAGCCTTATTCACTGCTAGCGCAGCAGTCTGAGATCCACCGGCTAGGCTGCAGCCTGTCGGAGGGAGGGGCATCTGCCATTGCTGATGCTTGAGTGGGTAAACAAAGTGGCCGGGAAAGCTTGAACTGGGTGGAGCCCACTGCAGCTCAGCAAGGCCTACTGCCTCTATAGACTCCACTTCTGTGGGCAGGGCATAGCTGAACAAAAGGCAGCAGACAACTTCTGCAGACTTAAACGTCCCTGTCTGACAGCTCTGAAGAGAGCAGTGGTTCTCCCAGCACAGCATTCAAGCTCTGAGAATGGACAGACTGCCTCCTCAAGTGGGTCCATGAGCCCCATGTAGCCTGGCTGGGAGACATCTCCCAGCAGGGGCCAAGAGACATCTCACACAGGTGGGTGCCCTTCTAGGACGAAGCTTCCAGAGGAAAGATCAGGCAGCAATATTTGCTGTTCTGCAATATTTGCTGTTCTGCAGCCTCCACTGGTTATACCCCAGCAAACAGGGTCTGGAGTGGAACTCCAGCAAACTCCAACGGACCTGCAGCTAAGAGGCCTGACTGTTAGAAGGAAAACTAACATCAACAAAAAGGACATCCACACCAAAACCCCATTTGTAGGTAACCAACGTCAAAGACCAAAGGTAGATAAAAACAAAAAGATGGGGAGGAACCAGAGCAGAAAAGATGAAAATTCCAAAAAACAGAGGGCCTTTTCTCCTCCCAAGGATCACAGCTCCTCACTAGCAATGGAACAAACTGGACAGAGAATGACTTGATGAGTTGACAGAAGTAGGCTTCAGAGGGTCGATAATAACAAACTTCTCCGAGCTAAAGGAGCATGTTCTAGCCCATCACAAGGAAGCTAGAAACCCTGAAAAAAGGTTTGTCAAATGACTAACTAGAATAAACAGTGTAGAGAAGACCTTAAATGACCTGATGGAGCTGAAAACCATAGTACGAGAACTTCGTGATACACGCACAAGCTTCAATAGCCGATTCAATCAACAGGAAAAAAGGATACCACTGATTGAAGATCAAATTAATGAAATAAAGCAAGAAGGCAAGATTAGAGAGAAAAGAATAAAAAGAAATGAACAAAGCCTCCAAGACTATGTGAAAAGACCAAATCTACGTTTGACTGTGTACCCGAAAGCAATGGGGAGAAATGAATCAAGTTAGAAAACATTCTTCAGGATATTATCCAGGAGAACTTCCCCAACCTAGCAAGGCTGGCCAACATTCAAATTTAGGAAATATAGAGAACACCACAAAGATACTCCTTGAGAAGAGCAACCCCAAGACACCTAATTATCAGATTCACCAAGGTTGAAATGAAGGAAAAAATGTTAAGGGCAGCCAGAGAGAAAGGTCAGGTTACCCACAAAGGGAAGCCTATCAGACTAACACCTGATCTCTCAGCAGAAACCCTACAAGCCAAAAGAGAGTGAGGGCCAATATTCAACATTCTTAAAGAAAAGAATTTTCAACCCAGAATTTCATATCCAGCCAATCTAAGCTTCATAAGTGAAGGAGAAATGAAATCCTTTACAAACAAGCAAATGCTGAGAGATTTTGTAACCACCAGGCCTGCCTTCCAAGAGCTCCTGAAGGAAGCACCAAACATAGAAAGGAAAAGCCAGTACCAGCCACTGCAAAAACATGCCAAATTGTAAAGGCCATCAGTGCTATGAAGAAATTGCATCAATTAATGGGCAAAATAGCCAGCTAACATCATAATGATAGGATCAAGTTCACACATAACAATATTAACCTTAAATGTAAATGGGATAAATGCCTCAATTAAAACACACAGACCAGGCTGGGCACAGTGGCTCACACCTGTAATCCCAGCACTTTGGGAGGCTGAGGCAGGCAGATCACGAGGTCAGGAGATCGAGACCATCCTGGTTAATATGGTGAAACCCCATCTCTACTAAAAATACAAAAAATTAGCCAAGTGTCATGGCAGCCACCTGTAGTCCCAGCTACCTGGGAGGCTGAGGCAGGAAAATGGCATGAACCTGGGAGGTGGAGCTTGCAGTGAGCCGAGATCACACCACTGCACTCCAGACTGGGTGACAGAGCGAGACTCTGTCTCAAAAAAAAAAGAAAAAAGACACAGACTGGCAAATCAGATAAAGAGCCAAGACCCATCAGTGTGCTGCATTCAGGAGACCCACCTCATGTGCAAAGACACATATAGGCTCAAAATAAAGGGATGGAGGAAGATCTACCAAGCAAATGGAAAGGAAAAAAAGCAGGGGATGCAATCCTAGTCTCTGATAAAACAGATTTTAAACCAACAAAGATCAAAAGAGACAGAAGGCCATTACATAATGGTAAAGGGATCAATTCAACAAGAAGAGCTAACTATCCTAAATATATATGCACCCAATACAGGAGCACCCAGATTCATAAAGCAAGTCCTTAGAGACCTACAACGAGACTTAGACTCCTACACAATAATAATGGGAGACTTTAACACCCCACTGTCAATGTTAGATCAATGAGACAGAAGGTTAACAAGGATATCCAGGACTTGAATTCAGCTCTGCACCAAGCGGACCTAATAGACATCTACAGAACTCTCCACCCCAAATCAACAGAATATACATTCTTCTCAGCACCACATCACACTTATTCTAAAATTGACCACATAAATGGAAGTAAAGCACTCCTTAGCAAATGTAAAAGAACAGAAATCACAACAAACTGTCTCTCAGACTACAGTGCAATCAAATTAGAACTCAGGATTAAGAAACTCACTCAAAACTGCACAACTACATGGAAACTGAACAACCTGCTCCTGAATGACTACTGGGTAAATAATGAAATGAGGCAGAAATAAAGATGTTCTTTGAAACCAATGAAAACAAAGACACAATGTACCAGAATCTCTGGGACAGGTTTAAAGCAGTGTGTAGAGGGAAATTTATAGCACTAAATGCCCACAAGAGAAAGCATGAAAGATCTAAAATTGACACCCTAACATCACAATTAAAAGAACTAGAGAAGCAACAGCAAACACATTCAAAAGCTAGCAGAAGGCAAGAAATAACTAAGATCAGAGCAGAACTGAAGGAGATAGAGATACAAAAAACTCTTCAAAAACTCAATGAATCCAAGGGCTGTTTCTTTGAAAAGATAACAAAATTGATAGACTGCTAGCAAGACTAATAAAGAAGAAAAGACAGAAGAATCAAATAGACACAATAAAAAATGATAAAGGGGATATCACCACCGATCCCACAGAAATACAAACTACCATCAGAGAATACTATAAACACCTCTACCCAAATAAACTAGAAAATCTAGAAGAAGTGGATAAATTCCTAGACACATGCACCCTCCCAAGAATAAACCAGGAAGAAGCTGAATCTCTGAATAGACCAATAACAGGTTCTGAAATTGAGGCAATAATTAATAGCCTACCAACCAAAAAAAGTTCAGGACCAGACAGATTCACAGCCAAATTCTACCAGAGGTACAAAGAGGAGCTGGTACCATTCCTTCAGGAACTATTCCAATCAATAGAAAAAGAGGGAATCCTCCCTAACTGATTTTATGAGGCCAGCATCATCCTCATACCAAAGCCTGGCAGAGACACAACAAAAAAAGAGAATTTTAGACCAATATCCCTGATGAACATTGATGCGAAAATCCTCAATAAAATACTGACAAACTGAATCCAGCAGCACGTCAAAAAGCTTATCCACCATGATCAAGTGGGCTTCACCCTGGGATGCAAGGCTGGTTCAACACACTCAGATCAACAAATGTAATCCATCGCAAAACAGAACCAAAGACAAAAACCACATGATTATCTCAACAGACGCAGAAAAGGCCTTCGACAAAATTCAACAGCCCTTCATGCTAAAAACTCTCAATAAACTAGGTATTGATGGAACGTATCTCAAAATAATAAGAGCTATTTATGACAAACCCACAGCCAGTATCATACAGAATGGGCAAAAACTGGAAGCATTCCCTTTGAAACCAGCACAAGACAAGGATGCCCTCTGTCACCACTCCTATTCAACATACTGTTGGAAGTTCTGGCCAGGGCAATCAGGCAAGAAAAAGAAATAAAGGGTATTCATTTAGGAAAAGAGGGTGTCAAATTGTAGCTGTTGGCAGATGACATGATTGTATATTTAGAAAACCCTATCATCTCAGCCCAAAATCTCCTTAAGCTGATAAGCAACTTCAGCAAAGCCTCAGGATACAAAATCAATGTGCAAAAGTCACAAGCATTCCTATACACCAATAACAGACAAACAGACAACCAAATCATGAGTGAACTCCCATTCACAATTGCTACAAAGAGAATAAAATACCTAGGAATCCAACTTATGTGAAGGACCTCTTCAAGGAGAACTACAACCACTGCTCAACAAAATAAAAGAGGACACAAACAAGTGGAAGAACATTCCATGCTCATGGATAGGAAGAATCAATATTATGAAAATGGCCATACTGCCCAAGGTAATTTATAGATTCAATGACATCCCCATCAAGCTACCAATGACTTTCTTCACAGAATTGGAAAAAACTACTTTAAAGTTCATATGGAACCAAAAAGAGCCTGCATAGCCAATACAATCCTAAGCCAAAAGAACAAAGCTGGAGGCATCATGCTACCTGACTTCAAACTATACTACAAGGCTACAGTAACCAAAACAGCATGGTACTGGTACCAAAACAGATATATAGACCAATGGAACAGAACAGAGGCCTCAGAAATAACACCACGCATCTACAACCATCTGATCTTTGACAAACCTGACAAAAGCAAGAAATGGGGAAAGGATTCCCTATTTAATAAATGGTGTCGGGAAAACTGGCTAGCCACATGTACAAAGCTGAAACTGGATCCCTCCCTTACACCTTATACAAAAATTAATTCAAGATGGATTAAAAACTTAAATGTAAGACCTAAAACCATAAAAAGCCTAGAAGGAAACCTAGGCAATACCATTCAGGACAGGCATGGGCAAAGACTTCATAACTAAAACATCAAAAGCAATGGCAACAAAAGCCAAAATTGACAAATGGGATCTCATTAAACTAAAGAGCTTCTGCACGGCAAAAGAAACTACCATCAGAGTGAACAGACAACCTACAGAATGGGAGAAAAATTTTGCAATATACCCATCTGACAAAGGGCTAATATCCAGAATCTACAAAGAACTTAAACACATTTACAAGAAAAAAAACAAACAACTCCGTCAAAAAGTGGGCAAAGGATATGAACAAACACTTCTCAAAAGAAGACATTTATGCAGCCAACAGACACCTGAAAAAATGCTCATCATCACTGGTCATCAGAGAAATGCAAATCAAAACCACAATGAGATACCATCTCACACCAGTAAGAATGGCAATCATTAAAAAGTCAGGAAACAACAGGTGCTGGAAAGGATGTGGAGAAATAGGAAGGCTTTTACACTGTTGGTGGGAGTGTAAATTAGTTCAACCATTGTGGAAGACAGTGTGGCGATTCCTCAAGGATCTAGGAATAGAAATACCATTTGACCCAGCCATCCCATTACTGGGTATATATCCAAAGGATTATAAATCATGCTGCTATAAAAACACATGCACACATATGTTTATTGCAGCACTATTCACAGTAGCAAAGACTTGGAACCAAGCCAAATGTTCAACAATGATAGACTGGATTAAGAAAATGTGGCACATATACACGATGGAATACTATGCATCCATAAAAAAGATGAGTTCATGTCCTTTGTAGGGACATGGATGAAGCTGGAAACCATCATTCTGAGCAAACTATCACAAGGACAGAAAACCAACACCACATGTTCTCACTCATAGGTGGGAATTGAACAGTGAGAGCACTTGGACACAGGGTGGGGATCATCACACACCAGGGCCTGTCATGGGGTAGGGGGAAGGGGGAGGGATAGCATTAAGAGATATACCTAATATAAATGACAAGTTAATGGGTGCAGCACACCAACATGGCACCTGTATACATTTGAAACAAACCTGTATGTTGTGCACATGTACCCTACAACTTAAAGTATAATAAAAAAAGTAATAAATAAAAAATAAAATAATAAAATAAAGAAATAAAAATAAAATGTGGCACATATACACCATGGAATACTATGCAGCCATAAAAAAGGATGAGTTCATGTCTTTTGCAGGGACATGGATGAAGCTGGAAACCATCATTCTCAGCAAACTATCACAAGGACAGAAAACCAAACACCACATGTTCTCATTCATAGGTGGGAATTGAACAATGAGAAAACAAGGACACAGGGTGGGGAATATCACACACTGGGGCCTGTCAGTGGGTGGGGAGCTGGGGATGGGATAGCATTCGGAGAAATGCCTAGGGTAAATGACGAGTTGATGGGTGCAGCAAACCAACATGGCACATGTATACCTATGTAACAAACCTGCATGTTGTGCACATGTACCCTAGAAGTTAAAGTATAATTTAAGATATATATATATAAATCATTCTATTATAAAGATATATGCACATGTATGTTCCTTGCAGCACTATTCACAATAGCAAAAACATGAAATCATCCCAAATACCCATCAATGATAGACTGGATAAAGAAAATGTGGTACATATACACCATAGAATACTATGCAGCCATAAAAAGGAATGTGATCATGTCCTTTGCAGGGACATGGATGGAACTGGAAGCTATTCTCCTCAGGAAACTAACACAGGAACAGAAAACCACACACCACATGTTCTCACTTATAAGTGGCAGCTGAACAATGAGAACACATGGGCACAGGGAGGGGAACAACACACACTGGGGCCTATCGAGAGTCAGGGGAGAGAGAGCATCAGGATAAATAGCTAATGCATGTGGCGCTTAATACCTAGGTGATGGGTTGATAGGTGCAGCAAACTGCCATGGCACATGTTTACCTGTGTAACAAACCTGCACCTCCTGCACATGTATCCTGGAACTTAAAACAAAATTTTTAAAAGTCAAAAAATGTATATATTAAAGGAAGTGCTTCAAGCAGTGGAAAATTATTGAAATAAAAGCTTGCATATTAAAAAAAGAATAAAAAGTGCTAGAAATGGTGTAAATATTTGGGTAAATATAAAAGACTTTCTTTTCACTTGTAAGTGTTATTACAGATAATTGACTGAAGCAAAAATTATAACAATATATTTGGGGATTTGTAACATATAAGACAAAGTATGTGCACAAAGTATGAGAGGGAGAGATTGAAGTATATTATTAAGACTCTTATATTGTGCATTAAATGATATAATATTTGAAGGTAGTCTGTGATGTTGATGTATATTTTATTTATTTATTTATTTTGAGACAGAGTCTCACTCTGTTGCCCAGGATGGAGTACAGTGGTGCGATCTCAGCTCACTGTAGCCTCTGCCTTATGGGTTCAAGCGATTCTCCTGCCTCAACCTCCCAAGTAGCTGGTACCAGAGGCACACGCCACCATGCCGAGCTAATTTTTTTTATTTTTAGTAGAAACAGTGTTTCACCATTTTGGCCAGGCTGGTCTCAAACTCCTGGCCTCAAGTGATCCACCCATCTCAGCCTCTCAAAGTGCTGGGATTACAGATGTGAGCCACTGTGCCCTGCTGTTGATATACATTGTAAGCCCTAGAGTAACTACAAGAAAGCTGTTTAAAAGGTATTTAGTTAATAAGACATTAGCAGATAAAATGGAATAGAAAAACACTCCAAAAGAAGGCTGTTTGGCTATTCTTGCATTACTATAAAGAAACACTTAAGACTGGGTAATTTATAAAGAAAAGAGATTTAATTGGCTCATAGTTCTGTAGGCTGTACAGGAAGCATGGTGCTGGGCATCTGCTCAGTTTCTGGTGAGGCCTCAGGAAGCTTTTACTTATGGTGAAAGGTGAAGCAGGAGCGGGCATATCACATGGCCAGAGCAGGAACAAGAAAGAATTGGAGTGGAGGGAGGTGCTACACACTTTTAAGCAACCATATCTTGTAAGAACTCACTCACTATTGCAAGGATAGCACCAAACCGTGAGGTGTCCACCCCCATGACTGAAACATCTCTCACCAGGCCCAACCTCCAACACTGGGGATTAAAATTCAACATGAGATTTAGAGGGGACAACATCCAAACCATATCAAAGGCCAAAAGAACGGAGATGGATAAAGAGTAAAGAGCAGATGAAGGAAATAGAAAACAAATGTCAGACAATTAGGTAGATCTAAGAAATAAAAAGAAAAATAAAAAAATTTAAATAAAAAAATCAAGATGGCAGACTTAAATCCAACTTTTTCATTTATTATATTAAATGTAAATGATCTAAATATTTTAATTAAAAGGCAGATACCAAACTAGATTTTTTAAAGCATGACCCAACTATATACTGAATTCAAAAAACTCACTTTAAATTTTAAAACACAAATAAGTATAAAAATATAGAAAAAAGATATATGATGCAAACATTAAAGATACTAAAGCTGGAGGCCAGGTGTGGTGGCTCACACCTGAAATCCTAACACTTTGGGAGGCCAAGCGGGGGAGGATTGCTTAAACCTAGGAGGTTGAGGCCAGCCTAAGCAACATGGTGAGACCTCATTGCTATAAAAAAAAAATAAAAAAAATTAGCCAGGCACACTGATGTGTGCCTGTCATCCCAGCTACTCAGGAGGCTGAGGTGGGAAAATTACTTAAGCCCAGGAGGTCAAAGCACAGTGAACTATGTTTGCACTACTGTACTCCAGCCTAGGTGACAGAGTGAGACCCTGTGTCAAAAAAAAAAAAAAAGTAATAAAGCTGGAATTGGTATGTTAATATCAAACAAAGCAAACTTTACTAATATAATTTAAAAAACAAATAAAATAATTCATAATTATAGCTGGATATTTCAACACTCTTGTCTCAATAACTGAAAGAATAAGTAGACAGTAAATCAGTGAGGCTACAAAACACTTAACACAGTCAATCAACTGAACATAATTGACATTTATAGACTGCTCCACTGAATAACTGTGGAATACATATTCCCTTTCAGGGCATATGGAAATTTCAACAAGGCAGAATATATGCTAGGTCATAAAAAAAGTTCCAATAAATGTTAAAAACTGAAATTTTGCAGAATATGTTCTCTGACTGCAGTGGAATTAAATTAGAAATCAATAACAATAAAATATCTGGAAATATTTTTAAATATTTAAAATTTTATATATTTAAAAATTTAAAAATATATTTCTAAATAATAAATGAGTAAAGAAATAAATTGCAATATTAACAAGTAAATATTTTAAACTTAATGAAAATGAGAGCTGGGCACAGTGGCATGTATCTATATTCCCAGTTACTTGGGAGGCCAACGTGGAAGAATTGCTCGAGGTCAGGAGTTAGAGGCTGGCAGTACATTATGATTGTGCTTGTGGAGACCCACTGCACTCCAGCCTGGGCAACACAGCCAAGACCTCATCTCTAAAAAATAAAATAAAACAAAATAGAAAACTTTAAAACTTAATGAAAATGAAACCCAAACATATGAATATTTGGGAAATACAGCTAAAATAGTACTTAGAAGAAAAGTTGTAGTTTAAAATCAATAATTTAAGAATCCACCTAAGAATCAGGAACTTCATATTTGCCACAGTATTGAAGATACAAATGCATAAAAATAATTATAAATCTATTTTGATGGGCACACAATATATAAAGGGGTAGTTTATAACATAAATGACAATAAAATGTGGGGCCGAGCTGTAAAGATTAGTTTTTGTATGCAATCAAGATTATGTTGGTATTGATTCAAAATATATTGTTTTATATTTAGAATATTTTATGTAATCCCCCTGATAACAATGAAGAAAATAGTTACAGAATATACACCAAAAAGAATCAAAACTTATCATTAAAATGTATATTCTGCTGTCGTTGATGGAGTGTTTATACATTTTGTAGCTCATAAGTATGGTGATTGGGTTTTCACACTCATGTATGAGATGTGCCTCTCTAAAACTTTGTTACAACATTGGCACATTACCCCATCTGATGTGTTATGGGGCGGTGTGTGTGTGTGCATATATATATATATATATATATATATATATATGAGATACTATATCAAAAATGGATAGAACCGACAGATCAATAAGCAAATAAAGGACATGAGCAACACTACAAACCAATTGGACCTAACAGACATATACAGAACACTCCATCAACAATAGCAGAATATACATTTTTCTCAAGTGTACACGGAACATTGTCCAGGGTAAACCACATGTTAGGCAAAAAAAAAAGTCTTAATAAATTTTAAAAGATTTAACTCATACCAAGTATCATTTCTGATCACAATGGAGTGAAACAAATCAATAGCAAAAGGAAAATTGGAAAATTCATAAATATGTGGAAATTAACACACTCTTAAAGAATAAATGAGCTACAGAGAAAATCAGAAGGGAAATTTTAAAATATCTTGACACAAAAAAAGAGAAAATATCTTGATACAACAGAAAATGAAAACACAATATACCAAAACTTATGAAATGTAGCAAAAGCAGTGCTAAGGGTGAAATGTATAGCTATAAATGCTAATGTTAAAAAGGAAATATCTAAAACCAACAATCTGATTTTAAACCTTAAGGAACTAGAAAAAAAAAAGAACAAACTAAACCCAAAGCTAGCAGAAGGAAGGAAATAATAAAGATTAGAGTGGAGATAAGTAAAAATAGAGAATAGAAAAACAATAGAGAAAATCAATAAAACCAAAAGTTGATTCTTAAAAAAAATCAATAAAATTGACACACCTTTATCTAGATTGACTAAGAAAAAAATAGAGAAGATTCTAATTGCTAAAATCAAAAGTAAAAATCACAAATAATTTTTATTTGAGTACACATTGAAATATTTTGAATATAGAGGGTTAAATAGAATACATTGTTTAAAAAATTTAAACTGTTAAAACTAATAAACTAAACAAACTAATTCAGCAATGTTGCAGGATACAAAATCAACACACGACAATTAGTTGCATTTCTACATATTAACAATGAACAATCAGAAAAGGAAATTAAGAAAGTAATCCCATTTACAACAGCATCAAAAATAATAAAATACTTAGAAATAAATTTAACCAAGGAGACCAAAGACTTGTACACCAAAAACTACAAAATATTACTAAAAGAAACTAAAGAAGATACAAATAAACAGAAATGAAGTCCATATTTATGATTGGAAGATTTAATCTTGTTAAAATGTCTAGACTGACCAAAGCTATCCTCAGATTCAATGCAATCCCTATCAAAATCCCAATGACATTTTTTCATAAATATAAAAAAAACTTGACATAAAATCTTAAAGGACCCCCAAATGGCCAAACAATCTTGAAAAAAAAAGGCCTCATACGTCCTGACTTCAAAACATATTACAAAGCTACAATAACCAAAAAAGTATCTTACTGGCAGAAAGGTAGACATATAGACCAATGAAATAGAATAGAGATCCCAGAAATAAACCCTCCCATATATGGTTAAATGATTTTCTACAAGGGTTCCAGGACCAGAAGTATTAGTCCATTCTCACACTGCTATGAAGAAATACTTGAGACTGGGTAATTTATCAAGGAGAGAGGTTTAACTGGCTCACAATTCCACAGGGCTGGGGAGGCCTCAGGAAACTTACAATCAGGTCGGAAGGGGAAGCAAACATGTCCTTCTTCACATGGCAGCAGAAGCGAGAAGTGCAGAGTGAAGTGGGGGAAGCTCCTTATAAAACCATCAGATCTCCTGAGAACTGACTCACTATCAGCAGAACAACATAGGGGTAACCACCCTCATGATTCAATTACCTCCCACCGGGTGGGGATTATGGGAACTACAAGATGAGATTTGGGTGGGGGGACACAGCCAAGCCATATCACCACACAATGGAGAAAGGACAGTCTTTTCAACAAATGGTACTAGAAAAACTGGTCATCCACATGAAAAGGAATTAGGTTGGACCCTTACCTAAAACCATATGCAAAAATTAACTTAAAATGGATCAAAGACCTAAATATAAACCTTAAAACTAGAAAACCAGAAGAAAACACAAGGAGAAAGCTTTTTGACTGGATTTGCCAATAATTTCTTGGATATGAGACCAAAGCACAGGCCACAAAAGAAAAAAATAGATAAATTAGACCTCATCAAAAGTAAAAACTTTTGTGCATAAAAGACACTATCAACAGTGTGAAAAAGCAACCCATAAAATGAGAGAAAACATTTGCAAATCGTATATCTATCTGGTGTTAATGTCTAGAACATATAAATAACTCTGTATTGTATATGTATATACATGTATATATTTTTTAATTCTCTATATATTATGATGTTTTGACATCTTTAAAAAACACCTTTCTAGCTGGAGAGAGATTTTCTAGCTAGTCAATTCTTCAAGATAGCAATGGTTCCAGGATGCCTTTGACACACAAACTAACCATTCTAGACCCATGCCTCCCTGTCAGACTTGTATATCCCAAGAGGCAATATTCCTCTGACTTAATCATCCCAGGGCCAGGTGTCAGACAACCAGGACCACTCCTAGAGCCCAAAGCCCACTGAAAGTGTTTAAATTAGCCAATCCTAAACTGTTCACCCTTCCCACCTTTGTCTTTCCCATGGGAACCCCAACAAAGGCTCTGGCCTAATGGTTTTCCCTTGGCCTGTCTTCTGCCTCCTGATCACCCTGGTGTCTTTCCCATGTGGCCCTGCATGGTGTACTATGCCAATCCTCCTGTATCTAGGTGTTGTAAATATAATAACTTTTGATTTATCCTGAGCCTCTCTTGTCTCCTCTTGTGGCCCCACCGTACTGACTATATCATAAAAGAACACAAAACAAACACCTATAGCTCCACAACCCCCAAAAAAAGAACTCGATTAAAAAGCAGGCAAAGATGCAAGCCTTGGAAGCTCAACCAGGCCTGCATGAGTACACTCAGACAATTGCAAAGCGGTTCCACTCTTCTCACCATGGGGTTCACTCCCATTCCCACTATGTCCCGTCTCAGCAGGAAGAAGCCAGAGAGATCAACAGCCTTTTCCCATCTTCATAGCCTACATCTTAAGATTAAATCCCTCCAAAAGGAGGGATTGAAACTGCCTTTGCAAAATTTTGACTGAGACAGTGAAAGAGATCTAACTTAACTGACTCCATCTTGCTTCTAACCTCCAAGCTGTCCTCATTCATTCTTAGGCGTGGGCTGAAGTAACTTTGGGAGAAACTTTATAGTTTATGGTTTAAACAAGATGGTAACAGCCCTTTCCCAAAGCAGACCTCCTTCTTGCCTGGAGACTTCATTGCCTTTGTAGGACTAATATTAGCCATAAGATTAGAAATTATGGTCTAGGAGTCATGCAGCTGGGGGCTATAAGATTCTGACCCTCCCTAAACTGCTCCTAACATCAGTGCTTGAGATATTTTGCAGACCCTGCACTTAATGGATCAGTTGACACCACCCAGATCAATAAACTCATTCATCTGATCTTGTGGCCCCTACCCAGGAACTGACTCAGCACAAGAAGACAGCTTCAACTCCCTATGATTTCATCCCCAACCAATCGGCACTCCTGGCTCACTGGCCTCCCCTCACCCACCAAGTTATCCCTAAAAACTCTGCTCCCCAAATGCTCAGAGAGACTGATTTGAGTATTAATAAAATTCCAATCTCCTGCAAAAAAAAGGGGGAGTAGTGCAAAGAACTTCAGCAGATATTTCTCCAAAGGAAATACACAAATGACCAATGAGCACATGAAAAGATGTTCAACATCACTAATCGTTAGGAAAATGCAAATCAAAATCATAATGACATACTGCTTCACATCTATTGGGATGACTGTTATTAAAAATAATAAGTGTTGGTGAGGATGTGAAAAAATCAGAATGCTTCTGTATTACTGGCGGGAATGTAAAATGGTACAGCTACTCTGTAAAAATAGTATGGCAATTTCTCAAAAAAATAACTATTTTAGATTACTCGTTTAAGTGGAACAATACATTATTTGTCTTTTTATGACTGGCTTATTTCACTTGGCATAATATCCTCAAGGGTTATCCATGTTGCAGCACATGTCAGAACTCTATTACTTTTTAAGGCTGAATAATATTGCATTGTATGTATATACCACATTTGCTTTATTCATTCATCCATTAATGGATATTTGGTTTGCTTCCACCTCTATGCTGTTGTGAATACTACTGCTGTGACCATGGATATGCAAATATTTATTCAAGACATGCTTTCAATTCTTTTGGAAATATCCCCAGAAGTGGGATTTAGTGGGTCATGGTGGTCCTATTTTTAATTTTTTGAGAAACCATCATACTGTTTTCAATAGCAGTTGTACCATTTTACACTACCACCAATGGTGCACAAAAGTTCCCATTTCTCCACATCCCCTCCAATGCTTGTTATTTCTGTTTTTTAAAATAACAGCTATCCTAATGGGTGTGAGGTAATATCACATCGTGATTTAGATTTATATTTCTCTGATGTTTAGTGATATTGAATATATTTTCATATGCTTATTAGCCATTTGTATATCATCTTTGGAGAGATATCATTCAGGTATTTTGCCCATTTTTTAATTGGGTCATTTGGTTTTCTGTTGGGCTGTACAAGTTTTTTTTACATTCTGGATATCAGATATATGATTTGCAAATATTTTCTCTTGTTTGTAGGTTGCCTTTTCACTTTGTTGACTGCATCCTGCAATGCACAGAAGTTTTGATGTGGTGCCACTTGTCTATATATTAGTTGGTGGTGGTACCTCTGCATTTAGGGTCATATCTGAGAAATTATTACCAAATTTAACATCATGAAGCTTTTCTCTTATGTTTTTTTCAAGCGTTTTTAGAGTTTTGGTTCTTACACTTAGGTCTTCGATTCATTTTGAGTGAATTTTTGTATAATTTTTGTAAGAAAAGGGTCCAGACAACTTTTTATAGAGAAATTTCACGTAAGAGTGGAATTGCTGGGCCATATTATAATGAGTAACTTTTTAAGGAAATTAAAAATATGAACTATAACTATGTGTAATATTCCAGAATTTACATGTAAATGGGAAAGACATAAAATAACCAAAACAAATTTTTAAAGGATACAATTGAAAGGTTTCAGGACTCAGATTTACTGTGGAGCTACAGTAATCAATGTGGTATCACAATGGCATCAGGAGAATCATAAAGGTTAAAAAGATGAAACAGAAAGTTCAGATGTACACTCTCACACATGTCAACTGACTTTTAACAAAGGTGCCAAGGTAATTTCTTTTCAATAAGTGGTGCTGGAACAACTGCATATCATATAGGGGTCAGAAATGAGTGTTGATCCTTACCTCACACGATTCACAAAAAAATTAACTTGAAATTGATTATAGACCTACATGTAAAAGTTAGCACTATAAAGTTTATCAAAGAAAATATTGAAGATTTTGAAGTAGGCAAAAATCTTTTAGATAGGACGTAAACCATTTAAAAATTTTTGATAAATTGGGCTTCAAGACTTCATCAAAAAACACTCCTGCTTTTTTGGGGGCATGGGGTGGTTGAAGAGGACACAGTTTCACTCTCTCACCCAGGGTAGAGTGCAGTGCAGTGACACAATCATAGCTCACTGCAGCCTCAAACTCCTGGGCTCAAGCAATCCTCCCACCTCAGCCTTTTGAGTAGCTGAGACTACAGGCACATGCCACCATGTGAGCCACCATGCCCAGCCAACTCTCACTTTTCTAATGATATCAGTAACAAAATGAAAGAGAAAGCCACAGAGTGATGGAAAACATTCACAATACCTATACTTGAAAAGGGGTTGTGTCCAGCTGTAGTAAAAACTCTTACAACTCAATAATAAGAGACAAAAAAATTAAAAATGAACAAAAAATGTAAACCCTTTACCAAAAAAGATTTGTATAAATTGCCATTAAGTACATGAAAAATACACAACATCATTAGTCATCAGGAAAATACAAGTTAAAATCAAATGAGAAGATACCATAACACATGCAGTAGAATGATTAATACTAAAAAGACTGACAATATCAAGTATTGGTAAGGATATGGAGCAAGTAGAGCCCTCATACATTGCTAATAGGACTGTGAAATTTAAAATCACTTTGTAAAAGAGTTTGGCATTTTCTTTACTTATTCTACTATGAACTAGCAATTCCACTCTTAGATGTATACTTAAGAGAAATCAAAGTATATGTCCACATAAGATTGTGAACAGGAAACTTTCATGGCATCTTTACCTATATTAGCCCAAAACTGAAAACAACTCAAATGTTCACCAACAGATAAATTAATAAACAAATTGTGGTATATCTAGACAATGGAAACTCATCAGCAAAAACAAATTATACACAGTAGTCCCCTCTTATCCTTAGAGGATAAGTTCCAAGACCTCCAGTGGATGGCTGAAAGCACAGATAGTGCCGCCCTATGTAGCCTATGGTTTTTTCTATACTTGCATACCTATGATAAAGTTTAATTCACAAATTAGCCTCAGTAAGAGATTAACAACAGTAATTAATAATAAAATTGAACAACTTTAACAACACACTGTAATAAAAGTTATGTGAATGTGATATACATATATATATATGTATCACAAAATATCTTATTGTACTGTACACTGGACCAGGGGTCCCCAGCCCCGGAGCCACAGACCAGCACCCGTCTGGGGCTTGTTAGGAACAAGGCCTTACAGCAGGAGATAAGCAGAGGGCTAGCGAACATTACCACGTGAGCTTTGCCTCCTGTCAGATCAGCGGCAGCATTAGATTCTCATAGGAGCACAAACCCTGTTGTAAACTAAGCATGCAAGGGATCCAGGTTGTGTGCACCTTATGAAAATCTAATGCCTGATGATCTAAGGTGGAACAGTTTCATTGCCAAAGCAACTCCCTACACTGTCCGTGGAAAAATTGTCTGCCATGAAACCAGTCCCTGGTGCCAAAAAGGTTGGGGACTGCTGCACTAGACAAAAGGGTAATCTATTAAGTTGGTGCAAAAGTAATTGTGGTTTTTGCCATTACTTTTAGTGGCAAAAACCACAATTATTTTTGCATCAGCCTGATACATCCTGGGCAGAATGGACCAAGATAGTCCAATATTTCATCATGCTACTCAGAATAGAGAGCAATTTACAACTTATGAATTGTTGGCTGGTGGTTCATGCCTGTAATTCCAGCACATTGGGAGGGTGGGGCATGAGAATCACCTGAGCCCAGGAGTTCAAGACCAGCCTGGGTGACATGGTGAGATCCTGTCTCTATCAATAAATAATATAATAATAATAACTTATGAATTGTTTATTTCTGAAATTTTTTATTTAGTATTTTTAAACTATGGTTGACTACAGGTAATTGAAACAGTGAAAAGCAAAGTGCATAAAATGCAGAACTATTGTACGCATGATTTAGATGAATCTCAGAAACATTATGCTGAGAGAAAGAAGCCAGACACAGAATTACTTAAGAATACGTACCGTATGATTGTACTTAAAGAAAACTCGAGAAACAGCAAATCTAATCCTTAGTGTCAGGAATTGTCAGGAATCTTTAGTGTCAGATGAGTAGAGCATAAGGAAGCCTTTTGGAGTAATGGAAGTGTTCTATATATTGAATGAGGTGGCAGTGCACATCTACGTGAATATATCTGTCAATATTCATAGATCTGTACACCCAAAAAAAGATGCATTTTATTGTATGTATGTGATGACTTCAAAAGGTTTGTGGAAAAAAATGGAATTAAAAGATAAAAATAGAACCCAATCCAAAGTCCCAAGAGTATGGAGCAAGATGGCTGACTAGAGATGCCTGGCATTTGTCCTACCAACAAGAAAGACCCAAGGCAATGAATAAACAATTAAGATTTCAATGGAGTGTCAATAAGAGAGTGCTGGAGTACAGCAGGGGAGTGGAGATACACCTGTGGTGGCTGGAAGTCCAGAAAGGCAGTGTGGAGGCACCTGGCCTCTGAAGCCCCATCTCCCCACCGTGGATCAAATCTGCCTAGAGTCAGAAAACCTTCCTGTTCCAGGGAAAAAGTAAACAGAATATGCCCAGCAGCTTCCATTGCCACCACAAATATCTACAGTTCTTACTACAGGAGAATCCCACAGTCCTTGAAAGTAATGAGCCCAGTTTGGAGAGCTTCCAGGAGCTCACATAGCACTTTGCCCCAGATTAGGAGCACAAAGTGTGCATTCCCCACCCTTCACTGATCCCCTGTGAGCCAAGCTTCTGCAGCACAGCACCTAGACCAGAGCTCCTCTGAAATGCACCCTGCTCTGGGGGCCGGTAGACTGCACCTCTCCAGCACTAGGGCTCCATCTTCATTATGCCAAACCCACTCACATGGCTGAACACCACAACCTCAGTTGCATGGAACTTTGGCCCAAGACCGGCTGTGACTCTGGTTTTGCACAGCAGGGAAAGCAACTCCCAACACCACACTTCCAGCCAGAGGAACAGACTGCCAGTCCTGCCCAGGGCAAACCTGCCTCTGAGCCAGCCAAACTGCTGCACACCCTCCCCCAAGCAGAAGAGGCCCCTGGGTCTCTGAGCAGCTTACATGACCCCAGGCCAGTGGAATGGTTATACATCCATGCCCAGGACCTGAGAAACAGCTCTACAGCACCGTTAAACCCCACAGATATACCCTGTGCCCCCAATAAGGGCCTAAGAAACAGTCCCACAGGCCACCTCTGGTGGGCACACCCCCAGGCCTACCAAACCTCCAAGAGCCCACAACCCAGACCTGAGAAATAGCCCCGTGGACCATGACCAGGCAGACATGCCCTCAGCCCAAATAAGGAGCCCCATACCCATATTCCAGGCCTACAAAACAGCCCCATGAGCCACTCTCTACAGAAATGCTCCCAGGCCAGCTGAGCAACTGTGTGCCTATGTCCTGGACCTGAGAAATAGTCCTATGGGCCTCCCTCAGCAGACACACACCCAGGCCAGCTAAGCAGCCATCCAACTGCATTCCAGACCTGAGAAACAGCCCTGCAGGCCCCTCCTGGCAGGCATGCCTCCAGGTCGACTGAACAACTGTATGCCCATATTCCTGGCCAGAATAACAGCCCCATGGCCCTAATCCCAGGAAGCCAGGCTCCAAGTTGGCCAGCCCACCATGTGCACACAACCCCAACCTGAGAAACCCCGTGAGCCCACCCTTGGCAAAGTCACACCACTGTCACCACAAACTCTCAGTATAGGCCACTGAGAAACTCCAAATGCCACTAGTATGACTTACAGCTGAGGAAACTACACAAAGACTACACTACTGCATCCAACTAGAATAAAGACCAATGCACCCCACCAAACTGACACCTCAAGACCCATTCATACAAATAAGTATTTCCCTACAAAACATGCTCCATAAAATTGGAACAGGTGGCTTTTCTAACAGATGCATAGAAATCAACATAGGGACACATAAAATGTGAAAAAGCAAGGAAAAATGGCACCTCCAAAGGGAAATAATAACTCAGTAACAGAATGCAATCATAAGAAAATATATAAAATTCCAGAAAAAGAATTCAAAATAATAATCCTAAGAAAATTCAGTGAGATACAAAAGAATACAGATAGACAATTCAATGAAATCAGAAAAACAATTCGTGATTTTAATGAGAAATTCAACAGAGATAGATATCATAAAAAATAACCAAACAAAACCTTGAGCTGAAGAATTCAATGAATGAAATAAAAAATACAATTGAGAGCTTAAACAACACACTGGACCAAGCAGAAGAAGGAATTTATGAACTTGAAGATAGATCTTTTGACATAACATAAGCAGACCAAAAAAAAATTGTAAAGAATGAAGAAAGCCTACAATATTTAAGAGACATCATTAAGTGAATAAATATTAGTATTAATATTATGGGCATTCCAGGAGAAGAGGGAAAAAGTGAGGAAAACATGTTTAATGAAATAGTAGGACCAGGTGTGGTGGCTCACACCTGTAATCCCAGCACTTTGGGAGGTCAAGGCAGGTGGATTGATTGAGGCCCGGAGTTTGAAACCAGCCTGGGAAACATGGCAAAATTCTGTCTCTCCGAAATTGCAAAAATTAGCCAGAAGTGGCAGCACATGCCTGTAGTCCCATCTATTTGGGGCTGAAGTGAGAGGATCATTTGAGCCCAGGAGGCAAAGGTTGCAGTAAGCCAAGATCATCCCCCTGCACTCCAGTGTGGGTGACAGAGCAAGAATCAGAAAGGAGGAAAGAAAAAAGAAAGAAAAGAAAGGAAAGAAAGAACGAAGGAAGGAAAGAAAGAAAGAAAGAGAAAGAAGGAAAGAAGGTGAGAAGGAAAGAAGGTAAGAAGGAAAGAAAGAAAGAAAGAAAGAAAGAAAGAAGGGAGGGAGGGAGGGAGGGAGGGAGGGAAGAAAGAAAGAAAGAGAAAGAGAGAGAGAAAGAGAGAAGGTAAGAAGGAAAGAAAGAAAGAAGGGAGGGAGGGAAGAAAGAAAGAAAAAAGGAAAGAAAGAAAGAGAGAAAGAAAGAAGAAAGAGAAGGAGGGAAGGAAGGAAGGAAAGAGAAAGAAAAAAAGAAAGAAGAAAGAGAGAAAGAAGAGATAAAGAGGGAAAGAAGGAAAGAAAGAAAGAGGAAGGAAGGAAAGAAAGAAGGAGGGAAGGAGTGAGGGAAGGAAGGAAGGAGGGAAGGAAGGAAGGAAGGAAGGAAAGAAAGAAAGGAAATAATAGCAGAAATCTTCCCAGGTCTTGGGAGAGAGATGGATATCCAGGTCCAGAAGCTAAAAGAATCCTAAATACCTTCAACTGAAACAAGACCTTTCTGAGGCACATTATAGTCAAAATGTCAAAAATCAAAGACGAAGAAAGAATTCTAAAAGCAGCAAGAGAAAAGCCAAGTCAGATATGAGGGAATCCTAATTAGACTAACAGTGTGAATTTCTCAGCTGAAACCTTACAAGCCAGGCGAGAATGGGATGATATATTCAAAGCACTAAAACAAAAATACCTGCAATTCAAGAATATTATACCCAGCAAAGCTTTCCTTCAAAAAATGAGAAATAAAATATTTCAGAGACAAGCAAAAACTAAGGGAATTCATCACCACTAGACTGGCCTTAGAAATAAAAGTTCAAGGGAATATTAAATCTGGAAGTGAAAAGATGATAACCACCAACATGAAAACATGAGAACATACAAAACTCACTGGTAGACCTAATACAGAAAAGAAAAAGAAAAAAGAATCAAACTTTATCATTACAGAAAATTACCCAACCAAAAATATAAAAAATAAGAGAGGAAGTAAGGAACAAAGTACACACAAGACTATCAAAAAACAGTCAATAAAATTATAGGAGTAACTCTTCACCTATCAATAGTAACCCTAAATATAAACAAATAAAATTCTCCATTTATAAGATACAGGCTGGTTGAGTAGATTTTAAAATGAGACCCAAATATATGCTGCCTACGAGAAACTCAACTTGTAAAGACACACACAGAGACTAAAAATGAAGGGATGGAAAAAGATATTCTGTGCAAATGGAAACCAAAGTGAGCAGAAGTAGCTGTGCTTACATCAGACAAAACAGACTTCAAATTAAAAGCTATTTAAAAAGACAAGGAAAGACATTCTATAATAATAAAGGGATCAATTCAGCTAGAGAATATAAAAATTGTAGATATATCTGCACCCAACAGCAAAGCACCTACACATATAAAGCAAATATTATTAGATCTAAAGGGAGAGATTAAATTCCAATACAATAATAGTTGGAGACTTTAGCACCCCTTTCTCAGCACTAGACAGATCATCTACACAGAAAAACAACAAGGAAACATAACATTTAAACTGTACAATAGACCAAATGGACATAACAGACATTTAAAGAACATTTCTCCCAACAGCTATAGATAAACATTCTTTTTATCAATATATGGAACATTCTCAGGGATTAACCATATATTAGGACACAAAGCAGTCTCAAATTTTTTTTAAAAAAAATCAAGACCAGGCACGGTGACTCATGCCTGTAATCCCAGCACTCTCAGAGGCCAAGGCAGGCAGATCATGAGATCAGGAGATCAAGACCATCCTGGCTAACATGGTGAAACCCCGTCCCTGCTAAAAATACAAAAAATTAGCCAGGTGTTGTGGCATGTGCCTGCAGTCCCAGCTGCTCAGGAGGCTGAGGCAGGAGAATCACTTGAACCCAGGAGGGAGAGGGTGCGGTGAGCCAAGATCATGCCACTGCACTCTAGCCTGGGTGACAGAGCAAGACTCCATCTCAAAAAAAAAAATCAAAATTATATCAAGTATTTTACCTGACCACAACAGAATAAAACTAGACATCAATAATAAAAGGAACATTTGAAACTACAGATATACATGAATATTAAATAACATGGTTCTGAATGACCAATGGGTGAAAAAAGAAATTAAGAATGAAATTTTAAAATTCCCTGAAGCAAAAATAGAAACATAACAACAAAATCTATGGGATTCATAATTTCATAATACATCAAAAGCAGTATTATAAGGCAAGTTTATAGCAATAAGTGCCTACATCAAAAAACCAAAAAGATTTCAAATGAACAACTTAATGCCCAGCTGCAGTGGCTCATGCCTATAACCCAAGCTCTTTGGGAGGCTGAATGAAAGGATTGCTTGAGCCCAGGAGCTTGAGACTACCCTGGGCAACATAGGGCAACAGAGCAAGACCTTGTCTCAAAAACAAACAAACAAACAAACAAACAAGAAGAAAAACAATCTAATCATGTACATCAAGGAGCTAAAAAAGCAAGAACAAACCAAACAAAAATTAGAAGAAAGGAAATAATAAAGATAAGAGAGGAAATAAACAAAATTGAGACTAAAAAAAATAGAAGATCAGTTAAACAAAAAACTGTTTTTTTGAAAAGATGAAAGCAACAAACCATTAGGAGACTAAGAAAAAAAGAGAGAACACTCAAATAAATAAAATTAGAAATGAAAAGGGAGCCATCACAACATATACCACAGAAATACAAAGTATCAAGAGACTACTATGAATGATATACTAATAAATTCAAAAACCAAGAGGAATTGGATGAATTCCTGGACACATATGACCTAGGAAGATTGAACCAAGAAGAAACAGAAAGCCTGAACAGACCAATAGCAAGTATTGATATTGAATCAGGAATAAAAAGTAGTGATTTCACTACTGAATTCTGCCAAGTCTTTAAAAAAGAATTAATATCAAATATTTTTAAACTAGTCCAAAAAATTGTAGAAGAATTTTTCTTAACTCATTCTACAAGGACAATATAACCCTGATACCAAAACTAGAAAAGAACATAACAACAACAACAAAAAAAACTACAGACCAACATCCCTGATAAATATAGACACAAAAATCCTCAACAAAATACTATCAAACCAAATCCAACAATACATCCAAAAGATAATACACCATGACCAACTTGGATTTGTCCCAGGAAAGCAAGGATGGTTCAACATATGCAAATCAATAAACATCATACATCACACCAAAAGAATTAAGGGCTAAGCCATATGATCATCTCGATACATGCAGAAAAAGCTCATGACAAAATTCAGTATCTCTTTAGTTTGTTTTTTTTGTTTGTTTTTTATTTTTTATTTATTTATTTATTTATTTTTGTAGATGGAGTCTTGCTTTGTCACCCAGGCTGGAGTGCAATGATGCAATCTTGGCTCACTGCAACCTCTTCCTCCTGGGTTCAAAAAATTCTCCTGCCTCAGCCTCCTGAGTAGCTGGGATTACAGGTGCATGCCACCATGCCCGGCTAATTTTTGTATTTTTAGTAGAGATGGGGTTCATCGTGTTGGCCAGGCTGGTCTTGAATTCCTGACCTCGTGATCCACCCACCTCGGCCTCCCAAAGTGCTGAGATTACAGGCGTGAGCTGCCGCACCCGGCCAATATCTCTTTATAATAATAAACTCGTAATAAATTAGTTATAGAAGGAAAGTACCACAAATAATAAAGTTCATTATGACAATTCCAGTACTGAATGGTAAAAGGCTGAAAGCTTTCCTTCTAAGAACTGGAACAAGACAAGGATGCTCGCTCTCACTATTCTTATTCAACTTGGCACTGGAAGTCCCACCCAGAACAATTAGGCAAGAGAAAGAAAGAAAGGACGTCCAAACTGGAAAAAAGGATATCAAATTGTCCCTGTTTGCATATAACATGATCTTATATATGAAAAACCTAGACCCTACCACCAAAGTCCAGAATTGATCAACAAATTCAGTAAAGTTGCAGATATAAAATTCATATTTAAAAATCAGCAGCATTTATATACAAAACAACAAACTAGTTGAAAAAGCAATAAAGAAGGCAATCTCATTTATAACAGCTACAAAAAGTTTAGAATACCTAGGAATCAATTTAACCAACAGGTAAAAGACCTTTACAAGGAAAATCACAAAACACTGATGAAATTGAAGAGGATACAAACAAATGAAAAAACATCCCGTGCTCATGGATTGAAAAATTAATATTGTTAAAATGACAACACTATCCAAAGCAATCTACAGATTTAATGCAATCCCTATCAAAATACCAGTAACATTCGTCACAGAAATTTATTTTAAATCTGAAAATGCATATAGAACCACAAAAGACACAAAATAGCCAAAACAATCCAGAACAAAAGGAACAAGACTGGAGATACATTATCAGACCTCAAAATATAGTACAAGGCTGTAGCAACCAAAACGGCATGGTACTGGCATAGAAACAGACACATAGACCATTGCAACAGAATGCAGAACTCAGAAATTAATCCATGTATCTACAGCCAGCTGATTTTTGACAAAGGTGTCTAAAATACTCATTGGGAAAAGGACAGTCTCTTCAATAAATGCTGCTGGGAAAACTGGATATCCATATGCAGAAAAATGAAACTAGATCCCCACTTCTCACCGTATTAAAAAAAAAAACTTAAAATGGTTCAAAGACCTAAATGTAAGACCCAAAATGATAAAACTACTAGAAAAAAAAGACATAGGGGAAATGCTTTAGGACATTGGTCTAAGAAAATATTTTACAGATAAGACTCAAAGCACAGTCAACAAAAGCAAAATATACAAATGAGATTACATTAAACTAAAAGAGTTTCTGCATAGCAAAGGAAACAATCAACAGAGTGAAAAGACAACAGAATAGGAGAAAATGTTAGCAAACTACTCATCTGACAGCATATTAATATCCAGAATATACAAGGAACTCAAATATCTCAAAAGCAAAATAACAAAAAAAATGGACAAATGATCTGCATAGATGTTTCTCAAAGGAAAATGTACAAATGGCCAACAAATATACTTAAAAATGCTCAACATCACTAACCATCAGGGAAATCCCAATCTAAGCCACAATGAGGTATCATCTCACCCCAGTGGGAATGTAAACTACTACAGTCATTATGGAAAACAGTATGGAGGCTCCTCAAAAAAACTGCAATTAGAGCTATTATATAATCCAGCAATCCCACTACTGGGAATTTATCCAAAGAAAAGGAAATCATTATATCGTAGAGACATTTGCACCCTCATGTTTATTACAACACCATTCATAACAGCCAAGATATGGAATCAACATAGGTGTCCAACAACAGATGAATGGATAAAGGTAATGCAGTACATATAACATACACAGTGAAATGCTATTCAGCTATAAAAAAGAATAAAATACTGTCATTTGCAGCAAATAGGTGGAACTGGAGGATTTTACGTTAAGTGAAATAAGCCAGGAACAGAAAGTTAATTAAACACCACATGTTCTCACTCATATGTGGAAGCTAAAAAACAAAAATGTTGATCTCATAAAAGTAAAAAGTAGAACAGAGGATACTAGAGTCTGAGAAGGGTAGAAGAAAGGGAGGATAAGGAGAGATTTGTTAAAGGACACAAAATTCCAGCTAGACAGCAGGAATAAATTATAGTGTTCTACACCACTGTAGAATGACTAGTTAGAGAGAGAGAGAGAGAGAGAGAGAGAGAGAGAGATTTTTTTTCCCAAATAGCTAGAAGGAAGATATTGAACATTCCCAACACAAAGGAATGATATATATTTGAGTGATGGATATGCTAACTACCCTGATCTGATCACTATATATTACATGTATGGAAACAACACTATGTACTCCATGAATATGTACAATTATTATTTGTCAATTAAAATGTAAAATAATGTAAATCTAAAAAATTAAACTGGAAACTGTATTTCTCAACATAAGCTCTATCAAGTTCAAGACACTTTTGTATGCAATGATACCAGCTAAATTTTAGTCCATCCCTAAAGAACTAAGAGTCCTAGGAATTGAACCATGTCAATGCAGTTTTTTTTACATTATTAACTGAAAACAATGTGTGCTCTTTAAAGATTTTTTTTAAGATTAGGAAACAAAAAAATCAAAAGGAACCAAATCAGGACTGTAAGGTGGATGCCTGATGATTTCCAATTGAAACTGTCACAAAACTGCCCTTGTTGGATGAGAGGAATGAGCAGGGGCATTGTCGTGGTGAAGGACTCTCTGGTGAGGCTTTGTCAAGCATCTTTCCGCTAGCTAACTTCCTCAAAGCACTCTCATAATAGGCATATGTTATCATTCTTTGCCCCTAGAAAGACAAGAAGGAAAATGTGTCAAGCAACCAAAAAACTGTTGCCATGACCTTTGTTCTTGACCAGGCTGCTTTTGTTTTGACTGGGCCACTTCCACCTCTTAGTAGCCATTGCTTTGATTGTGATTTGTCTTCAGGATTGTACTGGTAAAGCGATGTTTCATCTCCTGTCAGAGTGGCTGTTATCAAAAAGATAAAAGGTAACAAGTATAGGTGAGGATGTGGAGATATGAGAACCCCTGCACACTGTTGGTGGAAATGTATAGCGGAAAACAGTATGGAGGCTCCTAGAAAAATTAAAAATAGAACAACTATATGATCCAGCAATCCTGCTATTAGTTATAAATCCAAATAAAATGAAATCAGTATATCAAAGAGATATCTGCACTTCTGTGTTCATTGCAGCATTATTACAATAGCCAAAATATAAAATCTATGTAAGCATCCATCGGCTAATGAATGGTTAAAGAAAATCTGGCATATATATGCAATGGAATACTATCCATCCTTATAAGAGAAGGCTATCTTGTCATTTGTGACAACGTAGATGAACCTAGAGAACATTATGCTAGGTGAAATAAGCCAGGCACAGAAAGGCAAATACTGCATGATCTCACTTAGGATGTGGAGTAAAAAAAAAAATTGAACTCTTAGAAGCAAAGAGTAGATTGGTGGTTATCAGGGGCTGGAGATGAGGAGGAAACAATGAAGAGATATTGGTTAAAGGACCTAAAATTTCATTTAGACAGGAGGAATAAATTCTGGAGATCTATTGTGCAGCATGATGACTATAGTAAATAATAATGTATTCTATACTTGAAAATTGCTAAGAGTAAATTTTAAATGTTCTCATAAAAATAAGTGTGTGGGGTGATGGATACATTAATTAGTTTGATTTAATTATTCCACAAAGTATACATACATCAAAGTTTCACAATGTATACCAAAAATCTACACAATATGTCATTTTTTGATTAAAATAATAATAGTAATAATAATAAATTCTATGTAGCAATAATCCCTAGACTAAGGAAACAAGAGGCCCTCAGCTTTGCCCCCAGCCAGCTGAGCAGCCGTAGTTAAGGATATAGCTTCTCTTTGGCTACCCCTGGTCTCCTTTTTTGCAAACTTGAGACAATCACCGAGAGCCCTGGTGGCTTTTGAGAGGGCAGTTTAATGGCATGATGAGGGCAGGAGCCAGGCCAAAGAGGATTTTGAAGGGAGCTTCTGAAGGATAAACTGTTTAGTGTTTCTTGACTGAAGTTGGTAATTACAAGATGTAGTTCAGAGTAATCAAGAGGACAAGTATCTAAGCCCTTTGCTGATTGTTAAGGGCCAAGGGATCCTAAGGGCTTGGCATCTGGCCCCATTCTCCTGTATTTTCCCTTCTCTAATTTCCCAGTGATCTTACCAGGACAGTTTTCTCTCTCTGCATGTGTGTGCCTGCACAAAGGGCTGCCTTATTAAATAGTAATTCTCATTCTTACATTCCATGTCCTTTTCCCCTGGCCCTGTTTCCTCTTTCCCTCTGTAATGTGAAGGACTGTGCAATTCAATCTATATTGGAATTAAAAGTTTGGAGCAGGTACAATCACACTGTATCAAATCATTTTGAAATTAATGTTCATTCAGACCCATAACCAGGCATGTGGCAGGTTAAGAGGGCACACATGGAAGGGCCCCTGCCAACACACACTCATCCTCCCAGAAACACAATCAGGCCCTAGCTCAGCATTTCCCAGATGTCAGTCATTTGAATATACCTTTGTTATTTGTAAGAATATTTTGCTATATTCACTTATCACCCAACTAATTTTTTTTTTTTTTTTTGAGATGGAGTCTCGCTCTGTCACCCAGGCTGGAGTGCAGTGGTGCAATCTCAGCTCACTGCAGCCTCTGTCTCCCAGGTTCCAGTGATTATCCTGCCTCAGCCTCTCAGGTAGCTGGGATTACAGGTACATGCCACCATGCTTGGCTAATTTTTTTGTATTTTTAGCAGAGACAGGGTTTCACCATGTTGGCCAGGCTGGTCTTGAACTCCTGACCCTAGGTGATCTGCCTGCCTCGGCCTCCCAAAGTGCTAGGATTACAGGCGTGAGCCACCACGCCTGGTCCACCCAACTAATTTTTAAATCAACTTTAAATCAGTTACCTGTTTTTTAACTTAGCTCTTCATTAAAAACAATAACCATGAAAAGAATGGGTTTGATATGTTAATAATATATTTTTTCTAATTTAAAATATACGTAGTCACTCCTCAGAGGGTATTGGTTCCAGGGCACTCCTGACCACCTGCAGACACTAAAATCTGCAGATGCACAAGTCCCTGTAGAAAATGGTGTAGGATCTGCATATGACCTATGCACATCCTCCTACATAGTTTAAATCATCTCTAGATTACTATATATGCTATATATATATATATATATGCTATATATATAATGTAAATGCTATATAAATAACTATTATACTGTGTTTTTTACAGTAATGACAAGATATAAAATCTGTACAGGCTGGGCATGGTGGCTCACACTTGTAATCCTAGCACTTTGGGAGGCCAAGGCGGGCAGATTGCTTGAGTCCAGGAGTTCAAGACAGACCAGCCTGGGCAACATGGTGAAACCCCATCTCTACCAGAAGAAGTTATAAAAAATTAGCCAGGCGTGTTGACTGCCACCTGTAGTCCCAGCTACTCAGGAAGCTGAGGTGAGAGGATCTACCTGAGTCCAAGAGGTGGAGGTTGCAGTGAGCCAAGATCATGCTACTGCACTCCAGCCTGGGTGACAGAGCAAGATCCTGTCTCAAAAATTAATTAATTAATTAATTTAAATAAAATCTGTACAATGCAATTCCTGGTTGGTTGAAGCCACAGATGCGGAATTCATGAATATAGAGAGGGCCTACTGTATACATCATGCTCATCCGTGTAACTGTTAACCTCATTTTCTGTACCACCGGTGTATATACCACCCTTTGCGAAAACACCGTTAGAACTCATCACTGCACTCCAAGGTGATCATTGGGAAGGCGTGTGCTCCTCCCAGGCCTCAACATTGCAGTAACACTTGTCCACCTAGATCCCATTTTTTCAATAGGAGCCTTCACTATATAAACTTAATCTGGATTAAGGTCGTTTTTTTGGTAGGGAGGAAGTCTTATATTGGTTTGCTGGGACAGCCACAACAAATTACTACAAACTGTAGTAATTTGTACTACTACAAATTTATGTGACTTAAGCAACAGAAATTTATTTTCCTCCAGTTATGGGGGCTGGAAGGCCAAAATCAGCAGGACCAGTTTCTTCTGAGGCCTCTCTCCTTGGCTTGTAGATGCCGTCTTCTCCCCACGTCCTCATGTGGTCTTTCCTCTGTGCTTGTCGGCCTCCTAATCTCTTCTTATGGGAACAGCAGTCATATCGTATTAGGGCTCACCCATATGACCTCATTTGCCTTGATCACCTCCTTAAAGGCCCTGTGTCCAAACACAGTCCCATTTTGAGGTACTGGGTGTTAGGACTTCCACATATAGATTTTGGGAAGACACAAGCTAGCCCGTCGCAGGGCTTAAATGCAGGATGAGAGAGGATGGTGAATTCAATATGAGGGCCATGGTTGGAAGAATCAGGCTGCAGGGGATTACAAAGGAAAAGTCAAAGTTTGCAAGTAAAATGAGGAGGAAAAAAGGCAAAAAATAAGAATCAGGTTTAAACACCTGAAGACATTACTCATTCTGATTTACAAGTCACTGGATAAAAAAAAAAAAAAAGAAAAAAAGAGGATATTACTCATGACCAAGAAGTGCTTATGGCCCAGGTACGGTGGCTCACGGCTGTAATCCCAGCACTTTGGAAGGCTGAGGCAGGTGGATCACGAGGTCAGGAGATCGAGACCATCCTGGCTAACACGGTGAAACCCTGTCTCGACTAAAAATACAAAAAATTAGCTGGGCATGGTGGCAGGCGCCTGTAGTCCCAGCTACTCGAGAGGCTGAGGCAGGAGAATGGCATGAACCAGGGAGGCGGAGCTTGCAGTGAGCCGAGATCGCGCCACTGCACTCCAGCCTGGGTGAGAGAGTGAGACTCTGTCTCAAAAAAAAAAAAAAAAGTGCTTATATATAAAAAATTGACGAGTCTCTAGAATACCCCAAATCCAATCAAAACAACCACAGTGTTGTCTGGCTGTGAATGGATCTAGAAAGATGTAAACAGGCTGGGCACAGTGGCTTATGCCTATAATCCCAGCACTTTGGGAGGATTGCTTGAGCCCAGGAGTTCCAGACCAGCCTGGGCAACAAGGTGAGACCCTGTATTTACAAAAAAAAAAAAAAATCAAAAAATTAGCTGGGCAGGTGCTGTGCACCTGTGTACTCCCAGCTTCTTGGGAGGTTGAGGCAGGAGGACCATTTAATCCCAGGAGGGTCCAGGCTGCAGTGAGCCATGTTTGTGCCACTGCACTCCAGCATGAGTGACAGAGCAAGACCCTTTCTCAATTTTTTTTTAAAGAAAGACATAGACAACTGACAGAACAGTCTTTATCCGAAGGGAATGTCTGTAGGGCAACTCAGAAAGATGGGGCAGAAACACAGGAGTCTATGTGGTCTTGGACACTGTCCAGGGTCAGGGAGCAGAGGGTGTAGGGTGTAAGTGCCTTACCTAGGCACTTACCTTAGAGTACAGCTGGAGGCTCAGGGGATGCCACCAGCCATGATGATGGTCCACCTGGCTGCACCTCCCAGAAAGGTCTGCTGACCAGGAGGAAATGTGCCTATCAAGGAGCACAGGAGTCTGAGCTGGATCTGTTATGTGTCTCATGGTTTCTCCATCCACCTCCTGGAAGCATGGCTGGCAACATAGTAATTAGAGCTAACCCCAGATATTCCAGTTCTTCTCTCCTCCCAAGAAACTGCTAGGATTGCATTTCCACTCCTTTGAAATTAGTTGAGTCCATGTGACTTGCTTTCCATGTGACTTGCTTTTGTCAATGAAAAGGGAGTGGAATAACACGGGTCTCTTCCAGGGAGAAGCTTGAAGAGACAGTGAGGGATTTGCTATAGTTCTTTTCCTTCCTCTGTAATGGTTGAAATGGAGACTCTATCAGCCCAGATCCCGGGGCACAACGATGAAATGAGTCCCTCTGCTGAGCTGTGCTAGACATGTAGAATAAGCAAGAAATACAGTTTTGTTGTGTGAAGCCACTGAGGTTTGGAGATTATTTGTCACTGGAGCAGAGCCTAGCCCATCCTGACTGATAGTTAGTGTGAGCCAGTCCTACTGAGTCTGCTCATGTCAGTACTGAGAAAAGAAAGGCAGAATTTCTATTTTGTTTGTTTGTTTGTTTGTTTTGAGACGGAGTCTCATTCTGTCACCCAGGCTGGAGTGCAATGGTGCGATCTCAGCTCACTGCAACCTCCACCTCCTGGGTTCAGGCGATTCTCTAACCTCTGCCTCCCGAGTAGCTGGGACTACAGGCATGTGCCACTACACTTGGCTAATTTTTGTATTTATAGTAGAGACGGGGTTTCACCATGTTGGCCAGGCTGGTCTTGAACTCCTGACCTCAAGTGATAGGCCCGCCTCAGCCTTCCAAAGTGCTGGGATTACAGGCATGAGCCACCACCCCCAGCCTGAGCCACTGCGCCTGGCAGAATTTCTAAACCAGCAAAGCTTAGAACGAAACCCTGAGACAAAGTGATCGGTCTTAACTGGCTAACTAGCCTCCTTCTTCTTTTCAACTTGCCCCTGTTGCCCTTTGAGATATTTTATTTAGCTTGATTCCAGCAATGAACTGTGGGTCCACCCCCTTATGTTCTATATTACCCCACACAAACCAGCTGTCTATGGGCCATGTCCAAGCTACCGACATGTTCACTTAGCATGCTTAAAATGTTTAATTAGTTAAAACTGGAGGATTTTATATAAAAATCTAGATTCTTGGCTGCTCAGAAGAAACTAGACTATCCAACCCCCTTGGTCCTATATTCTTATACGACTTGAAGCAAAATCACAGCTACCCACTTCAGATGGGAGCTGAGCACACCAAGATGCCACAGACTCCACTGTTCCCTGTTGCTTAATCTCTGTTGGCCTCATTCACCTCCTGCCTCAACTCTGAGAGCATCTGAGTCTGTGACCTCTGTGTGTGCTTCACCCTTACCCACACACACACACATACACACGCACATACACACACATACACACAAACACATACACACACACACACACACTCTCTCTCTATCTTCCAGTCACTCCATCCAGCGTGTATTTTCCCAAACATTCTTTTCCACTCCTTTCTGCCTTTACGTTCCATTTCCTCTGCCTGGAATGCCCCTCATCATCTCTACTCACTGAAATAAGCCTGTGCATTCATTCACCAGCACCCAGCTCAAGTGTCACCTTCTGAGGCGGCAGACGCCTGGCTTGGCATCCATCTCCCCTCCCTGCATGGCCCAGTCTTCCCTGGAGACAGAGATGGTCGTGTATGTGAGTCCTGGAAAATGAGATGGAAGCGTAAGTGTGTGGTGGATGTCATGGAAGGCCACCTAAGGGAAACATCTCTCCTGGGAACTGGTGTGCACGCCGCCTGCCTCCTCCCTCAGTCTAGCCTCTGGAACAGAGAATGCACCCTCTCCATTACTCCTGCCTCCTTCAAGACTCTTGTCAAATGTCACCTCTCAATGAGATTTCTTCTTTTTATTCTTTTTCTGAACTCTGTTGCCCAGGATGGAGTGCAGTGGCGCAATCATAGCTCACTGCAGCCTCAAACTCCTGGGCTCAAATGATCCTCCCTCCTCAGCCTCCCGAATATCTGGGACCACAGGTGTGCACCACCACACCCGGCTAATTTTTTTATTTGTAGAGACAATATCTCACTATGTTGCCCAGGCTGGTTTTGAACTCCTAGGCTCAAGCAATCCTCCTGTCTTGACCGCCCAAAGTGCTGGAATTACAGGTGTGAGCCACTCAGCCCAACCTCAATGAGATCTTTTCTAACTGCCCTACTTAAAATGTCAACACCCCTCCCTTCCCAACTCTCCCGACCATCCTTTCCCTGCCTTTCCCCCAATGTGGTCTACTTTTTAATATTGTAAAATGTACATATTTAGATTTGGTATTTATTGCCTGCTCCCCCACTGGAATATCAACCTCATGATCACGAGGGCAGGGAATTGTCTTCTTTTTTTTTTTTTTTTTTGGTCTCTTTTAACACTGATGTATTCCAAGCACCCAGAAAGAACCCATGATAGACATTAATAAGTATCCTGAATGAATAATACACCTCAGCCATTCCATGCCATTTGAAACCCAGACATTCTTAAGGTTCAGTGTTACTCCCACTTTCCATAAAAACCAAGTCCTATAGGCTGCCTCTGCATATCACCTCTCTGATCAATTTTATCCTCTCTACGTCCCCAAACATTGCCTGCGTTTGAGGCTCTGTCATCTCCCTCTAGCTATGGCATCAGCATCCTATCTTTCCTTTCTTTTTTTTTTTTTTTTTTTTGAGATGGAGTTTCACTCTTGTTGCACAGGCTGGAATGCAGTGGTGCCATCTCGGCTCGCTGCAACCTCCGCCTCCCAGGTTCAAGTGATTCTCCTGCCTCAGCCTCCTGAATAGCTGGGATTACAGGCACACACCACCACGCCCAGCTAATTTTTGTATTTTTAGTAGAGACAGGATCTCACCATGTTGGCCAGGCTGTTCTTGAACTTCTGACCTCAAGCGATCCACCTGCCTCAGCCTCTCAAAGTGCTGTCTCTCTGTTCTCAATCCTTTCCCCTCCAACCCACCCTACAGAGAGAGGACCTCACTGTGTTAATGTCCTGCTTAAAACCTTTCTATGGCAGGTGGACATGGTGGCTTACACCTGTAGTACCCCGGGAGACTGAGGCAGGAGGATGGCTCGAGCCCAGGAGTTTGAGTTCAGCCTGGGCAACATAGTGAGACCCTGTCTCAGAGAAAACAAATTTATGAGTTTCAAGTCAAGGCTAAATTGGAAAAAATAAAATAAATTTAACCAGCCTCTCTATGGTCCCCATGGCCTTCTCAGGAAATCCAGTCTCCAATGGTCCTGAAGCCTTAAGTGGTCTGGACCCACTTCCTGCTGTGCCTGCTCATCCTCACACCACCCCCCCCCAACATTCCTCAGACCTGCAGAACATCTTACTGCTGGCCACAGAGCTCTCCTGCAGACATTTTCATCTTCCGCTCTTTCTGCTGAAAATGATCTCCCTGCGTCTTTTTTTTTAAGAGTCTTGCTATGTTGCCTGGGCTGGTCTTGAACACCTGGATTCCAGATATCCTCCTGCCTCTGCCTTCTTGGTAGCTAAGATTACAGGCATGAGCTGTGCTATTCAGGTTCCCCTGCCTCTCACCAGGCTTGTTCCTACCTTCCTTGGGGACGTCCTCCAGGAAGCCTTCCTTAGCTTCACACCAGGCTGGGTGAGCTGCCTCATATCTGTGTTCACATATCAACTTGTGCTGATCTTGGTCAGCTTTTCTGACTCGGCCGTGAGATCATGTGAGCCTTGAGGACGAAGTTTTGTCTTATTTTATAATCCCAGTGAGGCTGGGTGCAGTAGTGTGCATCAGTAAACCCAGGTTCTGCAGTGAGCTATGCAGTGAGCTATGATAATATCTGTGAATAGCCACTACACTCTAGGTTGGGCAACAGAGCAAGACCCCATCTTTAGAAAATAAAAACAGGCCAGGCACAATGGTTCACATCGGTAATCCCAGGACTTTGGGAGGCCAAGGTGGGTGGATCACTTGAGCTCAGGAGTTTGAGACCAGCTTGGCCAGCATGGCAAAACCCCATCTCTACTGAAAATACAAAAATTAGCTTGGCACAGTGGCGCATGCCTGTAACCCCAGCTACTCAGGAGGCTGAGGCTGGAGAATCGCTTGGACCTGGGAGGCGGAGGTTGCAGTGAGCTGAGATCGTGCCACTGCACTCTGGCTTGAGTGACAGAGCAAGACCCCATCTCAAAAAAAAAAAAAAAAAAAGTAAATAATAAATAACAAAACAAATTAAATTTATTATTTAAATTTTTTAAATAACAAATGATAATCCCAGTGAGGATACATCATCTAAATAGTAGGCACTTAGTAAATAAGAAGGGAAGGAAAGCAGGAAGAAGGGAAGGGGGAAAGCAGAAAAGAAGAAAGAAAGGTCTCAAATGCTCAGCTCTCTTTCTGGGCACATGGTGGGACTGCACCTCTCCACCCACTTGAGCTCGTGCACGGCCATGTGATCTGCTTTGGCCCATGAAGTATGAGTGAAAATGACATGTGTCACTTTTAGGCAGAAGCAGACAGGTCAGTCTGTGGTCTCCATCCTCTTTTTACTGCCTGCTGGGTCACAGAAGCACGTGTTGAGATGGAGTCTCTGTCACACAAGGCCCCTGAGTGACTAAGACAAGCAGAGCCCCTGGTGGACCTGCACTGGACACACAGCATGGGGTGAGAAAGACACTCTGTTCTTTTGAACTGCTGAGAGTTTAGGGTTTATTGTTAACCTAGCACAATCATGTCTCTTCTTCTTTTTTTTTTTTTTTTTTTTTGTTTGAGATGGAGTTTCACTCTTGTTCCTCAGGCTGGAATGCAGTGGCACGATCTCAGATCACTACAACCTCCACCTCCCAGGTTCCAGCGATTCTCCTGCCTCAGCCTCCTGAGTAGCTGAGATTATAGGCGCCCACCCAAAGTACTGGGATTATGGGTGTGACCCACCTTGCCCAGCCACGTCTCTTCTTTTCCTTTTTAATTTCAACTTTTGTTTTAGATGCAGAGGATATACATGCAGGTTTGTTACATGGGTATATTGCATGATGCCGAAGTTTAAGGTACGATTGATTCTGTCACAAGCATAGGACCCAATAAGTAGTTTTCCAACCCCTGCAGCTCCCTTCCTCTACCCTCTAGGAGTCCCCAGTGTCTATTGTTTCCATCTTTGTGTCCTATTACCCAATATTTTGCTTCCACTTATAAGTGAGAACATGGGGTATTTGGTTTTCTGTTTCTATGTTAATTCAAGTGCAGTTGGTTTGAGGTATCAGGGAAAATCGCATCTTTTTACCCTTCTATTTGCTAAGAATATCAGACACTACCTTGCCTTTCCCACTGCTATACAATTTCAATTCCAATTGTCTGTTTTCCATAGATTCTTGCAAAGATGCTATAAGGCGAACAGGTGAAATATTATTATCCTCCACCTACAAACTAAGAAAAAGAACCTGAATGACTGCCCGGGACTCCCTGGGTAGGAGAGAGGGGAGCTAACACCAGAGCCCAGGTCCCCAGCTCCCCACCCAGGGCTTCACTGCTTGGCTCCAGTCAATAAAATAGCACAGGTCTAAAGAGTCTAAAATCTGGAGATACCCACCAGAAAGGGATCCTTCTTTTGTTACAAAGGAAATATATCCAAAGGTTAGAATCAGGCCAGGCACGGTGGCTCACACCTGTAATCTCAACACTTTGGGAGGCCAAGGCAGGTTGATCACTTGAGGTCAGGAGTTCGAGACTTGCCTGGCCAACATGGTGAATCCCCCATCTCTACTAAAAATACAAAAATTAGCGGGGAATGGTGGCAAGTGCCTGTAATCCCAGTTACTTGGTAGGCTGAGGCAAGAGAATCGCTTGAACCTGGGAGGCAGAGGTTGCAGTGAGCCGAGATTGCACCATTGCACTCCAGCCTGGGCGACAGAGTAAGACCCCGTCTCAAAAAAAAAAGAAAAAAAGGGTTGGAATCATGGACTTTAAAGCCCGACTGCCCAAGCTGGCCCCAGCTCCAGCCCTCACTACCCAGAGATCATGAGCATAGCTCCCTCTCTCTCAAGCTCCATTCCTCCAAGCCTGTAACACTGGGATAATAATAGTACCTACTTCTTACTCTTGTGAGTTTTAAATAAACAAATCCATGAAGAAGACTTGGCATGGCGTCTGGCATATAATAAAGGCTCGCTGAGATTTCTCTATGACTACCCTGTTATCACAGTTCTTTCCATTTAAACAGCCGCCTTCCAGGACTGTAATGCCAGGCTGCTGCCACAAGGTGGCACTGTTGTCTCTGGCCACCCTTCCTGAGTCGCTAAAGCTTCATTTCTCAGAATGCCAAGTTGAGTCAGGACGGAAGGAGAACCCAGAAAAAGATGACAGAGTCCGAGAACTCCAGCCAAAAACGTGACCTCCTTGTCACATCAAAAATGATGAAACTGCTTCCGTCTTTTATCTCTGCTCTTTCTTGTAGCTGGATTCCCACACCTCAGAATAGGCTGAAGCAGCTGGTAAAATTGGGCTGCCCAGCCCCAACCCCACACCACGGGCATAACTGGGCGGGGAGTCCTAGTGGAAGGTGATTGAATCCACTGCTGTAGAGAAGGTCTTCTAGGGCTGTAGCACGCTTACGCCTCACCTGGGCACCTTGTGAAAATGCAGATTGTGATTCTCAGCCTCTCTGTGCCTTATTTTCTTCACCTCAAAATAGGGAATAATAATGGCACCTACTTCAGGGAGTTATTATGCAGAAAAAAATGACAGCATGATCAATTAAGTGATTAATTGAATAAGCAGGACACATGGCGAGCGCCCTTGCAAGCTTTTATGTTAGAGAGAAAAAAAAAGGTCAGGCTTGGGGCTATGGGATGGGGCCTGGCACTGTGCATTTCTTTTTTGTTTGTTTGTTTTCGTTTTTGTTCTTTGAGACGAAGTCTTCACTCTGTAGCCCAAGCTGGAGTGCAGTGGTGCAATCTCAGCTTACCACAACCTCCACCTCCAGGAGCTCAAGCGATTCTCGTGCCTCAGCCTCCCAAGTAGCTGGGACTACAGGCGCGTATCACCACGCCCAGCTAATTTTTTGTATGTCAGTAGAGACGGGGTTTCACCATGTTGCCCAGGGTGATCCCGAACTTCTGAGCTCAGGAGATCCGCCCGCCTCGGCCTCCCATTACAGGTGTGAGCCACCGCGCCCAGCCAGCACTGTGCATTTCTAACAAGCTCTTGGGTGAGGTCTGTGCTGCAGTTCCGGGCCCCATACTCTGAGGACCTGGCCCATTTGTGGCAAATGGAATTGGCGACCTCTTGGAAGTCAAGGCTGCAGTGAGCCGAGTTCCTTACGCATGCCGGTTCACCCAGCCGCACAACAGCCCTGTGAAATCAGTGTCATTGTTGCCGTTTTATGGATGATAAACGAAAACATTAAGTAACTGTCCCAAGGTTGTAACAGCTAATTATTAGCAGAGCCGGAACTCAAACACAATACACTTCTGCTAAATCAAATGTTATTGTTTTATGTTGAATTAAAGGAAACATGGCCCAGCTTTCCCTCCCTGACTTCCCAAGACAAAGAGAAAAGATCACGGAGGCAGCAGAGAGTGGAAAGGAGGGCAGCGCCTGGAGCCAAATCTATCGGACTCACAGTCTGTCCAGTCAGGAGCTGTGTGACCCTGACGAGTTGCTCAGCCTCTCTGTGCCTTATTTTCTTCATCTCAAAATAGGAAATAATAATGGCACCTACTTCGGGGAGTTATTATGCAGAAAAAGATGACAGCATGATCAATTAAGTGATAAATTAAATAAGCAGGGCACATAGTGAGTGCTCAGTCATTGTCTGCACCGAGGGCTTATGTCCAAGGCTGTGAGAACTGCAGGGACCCATGATCTCCACTTTGGGCTTTAGGGAGCTCACAGTCTGATGAGGGAGAGTGGGGAAAGTGATCGCAGAAGGCCCATCGGAGCACCCATGGGGAGCAATCACCACCACGCAGCTCAGCATAAGGCAGCCACCAGCACCCCACAGGAACTGTCCAAGCTCATCTGTATGTTCATCTGCTCCTACACTCCCCCAAAAAGTTTAACACCTTGAGTGAGTCCACTCATTATGGATGCAACGAGACCACAGAGGACATGAGATGGAGGCTGTGAATCCACTAGGCCCTTTGTTCCAAAAGACTCTTGCAGCAGGAGCTGACCACAACGCGAATGACTGCAGTGTGTAAAGACATGATTTGTACCATCAGGCCTCTAAATGCACACCTGCGACTTCACATGGTGCCTCAACAGTGATCCATTCCAAGGCCGGAGGAGAAACAGCCTCACATTTGCTGAGAGAAGGTGGCTGGTCTCAAATGTGGGGCCTGGCTGTTTTCAAGGGTGAGTCTAGACACTCTTTACTCTGTAGCTGCAGTTTAAACCCTGGGTAATTTGAGCCTGCTCATCTGGGTCATAGTTAACAATGTGTCTTCAAGAGACTGGAAACAAACTGCCCTTCAGGAAACAGGGTACAGTCTCAGCTACTCTGGACGCCGGGGTAGCAGGATCCCTTGAGCCCAGGAGTTCAAGGCTATAGTGCACTATGATTGCACCTGTGAATAGCCACTGCACTCCAGCCTGGGCAACATCGGGAGACCTCATCTTTAAAAATTAATAAAATAAATGCCCATCATTAGGGAACTAGTGAAAGAAATTGTAAAATAAGCTGCTTGAGCAGATAAAAACAATAGAATGTGGGGGCTCTCAATGTTCTTATATAGAAAGATTTCATCCTATGAAAATAACAAGCTACGGCTGGGCACGGTGGTTCACACCTGTAATCCCAGCACTTTGGGAAGCTGAGGCAGGCAGATCATCACCTGAGGTCAGGAGTTCGAGACCAGCTTGGCCAACATGGCGAAACCCCATCTCTACTAAAAATATAAAAATTAGCTGGGCATGGTGGCATGCACCTGTAATCCCAGCTACTAGGAGGCTGAGGCAGGAGAATTGTGTGAACCCAGGAGGTGGAGGTTGCAGTGAGCAGAGATCATGCTACTTCACTCCAGCCTGGGCGACAGATTGAGACTCCATCTCAAAAATAAAAATAAAAATAAATAAAATAAAATGTAGAAAGATAGTCCCAGCAACTAAGGAGTCTGAGGCAGGAGAATCACTTGAGCCCAGGAGTTTGAGGCTGAAGTGACCCTTGATCGTTCCACTGCACGCCAGCCTGGGCAACAGATTGAAACCCCAACGCACATACAAAAAAAAGGTGGAAAGATCCACAAAAAACAAACAGTAGTGGTTATCCCTAAGGGAGTCCACTAGGAAGACGGGGGACAGAGACAGAGAGAGCAGTGCAGATAGGAGCAGACCCAGTTGCCCCTGGTTGCCTTGTTATTGTTTTATGCTGAATTAAAGTAAACGTGGCCCAGCTTTCCCTCCCTGACTTCCCAAGACAAAGAGAAAAGGCCACAGAGGCAGCAGAGAGTAGAAAGGAGGGCAACGCCTGGAGCCAAACCTCCCGGACTCACAATCTGCCATTCAGGAGCTGTGTGACCCTGATGAGTTGCTCAGCCTCTCTGTGCCTTACTTTCTTCATCTCAAAATAGGGAATAATAATGGCACCTACTTCAGGGAGTTATAATGCAGAAAAAGATGACAGCATGATCAATTAAGTGATTAATTGAATAAGCAGGGCACATGGCGAGTGCCCTTGCAAGCTTTCATGTTAGAGAGAAAAAAAAGGTCAGGCTTGGGGCTGTGGGTGCTTACCAACTTTCTTTCGGTTCCCTCCAAAATCCCTCCCATCTGTGGGCGCCCTTCCACTGAATGCCTTTTTAAAAATTGTGGTATAAAAAAACACAACATAAAATATATAATCTTTACCACTTTCAACTGTACAGTTTGGTAACGTTAAGTGTATTCACACTGTTATGAATGTATTTTAATACTTATGTAATTTTTTTTTTTTTTGAGATGGAGTCTCACTCTGTCACCAGGCCAGAGTGCAGTGGCACAATTTCAGCGCACTGCAACCTCCACCTCACAGGTTCAAGCAATTCTTGTGCCTCAGCCTCCTGAGTAGCTGGGATTATAGGCACCTGGCCACCACACCAAGCTAATTTTTTTTGTATTTTTAGTCGAGACAGGGTTTCACCATGTTGGCCAGGATGGTCTCGATCTCCTGACCTCGTGATCCACCCGCCTCTGCCTCCCAAAGTACTAGGATTACAGGCGTGAGCCACCACGCCCAGCCCTGTGTTGCCTATTTAAGAAATCAATTTAAAAATCATTATGCCCTCATGCTACCTGACTTCAAACTGTACTACAAGGCTACTGATACCAAAACAGATATGTAGACCAATGGAACAGAACAGAGGCCTCAGAAATAACACCACACATCTATAACCATCTAATCTTCGACAAACCTAACAAAAACAAGCAATGGGGAAAGGATTCCCTATTTAATAAATGGTGCTGGGAAAGCTGGCTAGCCATATGCAGAAAACTGAAACTGGACCCCTTCCTTACACCTTATACAAAAATTAACTCAAGATGGATTAAAGACTTACATGTAAAACCTAAAACCATAAAAACCCTAGAAGAAAACCTAGGCAATACCATTCAGGACATAGGCATGGACAAAGACTTCATGACTAAAACACTAAAAGGAATTGCAACAAAAGCCAAAATTGACAAATGGGAGCTAATTAAACTAAAGAGCTTCTGCACAGCAAAAGAAACTATCATCAGAATGAACAGGCAACCAACAGCATGGGAGAAAATTTTTGCAATCTATCCATCTGACAAAGGTCTTATATCCATAATCTACAAGGAACTTAAACAAATTTACGAGAAAAAAACAAACAACCCCATTAAAAATTGGACGAAGGATATGAACGGACACTTCTCAAAAGAAGACATTTATGTGGCCAACAAACATATGAAAAAAAGCTCATCATCACTGGTCATTAGAGAAATGCAAATCAAAACCACAATGAGATACCATCTCACGCCAGTTAGAACGGTGATCATTAAAAAGTCAGGAAACAACAGATGCTGGAGAGGATGTGGAGAAATAGGAATGCTTTTACACTGTTGGTGAGCGTGTAAATTAGCTCAACCATTGTGGAAGACAGTGTGGCGATTCCTCAAAGATCTAGAACCAGAAATACCATTTGACCCAGCAATCCCATTACCGGGTATATACCCAAAGGATTATAAATCATTCTGTCATAAAGACACATGCACACGTACGTTTATTGCAGCACTATTTACAACAGCAAAAACTTGGAACCAACCCAAATACCCATCAATGATAGACTGGATAAAGAAAACGTGGCATATATACACCATGTAATACTATGCAGCCATAAAAAAGAGTGTGATCATGTCCTTTGTAGGGACATGGATAAAGTTGGAAACCATCATTCTCAGCAAACTAACACAGGAACAGAAAACCAAACACTGCATGTTCTCACTCATAAGTGAGAGTTGAACAATGAGAACACATGGACACAGGGAGGGGAACATCACACACCGGGGTGTGTCAGAGGATGGGGGGTAAGGGGAGGGAGAGTATTAGGACAAATACTTAATGCATGTGGGACTTAAAACCTAGATGACAGGTTGATAGGTGCAGCAAACCACCATGGCACATGTATACCTGTGTAACAAACCTTCACGTTCTGCACATGTATCCCAGAACTTAAAGTCAAATTAGAAAAAAAAAGAAGAAAAAAAAAATCATTATGCCCAAATACATCATTGATGTCTATTTCAGTTGAGTAAAGAGACTTGTTATACTGGGAAAGAGAAAAAAAGGGGAACATGTACCTTGAAATCATACTGAACTGAATTCAAATCCTGTCCCTGCCATTTACTGGCATTGGAAAAGTCAAGTAAGTTCTCTAAGTCTTTGTCTCCCCATTCTTTTTTTTTTTTTTTTCAAGACAGGGTCTTGCTCTGTCGCCCAGGCTGAATAGTGCAGTGGCTCAATCTCGGGTCACTGCGGCCTTGACCTCCCCGGCTCCAGCAATCTTCCCACCTCAGCCTCCCGAGTAACTGGGACTACAGGCATGCGCCATGTCTGGCTAGTTTTTGTACTTTTGGTAGAGACAAGGTTTCGCCATGTTACCCAGGCTTCCCCGTTCTTCAAAATGCACATGAAAATGATGTCCATCAAAGCATTCCCGGGAGCATTAAATGAGAATTCTTGTAAAGCAAGGAGCACATAATCTAGCCCAAGAGCGCTGCGAGTTCACAGTGACTCTTTATTTTGCACTGCACTTGGAAGAATGTTGGACAAAGCGGGTGCCTTGGAAGCCAGGGCAGGAGTTCTCAACCTATGGAGCACCAGGAACACCTGGGGTTCCTGTTAAAAATATCCATGCCAAGAGTCCCACCCCAAACCCACTGAGCCAGAATCTAATAGAGGTGGATGGAACCTGAGCTACTGTATTTTAACACCCTGCCCCTCTTTTTTTTTTTTTTTTTTTTTTTGAGGTCGAGTCTCGTTCTATCACCCAGGCTGGAGTGCAGTGGCGGATCTCTGCTCACCACAACCTCCGCCTCCCGGGTTCAAGCGATTCTCTTTCCTCAGCCTCCCGGGTAGGTGGGACTACAGGCACGCGCCACCATGCCCTGCTAATTTTTGTATTTTTAGTAGAGACGGGGTTTCACTATGTTGGCCAGGCTGGTCTCGAACTCCTGACCTCGTGATCCGCGCCGCCCCCCCTCCCCCCGCCCAAGGCCTCCCAAAGTGCTGGGATTACAGGCGTGAGCCACCGCTCCCAGCCCACCCTACCCCTTTAATTCGGGCACATCAAAGCTGAGAACAGCTAGGTGGAGATGCCCTGTGTCCTTGGGTGTCACTTCTGGGCCTCCGGAGGTGGCAGGCCCAGGGAGACTGACGTGCTAAGGTTGTCGTTCTAGATGCTGAGAAGTTCTGAAGTCATCGCCAGACAGTGTTAAGAAAGAGAGCTTTGGGGAGTAATTTCCCTCATGTGACCTGAGGGCGGGGGTAGGGATGGAGGAAGTCGCCCTCCCCGCTCTGACATCTGATCACCTTCTGTCCACTTGAAGCAGCAAAAAGAGGGTGCAAAGTCCCCGTTGCATTTTACTGAGCTTCTGATGCACTCCCCCACTCCCCAGCTGCTCTCTCCACATTCGAGGAAGCAGCGCGGGTAGCAGCTGACCCAGTCGCCCCTGGTTGCCTGGAAGTGCCCTTCCAAGCTTTTTTGTCAGAGAGAAAAAAAAAAAAGCCAAGCTCGGGGCTGTGGGTGCTTACCAACTTTCTTTCGGTTCCCTCCGAAATCCCTCCCATTTGTGGGAGGCTTTTTCTGCCAGTCACCCACGTCCGTTTGGTTTGCATCCCAATTCGGCCTTGCCACCGGCTCCCAGAAGCTCTGCGTGCTGCGGGTGGCCCCGGAGTCTACCGCGAGGTGGAAAGAGCTGGGACGGCCTCGCAGACTGCGCTGGCGCCGCGGGAACAGCAGGTGGCGCCACGGACCCAAGGCGCCCTGAGCCGGGAGCGCTTCCTGGAGAGAGCAGGAGTGTCTGTGTTCACAGGAGCTCAATAAATGCTTGATAGGTATGTGTGAGAGCTGAAAGTTTCCCGCTGCACTCTGTGTCCAGGTCTAAGCAGAAAAGCTGGCAGGAGGGTGAAAAAGCGAGTGTCCAGGGGTGGGAGTTGAACAATGGGAACACATGGACACCAGGGGTGGGAGTTGAACAATGGGAACACATGGACACAGGGAGAGGAACATCACACACCGGGTCCTATCGGTGGGTGGGGGGCAAGCGGAGGGGGAGCATTAGGACAAGTACCTAATGCATGCGGGGTTTAAAACCTAGATGACGGGTTGATAGGTGCAGCAAACCACCATGGCACATGTATGCCTATGTAACAAGCCTGCACGTTCTGTACATGTATCCCAGAACTTAAAGTCAAATAAAAATTAAAATTAAAATTAAAAAAAAAAAAGCGAGTGTCTCCGCAGGAAGGGCGGGCGGACCCTCCGCCTTGCAGAAATGGGCAAGCCTGGCCCGGGAGCAGGGAAGGCCGCGCAGCACCAGGAGCGGAGGGGCCAGGACTCGGTCGCCAGCTCGGTGGTCTTAGACCCTACACGGGCTTCCCCAAAGACCTGGGGCTGCTAGCAACCCCCACCCCAGGGACAGAGTCCTCGGTCCTGGGGCACCAACTGAGAATTTCCCACTCTGAGTCATTTACATCCCCTTGATGATTTTGGACGTACCTACATGTCACCTGAAATATGACTCAGTTATTTTTTTCTTCAACTCAACTGTTTAAAGTTAAATGTAGGCCAGGTACAGTGGCTCATGCCTGTAATCCCAACAGTTTGGGAAACCCAGGCTGGAGGATCTCTTGAGGTCAGAAATTTGAGAGCAACCTGGGCAACATAGCAAGACCTCATTTCTCAAAAAACAAAAGAAAAAATTCAGAGCAGGAGTGTAAGTTTATTTAAAAGGCTTTAGAACAGGAAAGAAAGGAAAGGAAAGTACTCTTGGAAGAGACCCAAGCAGGCACCGACATCAAATGCCCATTTTTTTTAATTAGCCAGGTGCAGTGGTGCACACCTGTAGTCCCAGCTACTCAGGAGGCTGAGGTAGGAGAATCGCTTGAGCTTAGGGGTTAGTTCAAGGCTGCAGTGAGCCGAGATCATACCATTGCACTCCAGCCTGGGCGACAGAGCAAGACTCTGTCTCTAAAATAAACAAACAAGAGTTATCTGTATTTAAAAAAAAAAAAGTAAATAAGTAGAGCTAAATATAAGGGAAATAGTTTATTGCTATACTAACTAGAAGCCCAGTATTTCTCACCAAAACATAAGAGAACTATAAACATAAATACACAACAGTCATGATTTCTTACAAGTCTGGCAGTTTACCGCTGAAAAGCAACTGGTATCTCATCAGTGCTGTGTTTTCCACACTTGAGGAAAATCAGGGATTCCAGCGCAGAAACCAACAGGAATTCTGAATGAAATGAGGTAACAGGTGGTGAAAGGAAAGCCAAGCAAAGCCCGAGAGAGAGGGGTTCAACCCTGACCGACATTCTGTGCCGGGCAGCAGATTCCAGGGCTTCTTGCAAGATGCACATTCTTCCGGAAACTGCAAGTTATTTTTGACTGGTAAGCTGGAGGGGAAGGGTAGAGGCCCAGTTTCCTGTGAGCCCGCCCCACCCCTGAGGTCTGACGCCAAGCTGATGGCATCACAGGGTCAGGTAGTCCCAAGAGGTCACCTGGCTGGCCTCCCATATCTGGTGACCAATCACCTGTCCCACAACCTTCTTGAGGGGTCTTCCTCCCTCTGCCCCAGTGCATTGCTGCTGTGGAGGCAGCTGCAGGGAGGCAGGACCCAGGGCAGCTGGCCAGACAAGTGAGTGCAGGGAAGATAGAGGAGGTGGAGTGGCCCTTCCCCAGACACAGCTTCAGTGAGCCTGTGATTGAAGAGGTGTCTGCACTGGGTTATGCTGTAGGGAAAGATAACCATGGGACTGTGGGCAAGGCACTTCCCCTCTTGCTCTTGGTTTCCTCTTCTGTAAATTAAAGAAGGTGGGTCAAACAGGACCTTGTAGTGAAGAGTCGTCTCCAAGCACCTCTCCAGCCTGAGACTTGGGGCTGTTAGAGGGAGGAATTGCCTGGCCAACCGTGTCTTTCAGTGCATGCAGTTGGTTTTTTTTTCTTTTAAAGACAGGGTCTTGCTCTGTTGCCCAGGCTGGAATGCAGTGGCCTGATCATGGCTCACTGCAGCCTCGAAATCCTGGGCTCAAGTGATCCTCCCACCTCAGCCTCCCAAGTAGCTGGGACTACAGGCACCCACCACCATGCCCAGGTAGTTATTTTATGGTTTACAGAGATAGGGCCTTGCTGTGGTGCCCAGTCTGGTTTGCAAGAGTTTTGTAACAAAGTGTGCAAATGGTCTCTCCTATTATTTCAGAGAACCAAGAGCCCATGGTCAAGTAGAAGGAGCACCCTCCCCACTGTGTGTGTCCTGCAATCCTGGAATATGGAAAGGCCATTTGTACCACCTTGTCCTGGAGCTCTTTAAGTCAAGAAATCCCAATTATTGATCCTGGGCAGTCCCTAAACTAGCCTGGTATGAGTTTGGGAGTGGGAGAGTTCAAGGGGAGCCAAGGCATGCCTCTGCCCCTCTAGTTCTGCCGGGAAGTCTTCAATATTGCACACCCGCTGTGACAGTCCTGGCTCAGTCCCTTCCTAGTAGTGGGGACTGCAGTCAAGTTAATTAATCTCTCTAAGCCTCAGTTTCTTAATCTGTAAAATGGGCATAACACCTACTTCATAGAATTGTTTGTTGCGGCTAAATGAGATCATTCATGTAGAGTCAGTCAATCAGTATTTGCTGAACACCTACTGTTCTAAGTGCTTGGTGCATAGCCTAGTTCCTTGTACAGGATTAGGCATGCAGGGAGTTTTGGAAAAGCAATGAATATACGTGTATATATGTGTGTGTGTGTATATATATATGTATATGTTTATATAGAATATCTTCCATACCACAGCAATTCCATTCAATCCCCTCTTTCAAACATGAAGGGGCTGGGCTTCCTCTTGGCATGGTAGCCAGGTTCCAAGCAAGACTATTTCACCAGCAAGTGTTCCAAGAAAAAGGAAGTAGAAGCTTTCATCTTCCTAAGCTTGATCTTGGAAGTTCTGGAACATCACTTCCACTGAATTCTATTAGTCAATGAAGTCACAAGACCAGTCCAGATTCTTAAAGAGAAGTATGCACATGCAGGAAGGAAGGAATTTCTGAGGACCATCTTTGGAAACTACCTAACACAGACAAGGAATAGAAAAAGCCTGGTTTCCTGTGAGCCCGCCCCACCCCTGAGGTCTGATGCCAAGCTGATGGCATCACAGGGTCAGGTGGTCCCAAGAGGTCACCCGGCTGGCCTCCCATATATGGTGACTGATCACCTGTCCCGCTTCCTTCCTGAGGGGTCTTCCTGCCTCTGCCCCAGTGCATTGCTGCTGTGGAGGCAGCTGCAAGGAGGCAGGACCCAGGGCAGCTGGCCAGGCAAGTGAATGCAGGGAAGATAGAGGAGGTAGAGTGGCCCTTCCCTAGACACACCCTCAGTGAGCCTATGATTGAAGAGGTATCTGCACTGGGTTATGCTGTAGGGAAAGATAACCATGGAACTGTGGGCAAGGCACTTCCCCTCTTGCTCCTGGTTTCATCTTCTGTAAATTAAAGAGGGTGGGTCAGACAGGGCCTTATAGTGAAGAGTCACCTCCAAGCGCCTCTCCAGCCTGAGACTTGGGGCTGTTAGAGGGAAGAATTGCCAGCAGTTGCTCACTGACACTGTAACATTTATTCATTTGTTCATTCATTCATTGCCTGCCTTCCCCTCTCATATGTAAGCTGATGAGAACAGACATTGCTTTGTTTAGTGTTATATTCCCAGCACTTAGAATAATGCTTGGCACTTAGTAGGTGCTCAGTAAATATTTGTTGAATGAATCAATCAATCAATTAAGTAATCAATTATTCAATTGTCCTAACCAGCCACAGGAAGTTGAGTAGGACAAGGAGGTTTCATGGAAGAAGTGAGAATTGGGCTGGGCTTTAAAGACAGGTAGGCCTGGCAAGAATGTGTTCTATTGATGAGCCAATGAGAAGCAGTGAGAGATAGTGGGCTGATGCCCCAGTCACCTTGGTGGACACACAACCAACCACAAACCCTTAACTAATTGTTCTTTCACACCCCATACAGGGAGCTGAGAAGCCTTCATTAGATTTGATGTGTGTGTGTCCCATGGAGTATGTAGAAAGAGGATGCCAAATTTTTTTTTTTTTTTGAGATAGGGTTTTACTCTATTACCCAGGCTAGAGTGCAGTGGTACAATCATGGCTCACTGCAATCTCAACCTTCCAAGCTCAATCCATCCTCCCACCACAGCCTCCCAAGTAGCTAAGACCACTCTGCCTAGCTTTTTTTTTTTTCTTTTTTCTTTTTTTTGAGACAGAGTCTTGTACTCTCACCCAGGCTGGAGTGCAGTGGTACAATCTTGGCTCACTGCTGCCTCCACCTCCTAGGTTCAAGTTATTCTCCTGCCTCAGCCTTCTGAGTAGCTGGGATTACAGGTGCACACCACCGCACTTGGCTAATTTTTGTATTTTTAGTAAAGACAGGGTTTCAGCCGGGCACGGTGGCTCACGCCTGTAATCCCAGCACTTTGGGAGGCCGAGGCAGGCAGATAATGAGGTCAGGAAATCGAGACCATCCTGGCTAACAGGGTGAAACCTTGTCTCTACTAAAAATACAAAAAATTAGCTGGGTGTGGTGGTGGGCGCCTGTAGTCCCAGCTACTCAGGAGGCTGAGGCAGGAGAATGGCTTGAACTTGGGAGGCGGAGCTTGCAGTGAGCTGAGATTGGGCCACTGCACTCCAACCTGGGTGACAGAGAGAGACACTGTCTCAAAAAAAAAGAAAAGAAAAGAAAAAGACAGGGTTTCACCATGTTGGCTGGGTTGGTCTCGAACTCCTGACCTCAGGTGATCCGCCCGCCTCAGCCTCCCAAAGTGCTGGGATTACAGCCATGAGCCACTGTCCCCAGCCTAATTTTTTATGATCTTTTGCAGAGATGGGGGGGGAGGGTCTTGCTATGTGCCCCATGCTGGTCTTGAACTTCTGGGCTCAAGCAGTCCACCCACCTCAGCTTCCCAAAGTGCTAGGATTACAGGCATGAGCCACTGCACCTGGCTGAATGCTGAATTATTAGCTCAGCCCTAGGGGCAGGGCTTTCTCTGAATTATCTCTGTAGAACAATCATTTTCAACTGGGGACAGTTTTGACATTAGACAATGTCTGGTGAGGTTTTCTTGTCACACCGGGTGTAGGGGAGTGGTTGTTATTGTCATCTAGTGAGTAGAGGATAGGGATTCTGCTAAACATCCTACAATTCACAAGACAGGTCCCTACAACAAAGAATTATCTCACCCAAAATGTCAATTGTGCCCCTGTTGAGAAATCCTAGCTGTAGAGGGTGATGGGAAAATGCTTTGAATTAGAAACATTTGGGAGCTGGCAGACAGCCGACAATCTCTGTAGTAGCACTTGGCAGAGAGCTGCATTCCCACCTAAGGACTGCGTGTTATAAATAGCTCCTCTCGGTATTGTGGCAGTTGTAGCAGTTTGAATCAATGTCAGAGGAGTTTCAATACATGGATAATAAAAACGCAAAGGAAATATATAAAGGGAGAGAATAAAAGACTAGAAGCAGCAGACGCATTGAGGTTTTCCTGCAGCTAAGGAGAAGCACGCCCTCCACCCTTGAATGGAGAGATTCTTCCTCCAAAATAGCTCTCAGATTCCTCCACTCCCTCCCCACTGCAACTTCCCTGGTCCAAGCCCCCATCCTCTGGCACCTAGACCAATACTGCCACTGGGAAGAAAAAAGAAAAAAAAAAAAAATATATATATATATATATATGTTTATATAGAATATCTTCCATGCCACAGCAATTCCATCCAATCCCCTTTCTCAAACATGAAGGGGGGTGGAACACGAGGTCAGGAGATCAAGATCATCCTGGCTAACACGGTGAAACCCCATCTTTACTAAAAATACAAAAACAAAATTACCCGGGCGTGGTGGCAGGCGCCTATAGTCCCAGCTACCAGGGAGGCTGAGGCAGGAGAATGGCGTGAACCCAAGAGGCGGAGCTTGCAGTGAGCCGAGATCGCACCAGTGCACTCCAGCCTAGGTGACAGAGCGAGACTCCGTCTCAAAAAAAAAAAAAAAACCATGAAGGGGCTGGGCTTCTCTCGGCATGGTAGCCAGGTTCCAAGTAAGAAAGTAAGACTATTTCACCAGCAAGTGTTCTTGCTGGAAGTAGAAGGAAGCCTCCACTTCCTTTTTCATGGAACACTTGCTGGTGAAATAGTCTTACTTGGAACCTGGCTACCATGCCAAGAGGAAACCCAGCCCCTTCATGTTTGAGAAAGGGGATTGGATGGAATTGCTGTGGTATGGAAGATATTCTGTATAAACATATATATACCTATGTTCTTCCCAGTCTACTCTGACCTCCTCCACGCTTTTTCCCCAGAGAAGGGAGACAGATCTTACAGCATAAATTAGATGATGCATTCACTGCTTAACCTGGGAACACCAGGGGCAGCAGCTCACTCCTACAATCCCAGAACTTTCGGAGGCCAAGGCAGAAGGGTTGCTTGAGGCTAGGAGTCCAGACCAGCCTGAGCAACATAGTCGGACCCCGTTTCTACAAAAAATTTAAAAATTAGTCAGGTGTGGTGATGCTCGTCTGTAGTCCTAGGTACTCAGACTGAGAGGCTGAGGCCGGAGGATCACTTGAGCCCAGGAGTTTGAGGCTGCAATGAGCTATGATGGCATCACTGCACTCCAGCCTGGGCAAGAGAGCAAGTCCCTGTCTCAAAACAAAACAAAACCCGGGAAGACTTTTTTTCCTCGTTATACTAAAATAAAATACAAAATCTGTAACAGGCCCACCACATACATTCTGGAGGGTCTGGCCTTATCCTGTCTCTGGGTGTTTCTGGAGGGCTGCATCCTGCCCTGTCCCCTGTTCCTGGAATACGTCGAGCTCAGATCACTGCCCCCATAGAGTTGACAGTCTGATGGTGGAGGTGGACCTGAGTCAATCCCATCACTCAAGCACACAAAAAACTGGCCCTGGTGCCACAAGTGACAGGGCCACAGTGCCAAGAGCCTACAGCAGGAGACTTGGCTTATCAGAGAGACCAGTGAATGAATTCTTGACAAAATCACTCTTCAGTGGAGCTTTGGAGGGTGAGGAGTTAACTAAATGAAAATAGGGCTTGGCCAGGCACAGTGGCTCACGCCTGTAATCCCAGCTACTTACTTGGGAGGCTGAGGCAGGAGAATTGCTTGAATCCAGGAGGCGGAGGTTGTAGTGAGCCGAGATTGCACCAGTGCACTCCAGCCTGGGTGACAAAGCGAGACTCCGTCTCAAAAAAAAAAAAAAAAAAAGAAAGAAAGAGAAAAGAAAATAGGAGGAAGTGGTCGGGTGTGGTGGCTCACGCCTATAATCCCAGCACTTTGGGAGGCCAAGGCAGGTGGATCACCTGGGGTCAGGAGTTTGAGACCAGCCTAGCCAACATGGTGAAACCCCATTTCTACTAAAAATACAAAAAATTAGCTGGGAGTGGTAGCACGCGCCTGTGATCCCAGCTACTCAGGAGGCTGAGGCAGGAGAATTGCTTGAAGCCAGGAGGCAGAGATTGCAGTGAGCCAAGATCGCACCACTGCGCTTCAGCCTGGGAGACAGAGTGAGACTCCACTTCAGTAAATAAATAAATAAAATAATAATTTAAAAAAGAAAACAGGAGGAAGGAACAGTGAGTGCAAATGCCCTGCCATGGTGTGAGCTGGGCCCAGTGCAGAGAGGAGCAGAGGTGGGGCAGGCAGGAGACAGGTCTGGTAAGGGCTGCCACTCAAGGCAAGGGCTTTGGATTTTATTCTGACCCTGAGGGAAAGCTCTTGGAGGATCCTAAGTAATGGTCTGACAGATGAGATTTACAATTTGAGAAGATCACTCTGGCTGCAGCATCGATATTTGTAAATAATTTATCCGAATCTCCTACTGGTTGTAGCTCTTGACATTTATAGAGAGGCCAAAAAGGCTATGGGGAGACCTCATGGTTGTCAGAGAGATGATGGTGGCTTGGATTGTTGACAGGGGATGAGAGACGTTCAACAGTTTGCAAATTTATTAAAATCTTGTGTGTGTAGTTGAAGAATGATGATATTACCGTTTCTTACTCGAAGGCCCTACATGTGATTGTACCAAAAACACAGAACCCAGGAAGACACACCAATCTTGACACTGCTGGCCAGGGAGCATCTTTGTCTGCTGATCTGATTGGTTGGGTGTGCCGAGCAACATTCCACGTGCACATCTGTCTGGTTTTGACAGCATCCTACGGCAAGGAGGGTCCAAGACTAAGGGGCTGGTCATGAGACCATGTGCTCTCCTCTTGCTTACCTTTGCACAAGGGCAGAAGAAGGGGCTGGCTGCATATCCAAGCTTGCTGCTGCTGTCATTATGGCATAGCACATAAGGCCACTCAGCAGAATCATATAACCAGCAAAGGGTCCGTCTGCTCGCCACTGGTAAAAAAATGACAGAATAACAAGAACAAAGTGTGATAAGGAGATTTTATTATCCATGCTAATAAGGGAAGGAGTGGGTGAGATTCTTTCCAAAAATTTCCACCCTTCAATTTGTGGAGGGAATGCAGGGGTTTTTAAAGAGAGAGGGGTTTGGAATGGAGAGGAAGGGGGCTAGGAGGGGTCAGTGGTGCAATCCACTCCAACAGCTTATCTTGAATTATTGTTCCCTTTGGTGAAGGGGCCAGTGCCATCCTGGGCCTGACCAGGTTACAAATGAACTTCAGCCAATCTTGCAGTTAATTTCTAGTGCGTGAACATGAGTAAACGTGAGTGAGTGTAGCCAGGAGTAAATTTCAGCCTTGACCGGGGAGAGAATTCTGGAGGCATACGGTCCATGTCAAGATCCAGCCCCTGGATGGGTGCAATGGCTCAGGCCTGTAATCCCAGCACTTTGAGAGGCCGAAGTGGGCAGATCGCCCAAGGTCAGGAGTTTGAGACCAGCCCGGCCAACATGGCAAAACCCTGTCTATACTAAATATACAAAAATTAGCTGGATGTGGTGGTGCGTGCCTGTAATCTCAGCTACTCGGGAGGCTGAGATAGGAGAATTGCTTGAACCCGGGAGGCAGAGGTTGCAGTGAGCTGAGATGGCGCCACTGCACTCCACCCTGGGAGACAGAGCAAGACTCCATCGCAAAAAAAAAAAAAAAAAAAAAAAAATTCCAGCCCCTGAGGCTTCTAAGGAAATACATGACCAGATAAGTGAGCATGGTATGTGCTTGACGAGTGTTTGGGTAAATAAATGAGCATATGGCATGGGAGCATGGAATGGAGAAGGATAGGGAGTGGAGGTTCACAGTCCATTCCAAGGCTGTATGTCAAGATGACAGGAAACACATATGCAGCTTGTCTCAAAGTTATATCTTGAGACTGGGGAGAAAGAAGGAAAGAAAACAAGGTTTTAAAATGCAGTTTGAAGCCAAGCTGCTTGCTTACAGTCAGACTGCCTGGATTCAAATGGCTATTTCTACCACTTCACTGACTAGCTCTGTGGAACATTCCAGAACTTCTCTATTCTTCTGTTTCCTCTTTTTTCCCCCTTAATTTACATTTTTTGTGGGGGGGGCAGGTGAGAGACAGGATATCGCTATGTTGCCCAGGCACACCTTGAACTCCTGGGCTTAAACAATCCTCCCACCCCAGGCTTCCAAGTAGCTGAGACTGCAGGCACCTGCCACCACCCCCAGCTGGTTTCCTCATCTTTGAAACAGGAAGAAAAACAATAGCAACCACTGTTGGAGTTTTAGGAGACCAATAAACACTCTTTCTGCCCCTTCTGAATTCAGAACTAAGGAAGAAAAGCAGATGTTAGCCAGGTAGAGATCAAAATGTCATCATCATTGCTGACAAGAGCTAGACTGGAGGATGTGGTTGAAGTGAAAATACTTTATCCCCAGTCACTAACACAGCAACTGCAGACAGCCCATTACCAGGGTACAGGGTGGTCCAACCCAGCACCGCACCTTCTCAGAAAGTTATCAGTCAGAGAAATCCTCCTCCTGCTCTGGGGAAAAGGAGAATGAAAGCTAGATAGACATGTTCCTCCACACTTGGCCCCGCTGGGGAATGGAATAGGAATCTCCTCCTGTCCTTGAAAATATGAGAAGCAAAAATAAGTGATTCTCTCAATACCATTTTATGGGCTCATGAGGTTGTTATGAGATTAAGGAAAAACACAGCTAAAGTATCTAGAATACAGAATTCATAAGGTTTCATCTCTGGCATCAACTGTCCTGGCTGGTCAGGCCAGCCAGATAGGCAAGGCTGGTTAACCGAGGGAAGTTGTGGTTGAGTGAGAAACAGCATGAAGGAAGGGAGTTCTTGAAAGGGGATTTTTTTTCTCTCTCTCTCTTTCTCCTTGTTCCTTACACTCAGGAAACCTTGAGAGTTCCCTAAAGGGAAATGCTGATCAAATATGAACTGGCAAGTCTTTTTTTTTTTTTTTTTTTTTCTGAGATGGAGTCTTGCTCTTGTCACCCAGGCTGGAGTGCAGTGGCTCGATCTTGGCTCACTGCAACCTCCGCCTCCGGAGTCCAAGCAATTCTCCTGCCTCAGCCTCCCGAGTAGCTAAGATTACAGGCATGTGCCACCACACCCGGCTAATTTTTTATATTTTGAATAGAGATGGGGTTTCACTACGTTGGCCAGGCTGGTCTCCAACTCCTGGGCTCAAGTGATCCGCCCTCCTTGGCCTCCCAAAGTGCTGGGATTACGGGTGTGAGCCACCACACCCAGCCTGGCAAGTCTTAAATTAAAACTGGAGGAAAAACCCCCCAAAACTATGTATCTTCAATTATACACCAACCCAGTGACTTATTAGCACAGCTTCTTGGCCCAGCATTTTTTAAGGGTGTGTGTATGCACTGCTTCTGTTGGTTTTGGGTGGGATTTTTTTGGAGGGAAGTGGGGAGAGGAAGGCACTGTGGTGTGTTTTTCAAGGCAGCCTCCCTCTTCACCTCTTACAATTAAGCAATTAAGAATCGCAAGCAGGGAAGTCACTGGGAGCAAACAGGAACCAGCCCTGGGGAAAGCCCTGTCCAATCACTGAACAATAGCAATTCCGTTTAAGGTGAGTGCAATAAGGCAGGAAATAACATGCTGTGTTGACAACATGTCTTACTGATAGACTGCGGTTCTGCAAGCAATACATCAGCAATGCCACACTCGCCACCTGACCTGCCTCAGCCAATCCCATGTCATCTACCTGATGGAGCAAGGCTGCTGGTTGTGTGGACATCAAGGGAAAAGCCCAGGGGAGCAGGAATCTGTTGATCTGTGAGCCTAGTGGTTCTCTTCCCTGTGCTGAATCACTTCTTGGTGGGGCACTGGGAGACCACACCTGAGTTTCTGAGACATATGGAAACCCCCAGAAGCCTGGATCTCTCATAGGTTTTACCTTGGGTAAATCCTCCTACAGAGACCATTCCCCCTTGGTATTTCCAACTACAGCATCTTTAGCTCCTCCTCTTTTTCCTCTAGCAGGGATGTACACAGATGGCACAGACTCCTGGGCCCACAAGTTCACTGTGGTTGCATAATCCACACAAAGATTTTCCCTGAAAATTGGGCCTTAAATATATTGCTTAAGTTAGCAATAATAATGTTCAGTGAGCACTTACAGTGTTGGGTGCTGTATTAATATTCACAATAGGAAGTACTATTATTATCTACATTTTATAGATGAAGAATTAAAACAGAGAGAGGTAATATTCCCAGAGCCCCTATCTACTATAGCCACAATATTTAGCTGAAGGAAAGGAATCCAACACTTTATCTTCCACAATCTGTTTTCATGGACTCAGAGAATATAAAGGCCTGGAAAAGGCCTTAGAGATAACTGAGTGTAACCTTTTATTTTACAGATCAGAAAACAGACCTGGAGAGGGGTTAGGGTTTATTTGCTCCAGTCCCAGGGAAGATCATGAGTGAGCCCCCAAACTCCCACTTTTCGGGCTTCTCCCATAACATATCCCCTTTCCTCCCTCACAGAAGAAATCACTCTCCTGAATTTATCTTTTTTTTTTTTTGAGACGGAGTTTCGCTCTTCTTGCCCAGGCTGGAGTGCAATGGCGCAATCTCGGCTCACCGCACGCAACCTCTGCCTCCAGGGTTCAAGCGATTCTCCTGCCTCAGCCTCCCTAGTAGCTGGGATTACAGGCATGTGCCACCACGCCTCGCTAATTTTTTTTTTCTTTAGCAGAGACGGGGTTTCTCCATTTTGGTCAGGCTGGTCTCGAACTCCGGACCTCGGGTGATCCACCCGCCTCTGCCCCCACAGACTGCTGGGATTACAGGCGTGAGCCACCGCGCCCGGCCTTCTTGAATTTATCTTAATCATTTTTTTGATTTTCAATTCTCCGTAAGTATGCCCATTTTCTTCTCTTCTTGCTACCATTTTTACTGAAAGAAATAAAGAGGGAAAGAGAAAAAAGTGAGAAGGGCAGCTAAGAAGGTAAAAGGGTAGGGAGGAAGGGAAGAAACAGAGAAAGAAAGGTCCCGTCTGCCTGTGGATTAATGTGAAACTGAATAACTCAACTGCTAGAATTCTGGTTTGAGCGTCAAGACGTCTGAGGTCAAGTCCAATCCCTGTGACACTCTCAGTCTCGCCTCCTGGCAATTAAGTTTCCCCAACTATAAACCCATATATCTACATCCGCCAGATCCCGCGAAAGCGGTTTCCCCTCATCAAAGAAGTCCGCCCAGGCCTCCAAAACCATCCCTTTATTCTCAACCAACATGGCGACTGAGGGTGACGTCAACTTCCGTCGCCTTCATCCTACTCCCTTCCCCTAGGGGGCGGCGAACCTCAATGACGGCTGCGGCCGGGGCGCATGCGCGGCGGCAGGGCCCGGCCCGCGGCGGCGGCAAAGGGGCGGAGGGGTTCGCTGCCAGCAATTGCCAAGCTGCTGCGGTCGTGGCGGGATGGTATAGCCGGGCCTGAGGGCGGGCGGCGGGGCGCGGGCGGGGGCGAGGCGGCCGGGAAGGGCCGACGCCGCCTGACTGGCTTGGGAGCAGCTGCAGCAAGCTGAGGGGGCGTCGCCGCCGCCGGCCCCCGGCGCCGCCGCGGGAGGCCGCGCCCGCCATGGCGGCCCGGGCGGTGCTGGACGAGTTCACTGCGCCAGCTGAGAAGGCGGAGCTGCTGGAGCAGAGCCGCGGCCGTATCGAGGGCCTGTTTGGCGTGAGCCTAGCCGTGCTCGGCGCTCTAGGGGCTGAGGAGCCGCTGCCCGCGCGCATCTGGCTGCAGCTCTGCGGGGCGCAGGAGGCGGTGCACAGCGCCAAGGTGAGTCCGGCCGCCGCCCCCGCGCGCCTGCGGCCTTGATCGGTCCGGGTCTCCGGGCTTCCGCTCCTCCCCGCCCCCGCCGTCCGCTGCGATGCGCCTGGGTTGGGAACGCAGTCTCGGGAGCCAGCGAACGTGCCTTTTCGGCTCGCGAGCCACGTGACCTTGGATAGCGGCTTGATCCCCGGAGCCTCAGTTTCCCCATTTGTAAAGTGGCGCTGACGAAAGTACCTACCTCAGAGGGCTGTCGCGAGGATGAAAGTGGGGGGTGTGTATGAAGCGCGGGCACAGCGTGTGGCACGGATCGGGTGCGCTGCGCATGTCGCCTGTTGTTGTCGGTTCCCCGGCCCCCAGGATGGTACGCAAGGCCTGTTGCTGGGCCCGCAGCCTCGTCCACCACCTAAGCCTTTATCCCCCAGTCCCGGGCCTCCACTACTGCAGTTCTGAGCCTTTTTGGGATCTCAGTTCCTCTTGAGAATCGGAAAAAAACTATTAATAGTAATAAAACGCTCGGAGAATGTCAGAAAGAAAGGATGTATGTTTACCTATTTTTTTCTATTTGAGACAGGGTCTCACTCTGTCACCCACAGTGGAGTGCAGTGTGGCGCGGTCTCAGTTCACTGCAGCCTCGACTTCCCGGGCTCAAGTGATCCTCCCACCTCAGCCTCCCGAGTAGCTAGGACCATAGGAGCGCGCCACCACGCCCGGCTCATTTTTTTTTTTTTTTGGTAGGGGATTTCACTATGTTGCCCGGGCAGGTCTCGAACTCTTGGACTCAAGTCATCCTCCCATCTCGGTCACCCAAAGTGCTGGGACTACACGCGGGAGCCACCGCGCCCGGCCGGATATTTAATATGTTAACAAAAAATAGCGTTATTCTTTTTATTGATATTACCTACAACTAACATTTACATAACGCTTAAGAACATCACAGGTTGCTTCGGAAGGAATGTGCAGCCCTTATGGCTTCTAATAAGGTAGATTTTATCCTCCCCACCACCACCCCGCCTTTTTTTTTTTTTTTTTTTTTTTAATTAACAGCTGGGGAAACTGAAACTCAAAGTGGTGACTCACCTTCTGCCTAAATCAGCATTTCAGACCTCTTCAGCACCTCTATCTACTTCCCCCCCTTTCCAAACCAAAAAGCAACACAGTATGTTGCTCCTCCTAGGTAACCAAGTTTCTCTAGGTTTTTCCATCTCCTAAGTAGGGCAGCAGGATTCAGACCTAGGGAGTTTGTTTCCAGAGCCTTCGTTCTTGATACTTGCCTGTCATATGATGAGCCCTGTGTGCGGGGTGGGCAGGAAGGGCCCTCTTTTTGCATCCTGCTTTGTCAAGTAATGTCAGTGTCCTTGAATCTGAGTAGTCGTATCTCCTGATGTTCTTAGATTTAACAAAAAATCGTGAGTGTTTGCATTTCACATCCTTAAAGGAGACAGGGCACTCAGCTGTGTAGTTCTTCAGAGCTTAACTTAAAACATGGTAGGCCGGGCGCGGTGGCTCACGCCTGTAATCCTAGCACTTTGGGAGGCCGAGGTGGAAGGATCACGAGATCAGGGGATTGAGACCGTCCTGTGTAACACGGTGAAAACCGTGTTCTTGAGAATCGGAAAAAAACCATTAATAGTAATAAAACGCTCGGAGAATGTCAGAAAGGATGTATGTTTATTTACCTATTTTTTTCTGTTTGAGACAGGGTCTCACTCTGTCACCCACACTGGAGTGCAGTGGCATCTCTACTAAAAATACAAAAAATTAGCCCGGCGTGGTGGTACGCGCCTGTAGGCCCAGCTACTCGGGAGGCTGAGGCAGGATAATCGCTTGAACCCGGAAGGCAGGTTGCAGTGAGCTGAGATCGCGCCACTGCACTCCAGCCTGGGCGACAGCGCGAGACTCCGTCTCAAAAAAACAAAACAAAACAAAACAAATCAGAAAGCCAGCATTGTAGATACAGAACCAAGTTTGCTTTCCTGGGCTTAACTTTTTTAGTCAGTTGGATTGCAGACAGCTGGTCTAAGGCGCATTCCCCTTCGTCCATTCTCCCCAGCTATCCAATCTTCTGCACTTCTCAGGGCTTAAAAGCTTGACATGATTAAGTCCTGCTTTTTCTTCTGAAAATCTCTTACGTGCATTCATTCCTTTCCTTTCTATTGCCTTTGCTGCGGTTAAGACTTTCATTCCTATGTGTCCCCTCCCTTGCTCCATTGCCTTTACTCATTCATTGCTCCCTCCCTCCCTGGTTCAACTTGTGTTAGAGTAATCCTCCTGCAAAAAGTCATTCTCCTGCCCTGGAACCTACTAGAGCCTCCTGTCACCTGTCTCATTCAGCCTAAACTCCTCCTCTGACTTACAAAACGATTAATCCAACCCCACTTTATTTTTCCAATGTTCTGGTTTAGCACCTTTCAGCTTAAATCTCCACTGTAGTAGTCTCTGCCTTTGCTGTGCGTTCTGCCTCCTCTGGGTTCTGCTTTTGCTCAAGACTCATCGCAAGCATGGAGAATGACTCCTTTGCTATGCAGAAGAGCCCTGCTGGTCCTGCCAGACCTGCCCAATGCCTGTTTTCTTGGCTGTCCTTGCCACACAGTTTAGCCAAGCTGTTTGGGAAAGGTGTGTCTTACAGTTTCTTGCTAGTATGTGCTCCTGCTTGTTGATCTTTGTGATATGTATTACTCATAAGTCAACCCTCCCACTTGTAAGAAATTCTTTTTTTTCTCCCCTTGAGACTCATAGGTAAGAGTTGAATGCCACAATCAGGGCTTTTTTGTTCTGAATTTGTTTTGGAGTTTGTTTTACTTTCTTGAAGGAGGAGAAAACCATTATTTTGATTTTAAAAACTAAGAACAGGAAAGCAAATTTGATCCAACATCTATAATATTTTAAGTTAGGCTGTGGAAGAGCAGCAGATTTAGAGGAAGGAAGATTTAGAGCAAAGAAGAGTTTTTCAGCTATAGTGTCTCTGCTCAAAATAAGATAAGATGAACTGTCTTGTGTCCCACCAAGTGGTTTGCTTGTGTTTTGCCTTTAGAATGTGAATTCACTGCCTTCTGCAAATGCTAGAGTAGAGGAGAATGTGGAGCTTAGTTAGGTGGGCCTCCATTGACTGCAGAGGGGCGAAATGGAAACTACTAGTAGACAGTGATAGTGCGCATGCAGGTTGAAAAACAGGCACTGACTCTGTACCAGTGACCACTTTTGTTAAAGGGAAGATTTGTCGTAGAAAGCAGTACTTCAGCTGGCTTTTGAAGAGCCAAATATTCCCAGGTACCTGACCTTCCAGACAGAGGTGGTTGTGGAGCAAAGGCCCAGAAAACATGGAGTGTCATGGTAAAAGGTGTCCAGGTGCTCCTGTGAAAGATGAAGCCTGAGGTACCAAAATGCCAGGCTAAGGTCATTGGACCTTATTTAATAGTCAGTGAGGATTTTGAGAAGCATGGAATCTTCCTGAAACAGAAGACCAACAGTGAAATGAACATTGTTGCAAGTTAGCCTTGGGCATGAGGGGGTAGGGGGTGGTAAGGTTTTTACAGGGACAGGGCAGCTGTGTGGATGTAGGGATTTAGGGGTCGGTTTTAAGCCAGGTGGCAGGAGGAATGGTTAAGTTGGTTGACCTATTGACTGGTGGGGCCACCAACTCATCAACATTTAAGGAAGACTTCTCTGGTGCCAGGGAGTGTATTGACGGTTGCCCCTTGACCTCAAGGATCCCATTGCCTCTTAGGGGAGACAGACATGGGGAAGATACAGTAAAGTGTGATACATACAACAACTGCAATGTGTGCAAGGTGTTTCTGTAACACAGGAATGGAAGGGTTGCTCTGCCAGCCGGTTTCCTAGGGAGCAGGGAGGTCCTGGCAGAGGGAAGAAGCTGTGTGCAATCACAGGGGCATGGAAGAGGGCAGTTGCATCACAGATTCCTCCAGTGGATCACAAAGTGCTTGGGGCCTGCTGAAGAACATGGATTTTACCTGCAGGTAGTCAGTGGAGAGTCGTGGAAGAGTTAGGGGGACATGAGAAATTTACATTTCCACAAATGCCTCAGTGTTTACACCTCTGGGCTGGGGCTGCTCAGTGTGGTCTGTTGCTGGTTTTCAATAGTATGAGTACAGAAATTGAAAATAAGGGTTGAGTAACTTTTATGCAATTTGGCATTAATACAGGGACTAGAGAGGCAATGTCTAAGAGTGAGAAGTCCTTATAAGAGGGTATTATCCATAGGGGGCCCAGAGAGAGGGGACTGAAGTCAGTGCTGGAAGACATCTTGGGAGCAAAGGATTGTGAGGATTGAATTTCAGAGACAAAAGGGAGGTACTGGCTAGCTGTTGCCTCATTCGCAAATAGAGATTAAAGTGAAGAAGCAGAGGTGGGACCCTCCCTGTGAAGCAGTGGTGGAAAGGGATGAGGTTGAGGGGATCTCAGCCGTGGGGGTGAGACGAGTTAGAATTCTTCTTTTAGGCCGGGCGCGGTGGCTCACGCCTGTGTAATCCCAACACTTTGGGATGCCGAGTGGTCTGATCACCTGAGGTCGGGAGTTCGAGACCAGCCCACCAACATGGAGAAACCCCGTCTCTACTAAAATTACAAAATTAGCCAGGTGGGGTCCCAGCTACTCAGGAGGCTGAGGCAGGAGAATTGCTTGAACCAGGGAAGTGGAGGTTGCGGTGAACCAAGATCACGCCATTGCACTCCAGCCTGGGCAACAAGAGCAAAACTCTGTCTTGAGAAAAAAAAAAAAAGAACCCTTCTTTTAGATCAAGGAACCACAAACTCAGAATGCTTCCTGGGACCAGGCAGGGAACCTGTGTAGGGAAGTGGGGTGGTCGGGAAGAGGGACTGTGGTGAATGAAGCCATGTGGCCCTTTTGGAGAGGGCAGCTTCCCATGCGGATCGCATTAGTCAGTTACATGGTAGGGCTCAGTGATGTCCAGTCTTATTATCTAAGAGAAGCAAGGAATCCAGATTTAATTATATAAAATATTGTATTTAAGTGGTCACTAATTTACATTTTAAAAATCATACACATCGAATTCATCGAATTATATGAACAAAATATTTTTAAACTACATATTTTAAAAAAACAGTTATATGTGCTAAACAAAACATGTCAGTGGACCTGAGCTTTGTTTCGTTTTGTTTTATTTTTTGTTTTTGTTTTTGACCTTTTTTTGGTTTTTTTTGTTTGTTTGTTTTGTTTTTTTGACTTGAGCTTTGGACTGCCTTTTTGAGACAGGGTCCCTAGGTTGGAGTGCAGTGGTATGATCTCAGCTTACTGAAACCTCTGCCTCCCAGGCTCAAGCGATCCTCTTGGCCTCCTGAGTAGCTGGGACTACAGGCATGTGCCACCATGCCCATGGTGTATTTTTGTATTTTTGGTAGAGATGGCATCTCACTATGCTGCCCTGGCTAATCTTGAATTCCCGGGCTCAAATGATCCTCCCACCTCAGCATCCCAAAGTGCTAGGATTACAGGCATGAGCCACCATGCCTAGCCCATATGTTTCTAATACTTGAAGAGGGCATTTGAAGGCCCCAGTGGCGTACAGTACAGTCTCAGTGCTAGTTCATCCCCAGAGGGAGCGCAAGAGCTCCAAAATAGTGGGATGTGTTAGGTGCAGTGGAACTGCTGCAGACTGAAAACTTAAGAACTTAAAAGGACTAGGATGAAGTAAGGGCCAAGGAAGGTTAGATAGTATGAACTTACAGTGTCACTTGAGCCAGAAACTCTCAAGTAGGTAATGTTTTCCTCCACTCAAGAGGTTTGTGAAGCCAGGACACAAGGATTGGAGGTAAGGGGGTCTGAAGTGCAATAGAGCAAGGCACAGTGGGGCCTAGGAAATATTTCTGAAGAGGTCAGCCTTGTTCAAGCTAGGACAGGGAAACAGATGAGAGCAGAAAGGGCGGAGTGAGCTGCAAGGATTAAGGGAGGGACAAGACCTTTGACCCTGTGTCCTCTGAAACCCAGGGGGTCATGTACACAGGGAAGTTAAGTATTGGAGAATTCTGGAGGTTGTAATCAGAGTAATTTCGGAGCTTAGAATCTTGGATGTAAAGGAATTCTGAGGATGACTCTGAGGGCCAAGGGGTGCCTCAGTAGTTGTGGGTGAGCTACAAGTGTTCCATACATCTTAGAGAAGTGAGAAAGTAGAGGAGATGGCAATGTGAAGTATCTGGAGCTAGTGCTATGCTGGGGTCACCAAAGTCCATAGCAAGAAACTGGGTGCTAACAGTCAGTGAAGCCTGGCTGGTTAACAAATAAAAGAAGTAATTGGAAGTAAATGGCACAGCTACTTGTTTGGCGTCTCCATGAACCTTTAAGGTGTGGAGTTTGCTGACCACAGCTGCCCATCAGTTGATGCTTAGCTTCAGGCATTACTTGATGGCAGTGAGTAGCCACCGAGAGGCCTAGCCAGTGCCCTAAACAGTACCAGCCTGGAGGACTTCAAGCAGAGTCCTGGGAAGGACTACTCAGTCTTAAAACATTGACGTTACAGTACACCCATGAAACTCAGGCAGGCTACCACCCAGTCCATTTTTAATTTGTGAGAAAAAGGGTGTTTAAGAACAGCTAGTAATTGACCTTTTCCCAGTTTTTACTTATGTATTTATGGAGTAAGGTAAGAATGAAAAAAAAATGTAATTAAAGTAGAAGTGGCCTCTTACAGTACTGACTTCAGAGGGTTCAAGTTGACCAGGTACTGTTTTACTACCTTTTCAGTTAGAAGAGCCTGGTACCTGGTTTCATGAATTTTTCTATGCGTGTGCGTGTGTGTGTGTGAGATAGGGTTTGGCTCTGTCACCAGGCTGGAGTGCAGTGGTGTGATCTCAGCTCACTGCAGCCTTGCCCTCCCAGGCTCAAGTGATCCTCCCACCTCAGCCTCCTGAGTAGCTGGGACTATAGGCATGTGCCACCATGCTGGGCTTTTATTTATTTATTTATTTATTTTTATTTTTTATAGAGATGGGGTTTCCTCATGTTGCCCAGGTAGGTTTCATGAATTCTTGAACAATTTATTTGTTCATGAAGGAAAGAATTCATAGATGTAATACTGGGTAGTGACATGGAGTTTTTGTTTTGATTTTACCAGGAAGAAGGTTGGTGGCCTTTTTTGCACTTCCCAGAATATTTTTTACTCACTATGGTTGTGAAAATCATCTTGTTAAGAAACAGTGGTTTGTTCAGTCTCTTCTTATGGCTAACATTTTGGGGTTATACCAGAATGTTGAAATAAGGGATACTGGTATTGCTTATGCTGGGGTCAGAAGTGATTGCCTGTAGTTTCCTCTTTCTTGTCCATTTCCCAGCCAGTATTGTAGGATTGTAATTAAATCAAGGACCACATTTTGATCTGTGTTGGCTTTTTATGAAATTGATATAATCATAGAAGATTAGCAGTCTTGAGTTTCAAGAACAAAATTGTAGGGGGGAATCCTTACAGTAATTAATTAAAAAACTTTTTTAAACATCAGTTTTTTGTTGTTGTGTTTTTTGTTGGTTGTTGTTGTTGTTTGTTTTTTGAGACAGGGTCTCACTGTGTCGCCCAGGCTGGAGTGCAGTGGCATGATCTCGGCTCACTGCAACCTCTGCCTTTTGGGTTCAAGTGATTCTCCCACCTCAGACTCCTGGTTAGTTGGGAGTTCAGGCTTGCGCCACCATGCCCAGCTAATTTTTGTATTTTTTGGTAGAGACAGGGTTTCACCATGTTGGCCGGGCTGGTCTTGAACTCCTGACCTCAAGTGATCTGCCTGCCTTGGCCTCCCAAAGTGGTAGGATTACAGGCATGAGCCACTGCACCTGGCCAAAAATCAGTTTTTCATATGGAAACAACATAAAGGAGTTTTTTTGGCTTAAAGAAACTGAATTTAGCTGGGCGTGGTGGCATGTGCCCGTAGTCCTAGCTACTTAGGAGGCTGAGGCATTAAGATTGCTTGAGTCCAGTAGTTCCAAGTCTGTAGTGTGCCCTGATTGTACCCCTGCACTCCAGCCTGGGTAACAGAGCAAGATCTTGTCTCTTAAAGACCAAAAAAAACACAAAAAACCTTTTTTTAGAAAGATTCCTAACTTAGAAAGGTTTTGTTCAGTCTTAGTGCTGATAGAATTAGTAATTTACATTACTTGATAAATAAGAGCTGTAGGAATAAATCCACGTCTGAAAGTATGAAAGTCATTTGTGATTATGGCATCTTTTGATTGAAATTACCTACCTACCAGTCTTCTGGGATCTTTATCCATTCTTGAATCAACACTTTTTTTTTTTTAACTTTTTAAATGGTTTTATTTTATGTGCAAATAATGAACAGATGTTGTACCCATAAATTCTACTTTCCAAAAACAGGAGCTTTTTAAAGGAAAACTACATAATAACTTTTAAAAGGCACTGGGATTCCTCTGCTTCTAGATCATTGCCAGACTAGAAAAATAAAGTTTGTTCTACCAGGAATAACTAGTTAGAACTGAGTATTCTCCAAAGTGGAAATTCCAGAGTGTAGCGACAGTCCATGCAAAGATTATTCAGTTCTAATTCCCAACATCCACGACTGCCTATCAGAATGGTTAAACCAGGTCAAAACAGTCCAGCATAATTAAGCTTCATCAAACAATGCCATTATGCTCTTCCAAGATGCAAATAAACCAAAACAGGAAATACTAAAATCAAAATAATATTTGACACTGTCATACAAATTGTTAGTTCCTTGTTGTATCCCCTTTTCCATAACATTAATAAAGGGAATATTTGGCTGCAAATAATATTTTATTTTATATATCACTAGCCATGATTTTTTGCCACTACTTATTATACAAATGCCACCTAGTGCCATTATCCAATTGGCATAACCATTTTACATCCACAATTCACTTCTATAGTTATAAGTAGAATTTTCGTGATTTACATATCTATCAGTGAAGATTTAACACTGAGATGCAATCTAACATCCGTAATATCTGATGTTTTGTAGATGGCAGTGTAGGAAAGATATATTTTAATCACTTTTCATTTAAGTGACCTTATGTAAAAAATAATTTAGCAGTTCCAAGTCTCCAAAGGGCATTTTCAAATGTACATAAAAGAAATGGTTACAGAGATTTTTAAGAAGCATCTTCCATGTCCACATTCTCTTGTAACTGCTGTACTGTTTTCTCTTCCAACTGCTTCCCTTTGCCTGCAAGAGGAACTCAGATAAGATGGATGTTTTGCTTGACCTGTTTGATATCCTGAACTTTCTGTAGCTCTTATTTTTCTTCAATCTGTTCATTATAAATTTAGCTTGGCATTTCTGTTTGATCTCTTCAACTGTCTTCATTACTTCAATAGTTTTATTCCATAGCTCTCACTGGTATTTGATGGTTTCATTTCTACGTTTTTCATATTCAAATGAATTATCCAGTGTAAGCTCTTTGCCACCTGCTTTCCGGAATGCTTTGGTCCACCTAACTTTGCAAGGATTGTGCTTCTTTTTAAAGTTTTTATGATATTTAGATTTACAAAATCTGAACACCTTTCAGTCGTTGCAGATGAACATCATGCCGTGGCCAGGGTAGATGGGCCCAAACAGAAATAACACTTCACAGTACACATGTTAAACCTGCATGGGTCACCACCAACCAAATGCCAAGCTTGAGAAGAATCAGCATATTTAATTCACAGTATGTTTCATTCTTGACCCTGGTATTTTTTAAATTAAGAAAATGAAATTGTTACTTTGTTATAATAGGTAGGTTAATGAAGGTTGATGTATCTCTATTAGGTAATGAATTTGCCTGCAATAATAGAAACCTATACAAAATAAGGGTTTTCTTTCATTTAAAAAGTCAAAAGATAAGCAGCAGTCCAAGGGTGAGTAATGATTACAAACTGTACCCTTATGGTCACAAAATGACCACTGCAGCTCCAGCCATCAGGCCTTTAAGAAGGAAGGATGGAAGAAGAGGTAACGGTTTTCCAGAAAACCCTAGCAGGTTTCTGCTTACCTCTAATTGGCTAGAACTATATCATGTGACCACTAGTAGTAAAGCAAGCTATGAAATGTTCAGTTTTACCTAGGCACATCGCTACCCTAAACAAAATATGGATTACATTATTTTCCATGTGTTTTAAAAATTATAATTCCTAAAAAGTGAGCATATAGCAAGCATTCATTTAACTCATTTGTGAGGGAACCAGCTGGATTGGAAAACTGGTTCAAGGAGCATTGGAGGAAATGAGTACAGGTGCTGAAAAAACAGTGTTAGAATAAGATTGCTAGATTTGGGTACAAAACTGGTGAATGTCCTTGTGAGAATGTAGGAATAACTGACACAGTTTCTCCTGCTTATGTGGACTCTAACATGCTTCTAACACAAGATGTGTGGGAGTTTTCCTCTTACCCTCTATTTTGCCAGAATTTGTGAAAGAACAACCATGCCCCCATTAGCTCCTTAGGAATTCTGACATAGGGTTTAAAAACAGTTGCAGTTAACTTGCTTAGGAATCATCCCTGCTTAGTACAACTGTAGTTGCAGCCCTGGTCCTGTGACCACTGTATCAGATGGGGATGAGGGGCGGGGGCAGTGGGAATCGAGGTGATACTGGAAAGAAAGAAAAAATTATAGTTATTATACCAGTATAACACTCAGATATACCAGTTCTCCAAGCTTGTACCCTAATTCCATCAACCTTACTTTCCTAACTTTAGCCTCTGTTAGGACTTTATGAACTGGTTTTGGTTTTACAGTACTAGGTAGGGGAAGTGTTTCCCTACCAGACATAACATCCATTTCCATAAAACATTCAAGTAAAGGAGATACAACTTTTTAACTGAAAGCGTGTTTATTACCATTCCAGTTTATATAATCCTGTCAACCCTTACCTTTTCATATTCTCCCAATCTAGTAGCCCTAGTCGGGGCTTTCTTCGCCAATGGATCATAGGACTCCTATATCAAGGAGTTTCAGGGATTTATCTTCACCACCCCAGAAGGTTTTACCCACTTGTGTACAGAGGCTCTGAGTCCCCAACCAGAGGGTAAGCAAAGGGACACTTGTGCTTTATCAATTTTGCCTTGATTAATCTCCCTAGGCAATTTCAGGTCAGATGTCTCGTTGTAATCTTTGTTCTGACCTTAAATTTCTCCAATGTGGGGCAAATTGAGGGACCAAGAGGGGATCCCTTAGACATACCTTATTTTTCAGTAGTGTTGTATTAAAATCTTTTAGTCTCATTAATTTCATTTTATTCATGCCATATCTTAATAACCACCCTGCTGAGAGGAGTCCTGTGACTCTCCACCTTCTTTTCCTTTTTTGTATCACCCCTATCAATGATTTTTTTACTCACCTTATTAATGATCCCTTAAAAATTTTCCTGGAAGGAGTCCTTTGACTCTCCTCCCTGCCTTTTGCCATTCTTTTGTTAATTAATGTTTTTATTAGTGTCTGTAAGACCTAATGAAGCTGAGGAAGGAAACATGATATGGCTTCCTGAATTTTGTGGTTTTGCAGCAGTAAGGTTATGTGAGGGCTTCCACCCTAAAGGACACCCTTAAGCACAGCACTTACCAGTTTCCTAAGAAAAACATCTTAAGCAATTCTTAAAAGACCTGGGAAGCAGGCATATTTGCTGAACGAGTGTCCCAGTCATTTTAAAGCCAGTCTCATATGGCATGCACATCAGTTGCTTTGTCTGGGATGTTCCACTTGGCATTTATAGAGGGAGTTGGGTAGTCCCCCTTCTCAGGGGAGCCTTTTATCTAGTCCACCAGCCTGGCTGTTTGCTCAGGAATAACCACCTTTGTCTGGATCATGTATAGCCATGTGATTGTTCCATTGTGAGCCATGCATTCTGCATCCACCAAAACTTTTTCTTCATTTTGCAGCATTATACAGAAGCTTATGCATGCAGCCGTCATAGGTTTATTGCCTCATGTCCACAGCAAGTCAATATGCACAGACACTGGGTTGCAGTAGAGAAAGAGGTTTATTTGTAGGGCCACTAGATGACGAGACATGAGGAAACCTCAAATCTGACTCCCTAAGGGATTTGGGGGGTTAGGGTGTTTAAAGGTTTTGAAGTGGGCCAAAGTGTAGATATCATTCATTGGTTAGAGTGCAGGGTGAAGTCATGGGACAGGTTGAAGAAGAAGCTGTATTCTCATGCTGATTCTGTTCCTCTCTGGGGGTCTTCAAACTGGTTAGCATCAGCTGTTCTGCTGGAATTTGACATGTGAAAAACATCCGAAGCAATTCTTAAAAGCCTTATGATTCTAAGGTCAGAAATTTTATCTACAGGAAAATAGGGATGCAAATTTTCGGTGTCTACTGCTACATGACTTTCGGTTACAAGGAAGTAGGTCTAAGTTCAGCTTCATTAATACTTAATTATAACTATCTTTCTGCCCAGAATTCTTGTTAACCCTGTGAGGACAGCTTCATATACCCTAAATTCAGAATCTGTCTTAGTAATGGCTTTTCAGGAAGTTGATACAAATGTAACCGCCCAACGGGTTCACCTTGTCCTCCGCCTAGACAAAGCTGATTTATCAAGATGGGAATTGCAATGGAGAAAGAGTAATTCACACAGAGCTGGCTGTGTGGGAGACTGGAGTTCTATTATTACTCAAATCAATTTCCCCATATTCAGGGATCAGAGTTTTAAAGATAATTTGGCAGGTAGGGGCTTGGGAAGTGGGGAGTGCTGATTGGTCAGGTTGGAGATGGAATCACTGGGGGTTGAAGTGAGATGTTCTTGTTGTCTTCTGTTCCTGGGTGGGATGGCAGAACTGGTTGAGTCAGATTATGGGACTGGGTGGTGTCAGCTGATCCATTGACTGCAGGGTCTGCAAAATATCTCAACTACTGATCTTAGTACTGTTATCCCCAGGAGCAATTTGGGGAGGTTCAAACTCTTGGAGCCAAAAGCTGCATGACCCCTAAGCCATCATTTCTAATCTTGTAGCTAATTTGTTAGTCCTGCACAGGCAGACTGGTCCCCAGACAAGAAGGGAGTCTTTTCAGGAAAGGGCTATTATCAGTTTTGTTTCAGAGTCAAACCATAAACTGAATTCCTTGCCAAGGTTAGTTCCAGCCTACTTCCAGGACTGAGCAAGGACAGCTGAAAGGTTAGAAGCAAGATGGAGTCAGTCAAGTCTGATCTCTTTCACTGTCATAATTTCCTCAGTTACAGTTTTTGCAAAGGTGGTTTCAGTCCTTCCCTTTGGGTTTAACAGCACCTTATTCTTAAGGTGTGGGCTATGAAGTTGGGAAAGGGCTATCAGTCACTCTGGCTGCTTTCTCCTAACTGGGCGTAGTGGGGGAAGCTGTTGACCACAAAGTGAGAGGAGTGGAACTGCTTTGCAGCTGTCTGAGTGTACTCACGCAAGCCAGGCTGAGGTTCCAAGGCTTCATGACAAAGGTGTTAGTATTCTCATCTATGGTTTTAGTACAGCATTTAAATGGACATTTAAATACTGAGTTCTAGGATAAGGAGTGCAAATTCCAGTTAAGCATTAATTTGGGGCATTGTGGCTCACCAAAATCTAAATTGCAGAGGAAAAAAAATAAAATAAAAACTCAAAAACAACAATAACAGGCATACTATAGTTTTTGAAACACGTTTCTCTCCTAGTCCTTATTTTTATTAAAAGCAAATCATGATAGGACTGATTTGTTTGCAAAATAAACTTTATTATACTTGGCCTGATTTCTTCCATAGAGCACAGCAAGAATAATTATTTCTCACATAGGCTTTGTAAATTGGCTTTGATGGAATTCAGTTCCATAAGGAACCTCAGTTAAGACTTTTTTAAAGCCAAGCCCAGCCATGGGTTTATACCCTCAGATAGCTATGAGTTGGGTAAATTCCTCTCCTCTTGAGGTCCCAAGATAACTTGGGGCTCCTGGGCCTGTCAGAAAGTGACATTCTTTACTTACCACAGGTCAGGAACCCTGTACAGGTACTGCGTAGACAAGGTGTGAGGTCACTTTTCCCAAGGGGCTTTTATTGGTTGGCTCTATAAGTCAAGTTTGATTCCTTAAAGGAAAGCACGCCATTCCAGTCAAAGCCTTGGTAAAATAACCAGTTTCTCCAATTGTGTCCTGTTAGAAAAGAAAACATTCTTATTGCACTTATGTAAATAACTATATCACCATAAGTTAAAAATACAAATAGTTTCCAAATTCTGGAGAAACCAGGTAGAAACAAATATGCTTCAAATTTTGTTTACAAGAATGTACTTTACTGAGTTGTTAAAAGCTGTAAATAGTGCAAAAGAAAGTTTTCTTTCTTTTTTTTTTTTTTTTTTTTTTTGAGACAGAGTCTCACTCTATTGCCCAGGCTTGAGTGCAGTGGTGTGATCTCGGCTCACTACAACCTCTGCCCCCTGGGTTCAAGCAATTCTCCTGCCTCCCTAGTAGCTAGAATTACAGGTGTGCGCTACCATGCCTGGCTAATTTTTGAACCTTTAGTAGAGATGGGGTTTTTGCCATGTTGGCCAGGCTGGTCTCGAACTCCTGGCCTCAAATGATCCACCCGCCTCAGCCTCCCAAAGTGCTGGGTTTACAGGCGTGAGCCACCACATTTGGCTTTGAAAAAACGAAAAGGATCAGCAACATTTTAAGCAAAAAAAGTAAAGAAAAAGATTACTTCAGTTTTCTGTTTGGTCCATTCAGTTAACTCCTGTTCTGCTTGATATTCATGAACATTTTAGCTATCCCTGGGAGTCCTGAAAGTTTTTTTTATTCTAATGCCACAATCTCCAGTGTTATTAGAAACTTGCATTCAGGAGCACCTGTCAAAGTTTTATAGCTAATTATAAGACCATCTTCTAAAGAGGATCAAAACAAGACAGTTGTCTGTGGATGAAAAAACATTTTAGGGCAGCCACAGTCAAAGACACAATTGACAAGAAAATTTGTTACCTCTGTGGCACACAATAATTTAACATAACAATTATTATTGATAACATATAGTGAGGCATATTAGAATTATAGGAATCTCATACAATTTTGTAACACATACTAATAACCTATTTATATGAATGTAACCGAAAGAGAATTAAATACCATTTTATGTTTGACAGTGTTTCCTTTGTTGAAAACACTGGATATCAGACGGGCACAGTGGCTCACACCTATAATCCCAGCACTTTGGGAGGTCGAGGTGGGCAGATCACTTGAGGCCAGGAGTTCGAGACCAGGCTGGCCAACATGGTGAAACCCCGTCTCTACCAAGAAATACAAAAATTAGCTGGGTGTAGTGGCGTACACCTATAATCCCAGCCACTTGGGAAGCTGAGGCATGAGACTTGCTTGAACTCATGAGGCAGAGGTTGCAGTGAGCCAAGATTGTGCCACTGCACTCCAGCCTGGGCAACAGAGCAAGACCTTGTCTCAAAAAGGCAACACTGGATATTCACAAAGTAGAATCCCAGGTCACCATAAGTCATTCATTTAACCAAAATGATAACCCACAAATTTTAAAACAGGAAAAACCTTTACTGTGGTAGAAAGGAGACTCAGCTTTCCAAACAACAAGATCCAGTGAAGATAGCATGATGCCAACTGATTTGTCTTTTCTCTCAACACCACCCCCTCCGCCACCTTTTTTGTAGTTTACTTAAAAGGCAAATGAAAACCTTTCGTTATCTTTTAATATTACATAAAAATTCTTTTCAAAAGAGAAAACCAAATTTAATGTTTGCATTAGTGCATCTTTAAAATGCTAAAGCTAGGTGGTTTTTTTTTGTTTTTTGTTTTTTTTTTTTTTGTGACGGAGTCTTGCTCTGGCACCCAGGCTGGAGTGCAGTGGCATGATCTCGGCTCACTGCAACCTCCGCCTACTGGGTTCAAGCAACTCTTTTGTCTCAGCCTCCTGAGTAGCTGGCACTACAGGCACCCGCCACCACACCCGGCTCATTTTTAGTAGAGACACTATTTCACCATATTGGTCAGGCTAGTCTCAAACTCCTAACCTCAGGTGATCCACCTGCCTCGGCTTCCCAAAGTGCTGGAATTACAGGTGTGAGCCACCACGCCCAGCCTAAATTTAGTTTAATAGCATTTTACAAATCTATTCAGTTTTAGTTTGACCATAAGGTAAGATTCTTATAAACCTTTTATAACCCTTTACAATATTTTTTTTGTTAAAGAGCAGAACAATGATTTAGGAAAACTCTGTTGCACTTTTATTCCAATGTTCAATTTATGGAAAAACAGAATAATACCTCTTTAACTTTAGCCAATATGTTTGCACACATTAATTTTTTATAAACCTTTCACAACTTGTTTAAACCTTTAGATTTTTTCCTTCCTCACTTAACACAATCCTTTAACCCTCTAAACTTAGGTGAGAAATTCATATTCCCATGCCTTCTTAAAATCTTTTACCAAAAGTACATTCTGCTTTCCTTACACACTTTGTGTGTAGAACTGTTTCTTCAGTAGTCTCAAATACATGTTACACTGTTAACTCTTAGCAACTTTTACTTTCGGTGAAAAACCTGGTTAGTAAGCAATTGTAATTATGTACCAGGTGTGGAGCCTAGAACAGACACCAGTCAGAAGTGCAGATAAGGTCTGACTTTCCAGCATAGCCATGGGACTTGGCTGACTCCACATGTCCCCAGGCCTTACCTAGCTGTAAAGCAGGCAGGTTGTGAAGTCATAGTGGCAGTTTATGAAATATTTAGGGGACCTAATAATCTTTAAATTGTATAACATTTCTTGCATAAATTTCCTTTCATGAATCCTTTCATGACTTAGACCATCTATGACATGCTTGGACTTTCTGACTTGTCCTAACCACCCCTCTCTTTAAACAACCAGTCTTTTTACTTTAGGACAAGAATTTACCATACAAGATTCTTTTGTATAAAATATTTTCTTTATGGGGGCTAATTTCACATGTCCCCAGACCTTACCTAGAATGTAATGGCTCCAAGGGAGGTATATTGAAGAATTTTCAAAAGTTAAAGAAGCAGTTTATGACCTTAGAGCATTTAGCAAACCTAATATTTGACCTAATTTAGATGAAATGTCTAAATTTGGAAGATATTTTTATTTACCAGTAATCTTTAAAACTGTTTATTACCAAAAGATTACGAAAGTTATATGAACTAAACTAGCTCATTAGTTTTAGTTTTTCTGACAAAATATCTGATTTAAGTGCTTATTTTTCTTTAAGCTAGTTAATTAGAGCTCTTTTATACAAACATCACACACAACACATACACAGACAGAATATCCAGTAGTTGTAACATTTTTCATTTGCCAGTTTCTTAAGTTGGATTACTGGCTTCAGGGCAGAGCCCTTCACGAAACAAGGCTAGGAAAGCATGCAGTTACTAGGGCCTAAAAAGCAGGCACAGCTGGAAAGCAAAGACATTCTCAAAATTAAGGGTCCCATTTTTATATTGCATCCTGGATTTTCAAAAGGGAAATGCTGTTGGAGAAAACGGTGCAATGCTTTTACCATGCATTTAATTGCCTGGCAACCCAAACCCACTCAGCCAATTTTATTTTGTTTTTGTTTCTGTTCTGGGGGGATGGAATCTTGCCCTGTCACCCAGGCTAGATTGCAGTGGTGTGACCTTGGCTCATTGCAACCTCCACTTCCTGGCAATCAGCCCATTTTGTAATTAGCCCATCCCCCATGGGAGTCTTATCTCTCAGTAGAGTGTGGGGATTTTTCCTCCTTACCTTCCAGGTGGCCAAGAGCATGCTTCTTTGATTAAAGCGTGCAGTGAGCCAAGTATCCCTCTGTAACTGTTATTAGCCATCCCTTAAAGTACATTTTGTACCTAATTTTTGCACACCAAGGCTAAAAGCTCTCCCATAATGCAGAGTAATTTCTGATACCCCCAAAACTTGGAAAAAAAAAAAAAACATCAGGTAACATAATGTAAAGCTGAACAGAGCCTTAGATTTTGAGAGCGATCTATCCACTTTCAACTCCTGGGGTTCCATGAGGAAAACAGGTTTTTTTTTTTTCCAAAGTGGAAACTGTTAGAAATTATCTTAAGTTCTCTCATGTGGGCATCAGGAGGGCAAAGTAGAGAAATAATTCAGTTGACTGAGAAGAAAAACAAAAACTTTTTCACAAAAACAACCAATATCCAAGAAAAAAAAAAAAAAAAACCAAGGCCTTTTAAAATAATATAGCTTGGATATCCATTTTTAATTAAGTTGATTTTAACCATAGAGCTCTTTTTAAATTTTTTTTTAAAAATCTCTTATTATCAGACTCTAGCCAGGACAGTCAATATTTCTGGCTTTTGAACTTTGCCACAGGTAACTTCCCATGTGAAATTAATAAGTTTTAGCTAAGGTTACAACTTAACCATGGACTCATAAGGTGTTTCAAAGAGATGGTAAGCAGCTTCTTTTTACAAGATTTAGAATCTTCCCAAGGGCGGTTTGGAGAAAGAAAAATTCAAGACAGGAAATTGGAAGCTAGCCATTGGGGTGGGGGTGGGAACCTCAAAAAGTGGGAAAGTTAAGTAACAAACCAGAAAGGAATCATTTCCGAAGCCAAGAATTCAACCTGGGCTGCCACTGTCAAAAGACAAAAAAGCCTTGTCTACTGAGTTAACAACATTCAGCAGGTTCTATTGCTCTTCCCAGAAGGTGCTTAGAGGAGCCAATTTCAAGCTTGCAAAGGCTTTTAATTGCTCAAGATAATTTTTGACTTTTGTCAGCAGTTCCTTCAGAGATCCCCACCATATACAGAAACACACAAAGACAAGACAGACAGAAGAGCTTCCAAATCAAGATCCCTAACCAATAATTCCAGAGTACCCCTTCCAAACTATCCTCCTATACTCTGCCTGAGAAATCTCCCCTAAATCTTCTGGATTGAGGAGAAGTCTTCCTAACTAAGACTCTTCCTACTAATTAAGGAGAGCCAACTGAGACCCCAAAGGAGCCGAACCAAGACAGACACTCCGTGGTGGAGCTACAGACACATACCACACCACGGGGCTATGGAACCATTTGGGAGAAGGAAGGAGCTGTGGCAGCGCCTAGGATACTCACTGAGCCAGACACCCCATAATTGGGCTACAGACAGACACCCTGTGATAGGGCAACAGTTATTGGACATCTGCCCAGGATTGTTTCTCCATTGCAATTAAATTCATGCACATTGGGTTGGCAGTGCCCTGTCGGTAGAGACAGTGTCAGAGTCAGCCACCAATCCAAGAGAACTAGGCAGCCACTTGGGCTGGCCTCTGGATCCATTGCCAGAGGGGTGCTACCAAACCACAGGCAGGTAGCCACAAGAGCAATCCTGGACAAGCCTCCAAATTTGTAACCAACCAACAGGTTCACCTTGCCCTCTGCCTAGACAAAGCCAATTTATCAAGACAGGGGAACTGCAGTGGAGAAAGAGTAATTCACACACAGCTGGCTGTGTGGGAGACTGGAGTTTTATTATTACTCAAATCCCTCTCCCCCAGCATTCAGGGATCAGTTTTTAAAGATAATTTGGCAGGTAGGGGCTTGGGAAGTGGGGAGTGCTGATTGGTCAGGTTGGAGATGGAATCATGGGGGTCAAAGTGAGGTTTTCTTGCTGTCTTCTGTTCCTGGGTGGGATGGCAGAATTGGTTGAGCCAGAATATGGATCTGGGTGGTGTCAGCTGATTCATTGAGTGCAGAGTCTGCAAAATATTTCAACCACTAATTTTAGGTTTTACAATAGTGATGTTATCCCCAGGAGCAATTTGGGGAGGTTCAGACTCTTGGAGCCAGAAGCTATATGACTCCTAAACCATCATTTCTAATCTTGTAGCTAATTTGTTAGTCCTTCAAAGGCAGACTGGTCCCCAGGCAAGAAGGGGGTCTTTCCGAGAAAGGGCTGTTACCAGTTTTGTTTCAGAGTCAAACCGTAAACTGAATTCCTTCCCAAGGTTATTTCGACCTACACCCAGGAATGAACAAGAACAGCCCAAAGGTTAGATACAAGATGGAGTCAATTAGGTCTGATCTCTTTCACTGTCATAATTTCCTCAGTTATAATTTTTGCAAAGGTGGTTTCACCAGTCTACAAAGTGAATTCCTTTGGCAGGTTCTATACCCTTGTAGGGATCTAGGGAAAAGTTTCCCAGGTTGTTTTGTGATTATGACTGATGGGCTATAAATCGATTTTCTCACAACTCACTCCATGGGTTTTATTAATTAGCTAAGCAGCTCAGAGAACTCTGGGGAAGACACTTACTGGTTAATTGTAAAGGCTGTTACAAAGGTTACAGATGAAGCGATGCATAGGGCAAGGTATGAGGGAAAGGGCTTAGAGCTTCCATACCCTCTCCAGGAACAACACCCTTCAGGATAGGTATTAGCTATCCTGAAACTCTCCAAAGCAAGTCCATTTGGGTTTTTATGGAAGCCTCATTACATAGGCGTGATTGATTAAATCATTGGCACTGATGATCAAACTAACCTTCAGCCCCTCTCCCTTCCTGAGAGGTTGGAAGTAGGGCAGAAATCTCAACCCTGTCATCCTACTTTGGTCTCTGCTGACCAACCCCATCCTGAAGCTACTACCTATGGATGCCAGTCATAGTTGAACTCATTAGCATATAAAAAGACTATCACTTTCAAATTCTAAAAATTTTAAAAGTTGTATGCCAGGAAATATATATTTCACAGTATTACAGTCTTACAAGATAATGAAACCATGATCTTTGGGATTGTCTTTTATGCCAGACAGAAATCATCTGTATCTATACTGGACAAAAATCTACAAGTTATAATGTAATTTCACAGATTCTGGATGTTATTTAATATAAATATGTCAAGCAAAAAAATACATTCTCCTAGGATGTACATTGGCAAACTTTTTCTCTAAAGAGCCAAATGATAAATATTGTAGACTTTGTGGACCACAAAGTCTTTGTTTTATATTCCTTTTTGTTTTGGTTTTTACAGCCCTTTAAAAATGTAAAAACTATTTTTACCTCAGGGGTTGTATATACAAAATAGTCCAAGGGCTGGATTTGCACAAACCAGTATGGTAGCCATTACCCCATGTGGCTGTCTAAATTGCTTCAGTGAAATTAAGTGCTAGTGGTCACATGTAACTAGTGGCCACCAATTTGGATAGTACAGCTGTAGGACATTTCCATCATTGCAGAAGTTCTTTTGGACAGTGCTGCCCTAAAGTATTAAGTAATCCTTGATTGGGCCTGCTAGAGAATAGTGTGATATTGAGGCTGGGCACAGTGACTCACACCTGTAATCCCAACACATTGGGAGGTCGAGGCAGGTGGATCACTTGAGGTCAGGAGTTCGAGACCAGCCTGGCCAATATGGTGAAACCCCGTCTCTACTAAAAATACAAAAATTAGCCAGGCATGGTGGCGGGCGCCTGTAATCCCAACTACTTGGGAGGCTGAGGCAGGAGAATCACTTGAACCTGAGAGGCGAAGGTTGCCATGAGCCAAGATCCTGCCATTGCACCCCAGCCTGGGCGACAAGAATGAAACTTCATCTCCAAAAAAAAAAAAAAAGAAAACATAGTATGACATTGAAAGAACATGCTGCCATTTTTTTTACCTTATTTTCAGGATTTTTGTAATTTTTCTTCATTGCTTCCCCTTCTATATAACATCTGGAGATTATTCTTGATATCACACCCACACAGTAGCGTCTTTGTATTTGGGTGATGGTAAGATGTATTAGTAGCTAGTGAGGGTAGAGAATTATCCTCAGGAAATTTCATAAGAAATCTTATATTGCATTTTAAATAGCCAGGTGAGATTTTTGCTTATTTTTTGTTTTTATCTGTTCTTATTGGCTCTTCTAAAGCTAGGAAACCAACCTCAAAAAAAAAAAATCAAGAAAATTATCTCTACATATTTCACCTGTAGTGTCTGTACATCTAGATGAATTCCTCTCTCTTCAGAATTCCCAAAATCTTCTAAAATTTCTGGCTTTCCAGGAATTGACCTTAATACAGAACAGAAGGCTGAGATCCTGCACCATAGGATAGGCACCAGGCCAGTTTCCTGAGCATGAGTTCAACACATGAACTACAGTTCTTGTTCTTTAATAGTGGCCATTCTATACCTTATTAAATAAAATTCTTATGTAATTCCAGATATGGCCTGGGTTGCACAATCAGTTTGTCTGATTCTCTTCTGGTAAAAAGGGGGCCAAATTCTTAATGATCTTATGCAAGCAGCTGCATATCATGAAAAGTGAAGAGAGCCAGTGAAAGTATTTTTAATTCCTGAATTTTGAGTGTCAAGGAAAACAAGATAACATTTTGAAAGTGTTTTCTTTCCATTTGTAAAAGCATAGCTTGCTAAGTGGAAGGATAAAAATTAATGAAAAGGGGCTTCTTCCTATACCTGAGAGAAAATAGAACATTGTAAAAAATCAACTATATTTCATATAACTAGAGTTAGATTTCTTTCATTAATTCATTCAGTCATTACATTGTGTTCTACTAGATCTTGGGTTGTCTGCTTCACAAAGGGTCCCAGAAATCTCGACTGAATCCTTTGGTGTAGTCTAGCCTGTTGCTTAAGGGATGTCGCTTATACTCCAAAGTTTGTGTCCATGAGTCAGTTTCTTGAGGTATCAGTAGTCAAGAGTGTCTGGCATAGTCTCTTCTGCAAGACTCTCGGACTGTCATCCTTTGTTGTAGACCCACTTTCTATGCTGTAGTCAGTAACAGAGGTATAGCACAAGGAAGAGAGGAAAGAAGAAACCACTTCTTAATGACAAGACTGGATAACCATGGTCAGTTTATACAGTAACCAACAAAATCAGGATGGAGGAGAGTTAAAATCTATTGAGGTACAGTACATAACTGTTTCTTAAGATTGGAGCAGTGTTTATTTGAAAGCTAAGAACATATTGTGGGCATTGACAAGGCGCTAAGGCCTTCCATTCTATCTTGTAAAGTGTGTAGTCTCTAAAAAAAAAAAAAAGTTAAAAGTTTTTATCTGTACAAAAGTATCCAGAGAAGACCATGCTTCCTCTTTGATTTGACAGAAACTAATCATGTTGAGCTATTTAAGAAACACAGACTACTCCAAAGAAATTAGTTTTAACATCCTTCTTATTATAAGGTGATAAAAACAAATCTTTGTGATTTCCCAGGGACCTTTAGGAACCTCCAGAGATAGTTTAGATGTAAAAAACAGAGTTGCATACTACTTAGCAATGGAAAAGGATAAATTACTGGCTGATACATGTAACGATGTGGATTAATCTCAAAACTGTTATGCTGCATGGAAGAGCCTTACTAAAAGAGTATATATACTGTTGTAATTCTGCTCTTGTTACGTTATAGACAAGGGTAAACTAATCATGTAGTTATGGTGGAAAAAAAATCGGAGTAATTAGGAGAAAACAACTGGAAAAAGACATTAAACACAGACTGGGTATTAGATTAAGAAAGTGTTTTGCTGGGTGCAGTAATGACATTGTGGTTATATTAAAAAGAGCATGTGTATGTATGTGGTAAAATTATATACTCGGTAGTTAAGCATGGTGGTGTGCACCTGTGGTGCCAGCTACTTGGAAGGTTGAGGTGTGAAGATGGTTTGAGGCCAGCATTCTGAGGCTGCAGTGTACTGTGTTCACACCTATGAATGCACACCACCTGGACAACATAGATCCATCTCTAAACAAAAGTGAAAAATTCTGTGTCTGTCTTACTTGGAAATTAATCACATATTCTAAAAGTAACCATTAATTAATATCAGTCTAGCCAAAGTCTTGAAGTTAATTAATGATCTTGGAAGTTATGCTTATACTGACAACTGAGCAACATCCAACTTCTGGTATCAAAAAGTTTGGCCGGGCGCAGTGGCTCACACCCGTAATCCCAGCACTTTGGGAGGCCGAGGCGGGCGGATCACTTGAGATCAGGAGTTCGAGACTAGCCTGGCCAACGTGATGAAACCTCATCTCTACTAAAAATACAAAAATTAGCTGGGCATGGTGGTGTCTGCCTGTAGTCCCAGCTACTCTGGAGGCTGAGGCAGGATAATTGCTTGAACCCAGGAGTTGGAGGTTGCAGTGAGCCAAGATCGTGCCACTGCACGCCAGCTTGGGCAACAGGGTGAGACTTTGTCTCAAAAAAAAAAGCCAGGCATGATGGCACATGCCTGTAATCCCAGCTACTTGGGAGGATAGGGCTGGAGAATCACTTGAACCCAGGAGGTGGAGGTTGCAGTGAGCCGAGATCGCACCACTGCACTCCAGTCTGGGCAACAGAGTGAGACTCCATCTCAAAAAAAAAAAAAAAGTTCGTTACTATTATAATTTTATTTAGTTGAACATATAATTTTATATAATCATTTTTTTTTTTTTTTAAATAGAGACAGGGTCTCACCATGTTGCCCAGGCTGGTCTTGAGCTCCTGGGCTCAAGCAATCCTCCTGCCTTAGCCTCCCAAATTGCTGGGATTACAGATGTGAGCCACCACACTGGGCCAAATTTTATATTTTTCATAATCATAAATATATATGAGTAATATTAGCTTACCTAATCAGTAAGCCAGTAAAGCATAGGAAGTTTAATCTCTGTGAGAAAAACATTTAAAAAAAAAATGTGTAGGCCGAGTGACGTGACTCACACCTGTAATCCTAGCACTTTGGGAGGCCGAGTGGGTGGATCATATGAGGTCAGGAGTTCAAGACCAGCCTGACCAACATGGTGAAACCCCATCTCTACTAAAAGTACAAAAAAATTAGCCAGGCATGGTGGCAGGTGCCTGTAATCTCAGCTACTTGGGAGGCTGAGGCAGGAGAATCACTTTAACCCAGGAGGCAGAGGTTGCAGTGAGCCGAAATCATGCCACTTCACTCCAGCCTAAGTGACAAAGCGAGACTCTATCTCAAAGAAAAAAGTATAGATTTATTATATTCTACACTGCTAAAATCAGGGAAAGGACATCTATTTTTAAATTAGTATTAAAATAATAAAATAATACTGATTTGCGTGAGAATTATTTTGATTACACAAATTTGGATTCTTAACAGTGTTTTTGACCTATTGGTTTCTTTGAGTTTTGGAGTTTTTCTATTTGTTGTTATTTTTTAAGAGATGGTAATCTCGCAGTGTGTTATTAGCTGGACTCTAACTCCTGGGCTCAAATGATCCTCCTGCCTCACCCTCCCAAGTCGCTGGGAATACAGGCATGTATCACTACACCCAGCCTGGGTTTGTTTTTTTTGTCCTTAAAAGGCTAACATGTTTAAAGTATTACATGTTTAGTTTCATTATGTTGGAGGAATTCTAGAAATATAGATAGAGTTAAGGAAGTTCTTGTAATTATCTGTCAACCAACTAGAGTAGAGATTGTTTGAGAAACTTTATAATCTAATGTATTAATAGCCCTGGGGATATTTCTCATTCATACCATGAAAAATGAGGCTTTTCTTATAGTCACAAGTGCACAAGAACTTTCAGCTTCAACAGTCTGAATCACAGGTAAAAATAATTGAGAAACACATAACTGGTCCAGATTTCAAAAAGACAGTTCTTTCATTGGTCCCGAAACGTGATCTTGCACTAACAACAACACAGAAAAGACTAAAACCAGATTTTCTTGAGGTGTCTCATCTGACAGAAAATAGATCCCTATTGTCTACCGGACAGATCACCATATGGTCAGACCATAAAATCAGATTCCTAGCCAAGATCAGTTATCAGCCATGCATAGACCAGATTCATGTATACAGAGGGTGCAGTTGAAACTGGCCTAGTGATTTGTATCCACTGATCTCTGGGCCAGTGTGGGCAGGGACATGTGGCTAAGAATCATCAAACGAAAACACATTATCAGAAGAAAAGGAGACAACAGAGAAACAGCAGAAGTAACATTCTCTGGCTGCTTGGTATTCTCTTGGTACTCTGGGAGCCAAAATGAGACATGCTTGGGTTTAAGGAGCTGATGAAGTGCCCTTCTGGGGCCACTCAGTTTAGTAGCTCAAGCAGATGAGAGTCCCTTTGGGCATCTGAGTGGGTACTACTCTACTGCCAAAGTGTAAAAATTTTTTTGAAGTTATGTAAGCATGACTTTCAGACAGGTAACTCATAAATGAGGGACCAGCAGGAATGTAGAAATGGTTCAGAGAGCACTTGAAGTTTTCAAATTTATTTATTTTTTAAATTGACAGATAAAATTGTATTTATTATGTATCCATGATGTTTTGAAGTACATAACAATGTGGAATGGTTAAAGCTAGCTAATTAACATGCCTCACATAGATGTGATTTTTGTGGTGAGGACACATATCTATTCTGTTAGTATTTTTCATGACCACAATATATTGTCATTAACTATAGTCACCATGCTGTACAATAGTTCTCTTGAATTTATTCCTCCTATCTAACTGTAATCTTGTGTCCTTTGACCAACATCTCCAGAATCCCTTCCCCAAACTGTGCCAGCCTTGGATAACCACCATTCTTCTCTCTGTTTGTAGGAGACCAACTTTTTTAGATTCCACATACATCATTTGTCTTTCCATGCCTGGCTTATTTCACTTAACCTCATGTTTTCGGGTTTATCTATGATGTTGCAAATACCAGGATTTCCTTTTTTTATTTTTTATGGCTGATAAGCATTCCATTGTTTATATTTACCATATTTTGGTATTTGCAAAAGGGTCCTGGAATCAATCCCCTGCGGACACCAAGGGATGACTATATATAACATTTTCTCTTTTATTATTTTATTTATTTATTTATTTATTGAGACAGGGCCTCACTCTGTCGCCCAGGCTAGAGTGCAGTGATGTGGTCATAGTTAACTGCAGCCTCAAATTACTGGGCTCAAGCAGTTCCCCCACCTCAGCTTCCTGAGTAGATGGGACCACAGGCGAGTTTACCATCATGCCCACCTACTTTTTAAATTGGTTATAGAGATGAGGTCTCCCTATGTTGCTCAGCCTGTTCTCAAACTCCTGAGCTCAAACTCCTGGCCTCCCCAAGTGCTAGGATTACAGGCATGAGCCACTGCACTCAGCCAGTAATTTTTTTCATGTACAGTGGTCCCCCTTATCTGCTGGGGATACGTTCCAAGACCCCCAGTAGATACCTAAAACCTTGGATGGTACCGAGTCCTATATATACAATGTTTTTTTTCCTATACGTAGATACCCATGATAAAGATTAAATTATACATTAGGCACAATAAAGGATTAACGACAATTACTAATAAGAGAAAAATTATAACAGTATACTCTAATAAAAGTTAGTTTCTTATTAAGTGGAGAACTTTCATCTTTGCATTTAAAGGAAGCAATTTATTGCTTCTCTTTGGCGTGTCCAAATTGCCAACGTTACTACTCTTGTATTTTGGGATCGTTATTAAGTAAAATAAGGGCAACTTGAAGATGGCCACCTAGATACTGCTACAGTCGATCTGATAACCAAGGCAGCTACTGTCTGTTGGGCAGGTAGTATATACAGCGTGGATATACCAGACAGAGGAATGATTCCAATACTGGATAGCGGAAGATTTCACTGCACTGCTTAGAGGGCACAATTTAAAATTTTTATGAATTGCTTATTTCTGGAGTTTTCTATTTAATATTTTCATAACATGCTTGACCAAGGGTAACTGAAACCACACATAAGGGGGGACTCACTACTGTACCTGTTGGCCATTTGTATATCTTCTTTTGATAAATGTGTCTATTCAAATCTTTTGCTCATTTTTTAATTGGATTGTTGTCTTGCTCTTGTTGTTTTGAGTTCCTTTTATATTTTTGGATGTTAACCTCTTATGTGTATAGTTTGCAAATATTTTCTCTCATTCTGTAGGTAATCTCTGTTGATTGGCTTCTTGCTTGTCCAGAGGTTTTTATTTGATGTAATTCTGTTAGTCTATTTTTGTTTTTGTAGCCTCTGCTTTTGTGGTCGTATTTTAAAAAATCATTGTCCAGACCAATGTCATGAAGCTTTTCCTCTATGTTTTCATCTAGTAGTTTCGTAGTTTGGAGTCTTAATCTTTAAGTCTTTAATCCATCTTTAGTTGATTATTGTATATGATGTGAGATAAGGATCTAATATCATTCTTTTGCATGTGGTTGTATACTTTTCCCAATATATTTATTGAAGAGATTGTCCTGGGATATCATTCCATTTATTTGTGTCTTCAATTTCTTTTGTCAGTGTTTTTGTTTTCCGTGTAAAGATTTTTGAACTCCTTGGTTAAATTTATTCCTAAGTAGTTCACTGTTAGTTTAGAAACACTACTGATTTTTGTGTTGATTTTGTATTCTGCAACTTTATGGAATTCAATAATTCTGGGGGTTTTTTTGGTGGACTGTTAGGGGTTTCCTATATAGTAAGATCATGTCATCTGGGAACAGTTTAACTTTTTTCTTTCTAGTGTGGATGTCTTATATTTCTCTTGCCTAATTGCTCTAAAACTTTGAATACTATGTTGAAAGAGCGGGCTTCTTTGTCTTGTTCCAGATCTTACAGGAAGAGCCTTAAATTTTTCCTCATTGAGTATGTTATGAGTTGCAGATTTATCATATGTGGCATTTATTGTGTTGAAGTGTTGGGATTTTTTTTTTTATCATGAAAAGGCATGGGATTTTATCAAATGCTTTTTCAGCATCCATTGAACTGATCATACGGCTTTTGTTTTTCATTCTGTTAATGTAATGTATCCTGTTTTTTCATTTGCATTTGTATTTGTTCAGCCAACCTTGCATTCCTTGGATGAATCCTACTTGATTATAGTGAATGATCTTTTTAATGTGTTATTGAATTCTCTTTGCTATTACAGTAGTCTCTTGTCATTTGTGGGTGATTGGTTCCAGGATCTCTCACAGATATGAAAATCTGTAGCTACTCAGGTCCCTGGTATAAAATGGTATAGTGTTTGCATATAATCTATGTATATTTTCCTGTATACTTAAATCATCTTGAGATGATTTGACCTCCTTGACCTACTTATAATGCCTTATACAATGTAAATGTGATATAAATAGTTATATTGTATTCTTTTGGGAATAATGACAGGAAAAAAGTCTGTACGTGTCCAGGACAAATGTAATTTTTTTTCTGAGTATTTTCAATCTGTGGTTGGTTGAATCCATGGATGCGGAAACCACAGATAGAGAAGGCCAACTATATTTTGTTGAAGGTTTTTGTATCTGTGTTCATCAGGGATATTGGCCTGCAGTTTTCTTTTTTTGTTTTATCCTCATCTGGTTTTGGTACCAGGGTAATGCTGGCCTCAAAAATGAATTTGGAAGTATTTCCTCCTCTTCAGTTTTTTGGAAGAGTTTGAGAAGAATTGACATTAGTTCTTCTTTAAATGTGGTAGAATTCAGCAGTGAAGCAAGCCATCAGTTCCTGGGCTTTTCTTTGATAGGAGACTTCTTATTACTGATTTAGTCTCACTCATTATTAGTCTCTTCAGGTTTTCTATTCATAATTCAATCTTGGTAGGTTGTATGTGTCAAGGAATTTATCCATTTCTTCTGAGTTATCCAATTTGTTCGTGTATAATTGTTCATAATAGTTTTTTATGATCTTCTGTAAATCTGCAGTATCAGTTGTCATATCTACTTTTTCATTTCTGATTTTGTCTCCTCTTTTTTCTTAGTCTAGCTAAAGGGTTATGAATTTTTAAAACCTTTCATAAACAACTCTTCATTTTATTAATATTTTCTATTTTTATAGTCTCTGTTTCATTTATTTCTGCTCTAATCTTTCATTTATTTCTAATCTAATCTTAATTTCCATCTGGGTTTTGCCATGTTGCCCAGGCTGGTCTTGAACTGAAAGTGGTGTGTTGATGTTCCTTACAGTTATTGTATTGTAGTCTATCCCTTCAAATCTATTAATATTTGCCTTATGTATTTGAGTGTGTGCATATATATATATGTATGTATAGTTGTTATACTGTCATGCTGAATTGACCCCTTTAATATTTTATAATGACTTTGTTTCTTCTAATAGTTTTTGACTTACAGTTTATTTTATCTGATATAAGTATAGCTACGCCTGCTTTCTTTTGGTTTTCCATTCACATGAAATACCTTTTTCCATCCCTTCACCTTCAGTCTGTGTGACCCTACTGGTGAAGTGAGTCTCTTGCAGGCAGCATATACTTGGATCTTTTTTTTTTTTTTTTGTCATTTTTCTTTTTCTATTTATATTCAAGGTTATTATTGGAATACAGTTGCTTGGTTAGATACAGATTGGCTAATATCTTACAGAGCAACAACATTGTAACCTTTTGGGTTATTTTTCTAGCAGACTGAGATAGTTGGCATCTCTGCTGGACAGAAATCTACATTTGAATGCATAGCTTCACAGTCTAGACCCTAACCAATAATGAATAATGTGTTAGGCAAAGGTGTATTTCCTAGAGAATTAAATAATCTTTGAGTAGGCCTAAGAGAGTACTCCCTTATATTTGAAAGGCCATTCTTTTCCCTTATTTAGAAGTATTTGTTAATTTTATTTAACTTTATTCAAACTACTAAAATGAAACTCCCTTCCCCCCTTTTTGGCCATTCTTTCCCTCTTAAACAATGTTAACCACATCATTGATAACTAGGCTGGATGTCAGCCTGTGTTCCTGAACCTCCTAATTCCTGTTCTGACATGTTCTTGTTAGACATTTATTGATTAGTTCAGGGTTTCTCATCTGACATTTTGGACAGATCATTGTTGTGGGGGCTGTACTGTGTATTGTAGGATATTTAGTAGCTTTTCTGGCCTCTACCCTCTAGTTGCCAGGAGCATCCTCTTGGTTGTGACAACCAGCAATGTCTCTTAGCATTGTCAAATGCCCCAAGGAAGGGCAAAATCTCACCTAGCTGAGAACCATAGTTAAATGACCAAGGCCAGTCCCCACTCTTAATATAATACATTTACAATCTAATAGAGCTGTGATAAATGCTATAGTTTAAATAATAAGATACTGTTACGTATAGAAAGCAGAGATTAATACACTTTGGATTTCTTAGAAGGTACTTTTGGATTAGAGTGGAAGGAAGAAAAGTTTAAACTAGGTTATAGAAATAAGCACGTTAAAGTCTAGACTGCAGGGACTTTGAATATTGTTCTCAGAATCTTGAACATTAATCCTACACGATGAAGAGCTTTAGAAAGTTTTTGAGCAAGGAAGTGAAATTGGTATGTTTTCAGAACTTTGGTACTGTAACAGAGGAGTGGAGTGTGGTAAAACTGACAGTAGGAAGAAGAGTTTAGAATTAGTTGCCATGTTCACAAGACTCAGTACCCACATCACTGAAAGGAAACTTGGGCCAAGGATGGAGTGGAAGAGAGCTGTGAGCTCTGATTCAGAACTGTTAAGTTTGAGGCATGTGTGGGATAACCAGGCGGAAGTGCTCAGGGAGTAGTCTTGCAGCCTAAAAAAATGTTAATAGTTGCTTCTTCTTTGAGAAAACATCAAATGGCGGATGACGCCAGTGTAGCTAGGGCTGGTGAGGGGGCAGGGGATGCAGGAGTGCGACCCAGAGCCCCTGGGGGTCCTGGGATGAGGAACTGCAGAGGCTTCGGCATTGGCATCTGGGGCTAGGGCCTCAGCCAAGGACAAGAAATATATGCCCATTACCAAGCTGGGCCACCTGGTCAAGAACATGAAGATCAAGTCCCTGGAGGAAATCCATCTCTTCTCCCTGCCCATCAAGGAGTCTAAGATCATTGACTTTTAACTGGGGGCTCTCTTTTAACTGGGGGCTCTCTCAAGGATGAGGTTTTGAAGATTATGCCAATGCAGAAGCACACGTGCATCGGCCAGCACATCAGGTTCAAGGCATTTGTTGCCTTCAGGGACTAGAACGGTCACGTCTAGTGTGGGTGTTAAGTGTTCCAAGGAGATGCCATCCGAGGGGCCATCATTCTGGCCAAGCTTTCCATTGTTCCCGTGCACAGAGGTTACTGGGGGAACAAGATCAGCAAGCCCCACACCATCCCTTGCAAGGTGACAGGCCACTGCAGCTCTGTGCTTGTGCGCCTCATCCCTGCGCCCAGGGGCACTAGTGTCATCTCGGCCCCGGTACCCAAGAAGCTGCTGCTGATGGCTGGTATTGATGATTGCTACACCTCAGCCAGGAGCTGCACTGCCACCCTGGGCAACTTTGCCAAGACCACCTTTGATGCCATCTCCAAGACCTACAGCTGCCCGACCCCCGACCTCTGGAAGAAGACTGTGTTCACCAAGTCTCCCTATGAGGAATTCACTGACCACCTCGTCAAGACCCACACCAGAGTCTCCATGCAAAGGACCCAGGCTGCAGCTGTGGCTGCAACATAGGGGTTTTATACAAGAAAAATAAAGTGAATTATGCCTGTTAAGAAATGTTAGAGGTTAAAGGTGGAGATTTGGAGTTATCACCAGAACAGTAAAATTTAGGATTGCAGCTTGAAGAGTCTATGAAAGTATAGTTGAGGGAGAGGACCAGGAGAGAATTTTGGGAAATTTAAGGAGCAATAGAGAAAGAAAGCAAAAAACACAAAAAAAACAAAAACTGGGGGCACTAGTCAAAGGTAGGAAGTATCTCAGAAGAGTGGAGAGGAAAGAACTTGTCATGGGGAAGTTGGTCATGTTACATACAGTCCAAGCAGAATGAATACAAAGGAGGAGACTTTGGGCTTGGCATTAGTCATCATTGTTGGCATTCAACAAAGTGGTTTTGGTTTGAATAGGGGCAGATGAGGAAGGCAAGGGATTGCCAGTGAAATGGGGCTTGGGCTACCTTTTTCAAAAAGTGTGAAGCCAGGCCTAGTGGCTTATACCTTTAATCATAGCACTTTGGGAGGCTGAGGCAGGAGGATTGCTTGAGGCCAGGAGTTTGAGGCTGCAGTGAGCTGTGATCACACCTCTGCACTCTAACCTGGTCAGCAGAGCAAAACCCTGTCTCTAAAATAAAAGTGTGAAGATGAAAGGACAGAAATGGGGTAGTTCCACGCATCAGCAGTGGATTTGAAGGAAGCTTTCTGTAGGATGTGGGAAATCCAAGCGTGTTTGTAGGCAGAGGGGCAGCAGTGGGTAAACAGAGAAGTGATGAAGCCTGAGATAAGGCAGAATGCAAAGACATGACTTTGAAAAAGCAGGAAGGAGAAGGAAGTCATGAAAGGTAGAATTTTTAGATGAAATGGAGGAGAAGTCAAAGGGATTCACACATACTGACTTCTGGGCTCTGATCAAATATACTTTTTATTAAGAATGAGAAGAATGACAACAGACATGAGATTTGGGAACTTGAAGAGGTTCTTTGGATAAGAGTGAAGAAAAAATCAGGAGAGCGGAAAGTTTTTGAAGCTGTCAAATTGTGGAGATTTACAGATGTAGTAGGGATAGCATCTAGAGTAGACACAGTATGGCAGCTGGTCCTGTCTCTAGGAGTACACTCAGAGTGACCATGCAGGGAAGTCCTTTCCTATGGGGCAGATAAGCACCCTTCCAGGAATGAACTTCATAGACATTTTAGAGATGAGGTTAAAGAAAAAGATGGAACAGACAGCAAATGTTGAAATTATATTGGGGAAAAATGGCTAATAAAGGCATTATTAATTTGATAGCAATCTTACTAATATAGATGGCTAGAGACCTAAAATAGACCAGTTATAGACTTACAGATTAATGATTAAAAGTTTGGTTTTTTTCTGAGGCTTTTGTGGTACTTCTAATTCATGTTTATGCTGTAGGACTCACGTTAATGTCTGAAAGTCATATTCTCCTTTTCTCTTAGAGATAATACAGAACACCTCTTATGAAAGAGTCTCCTAAAAAAAAAAAAAATAGCATACTAAAGTGTGCATCCAGCATTGAGAACTACTGGTCTGAACCATTTTAGAAATCCCTCCTTAATATTTTGAGTTTCCTTGCATGTGTAGTTTCTCTTTTCCCAGTGACTTGTGGTTGACTTGAACATCTTATGTTGTGCCATGGTGGAGTGATGCTCCTTGCAGCTGGCAAGTATGTCATACCTACCCCCATGGTAGCTGGTCTTGGGCTGCTGTGGTTTTTAACCGTTGTGTCTGCCTTGAATTTGTTTTTCGCTCTGTTTGTCCATTGCCATTTGCTCTCGTGTGCTCTTCAGGTAGCACTCAGTGCTGCCCCTTCTACACTTAGAGTCAGCTGCTTCTGAGAATATGCAGCCTGGGTGAAGCTGGCCGAGCCCCTTTAGTGTATGCCAATACTAAAAAGTACAAGATGCTGAGTAGTGGTATGAAGAAACATTTCCTCAGGTCAAACCTGCATACTCTTGAGCCCCTGCTTTGGTCATTTCTGGTTTTAGCTGTGTTTTGAATGGTAGAAGTTGCCGGGAACTCCTCTCTGGATTTGTGAAATGTTATGATAGAGTTGAGAAAAACTGAGTTTATAAAAGGTAGAATAATACAAATTCCATGTACCACATAAAAGAAAGTTAACTTATATATCATGTATATCATGCCCCTCCCCCTTTTTTCTTAAAAGCCTGAGTAAAGTAAAACAGAATAAGAACATTGTAGGATGGGGGAGATATTTTTAACTAACATTAAAAATGTCCAGATACCAAGTACAGCCAATTCAAATGATGGATATTTGGACTGCATTATCTTTCTTATGAGTGTAAGTAGTGGCCAAACATCTCAAACTTAATAATGCTGTATACTTTATTGTTCACTTCTGAACTCGAATATAATAATCCGTTGTTGCTACTCAGTACTTCAGAAGAGTAAGTTGTTATTGAAATCTGAATCTTAGGGGATAATTGTTTTGGGGACACCAAAAAAAATGGGTTTGTGCATGTGAAGCAGTCATAAGCATTTTGCACAGCTCTTTCCCAAAACTATGCAGTTCATTTTGTAATACTAGTTTTAGTTATATGAGGAATACTGTCAGACAACTCTGTCTGTGGTCAGCCTTTCTCTGCCAGTCTTGCCAGTGCTTCCACACTTCCAGCACAGGAGACCCAGGAGCTCTCCTCTGGCCCTCTATGATGCTTTCAGAGGATCTGACTCTTACTTAATTTTGTAACCCAAACAATGTCTGAACATATTCCCCTGAATATCACTTTCTGTGAAAAGATTGTTGTATATGCTATGAGAAATCAATGGATTTGTTGGTAAATAATACCTCAGATTGAGTATTTTCTAGTATGAAATTTCTGTAAGTTCAAATATATAATACTGACTTAAGTTGATTAAAATGTCGGGAGTTTTGTGATTGTCATTTAAAAATGACAAAAAATTAAGGTTGTTCACTGGTGTTTCTGCAGTTATCTGTCTCAACATCCAGTTTAATTTTACGTTTTATTTTGGTTGTATAGTATGGAGAACATTTGAAGTCATACAATTAGTTATAGATTTAACATTTTCAAGCAGCTATTCTTGCATAATAATATTCAATTAAACTAATCCAGAAAAGTAACAGGGAGGTAATAGAAAATGTTTGTTTTGTGGATGAATTACTCAATATTTCATAACTGCTGACATTCCTTATCTCAAATGTCAGATAAGAAACAAGCAAAACTTAAAATTAGGGCCAAAACTATCAGTGACACATCATAGCATGTTATGCATCCACTTGAAAATTTTTTTATTAAAAGTAGAAGGTGGGAAGTGTACCAAAATAATATATACGCATGGTTTAAAACAGAAAATCAAGTAGTACTAAAAGATTTATGTGTACAGCAGCAGTTCCTTGCTTCTAAGCCTCCCTAACTTCCTAGAGGCAACTATTTTTTATTGTTTTTAGCTGTTTGTTCTGATGGTTACCTAAAGAATTATAAATAATGAGCAGTTGACCCTTGAACAACGTGGGTTTGAACTGCACTGGTCTGCTTATATGCAGATTTTTTTCCACCTCTGAAATAGCAAGACCAATCCCCCTCCTCCTCAGCTTATTCAAAGTGAAGGTAAGGATGAAGGCCTTCATGAAGATCCACTTCCACTTAATGAATAGTAAACACATTTTCTCTTCCTTATGAATTTCTTAATGACATTTTCTTTTCTCTAGCTTACTTTATTATGAATACAGTATATAATACATTCAACATACAAAATTATATTAATTGACTGTTTCTGTTATTGGTGAGGCCTCTAATCAACAGTAAGCTATTTGTAGTTAATTTTGAGGGAGTCGAAAAGTTATACGTGAATTTTCAATTGTGTTGGGGGAGTGTCGGTACCCCTTATCTGTATTGTTTGGGGGTCAGCTATACTGCTGGGGTTTTTTTGTTTGTTTTTTGTTTTGAGACAAAGTCTCACTCTGTTACCCAGGCTGGAGTTCAGTTGCATAATCTCAGCTCACTGCAACCTCCGCCTCCCAGGTTCAAGTGATTCTCCTGCCTCAGCCTCCTGAGTAGCTGGGACTACAGTTGTGTGCCACCATGCCCGACTAATTTTTGTATTTTTTAGTAGAGATGGGGTTTCACCATGTTGGCCAGGCTGGTCTTGAACTCCTGACCTCAAACAATCCGCCTGCCTTGGCCTCCCAAAGTGCTGGTTTTATAGGTGTGAGCCACTGCGCCCAGCCTGTACTGCTATTTCTTATCAATTGTAGGCATTATTCACTTCCTTTAAGATAAATGAGACAAAAACTATCCCAGTTTTTCCAATATAGTTATGTTTTTTAGTTACCCAGTGCAGCGCCAAGTACTGTACTACATTTATGGGGGTTTTTTGGTACAACTTTTAATTTTTTCCTGAATTTTCTTTTTTCTTTTTTTTTCTTTTTGAGACAAGGTCTTGCTCTGTTGCCCAGGCTAGAGTGCAGTGGCACATCTCGGGTCACTGCAGCCTGTACCCAGGCTCAGGCAGTCCTCCCACCTCAGCTTCCTGAGTAGCTGCTACTACAGACATGCACCACCATGCTCGGCTAATTTTTTAACTTTTTGTATTGCCCAGGCTGGCCTCAAACTCCTGAGCTCAAGTGATTCTCCCACCTCAGCCTCCCAAAGTGCTGGAATTATAGATGTGAGCCACCACGCCCAAGCCTTTCCTGAAATTTGTATCTGCCCTGTTTTCATCCACTTGTGAAATGTGTTTTATATATACCCTTAATACTTTATAAGTATTTATTTATATCTCTATTTAGCGTCCTTTTGAGGAGAACAACTCTAAAATCCTCTTCCCTCCTCCAATCCACTGGTTCCTCGGCTTGTCTGCTGCATAGCTATGATGTTTGGACTTCTAGTTGCCACTCTTGGATTGTATAACTAATTATTTCATCTCCCTTATTTTGGTGAATTTCATTGTAAGATACCTGTTTGCTAAGAAAAGAATCCATAGGAGTAATTTTGTGGGTCTTTATTCTATATTGTATGCGATATGTAACGTGGATAGGTATAGAATTATAGATTGAAAATCATCTTCCCTTAGAATTTTGGATACATTACTGCCTGCCTGTCCCCCCTCCCCCATCATCCAGAATTGCTTTTGATAATTTGTGACATTCTTACTGTCATTCTTTTGTATGTCCTGTTCCCACCCTGCTCCCAGGATTTTTCTTGTGGGACTTTTGAAAGTAATCATGCCTAGGTATTTTGTTTTCCCTTTCAAGATGTTTCTGTCCTTTCGTTCCAAGAAAGTTGTAATTGTTCCACTAATTATGCTTGGGTTCTTATGTATTTTATTTATTTATTTAGAGACAGGGTCTCACCCTATCACCTTGGCTGGAGTGCAGTGGTGCAAACATGGCTCACTGCAGCCTCGACTTCCTGGGCTCAAGTGACCCACTCACCTCAGTCTCCGGGTGGCTGGGACTACAGGCACATGCCACCATGCCTGGCTAATTTTTGTGTTTTTTATAGAGATGGGGTTTCTCCATGTTGCCCAGGCTGGTCTCAAAACTCCTGGCCTCAAGTGATCCACCCACCTCAGCCTCCAAAAGTGATGGGATTAGAGGCTCGTGACCTCACCCAGGCTTCCTGTGTATTCTGGTTCTGGGAAATGATTTTATGTTACTTCTGTATTAATTGCCATTCTCTTTTTGAAATGCTAGTTATTTGGATTTGGGATATCCTAGGTGGACCTTTAAGGCCCCTTTCCTTATTTTTCCCATTTCTTTGTTTTCATGGTACTTTTAGAAAGGTTTCTTCCCCTTTGTCTTTCAGTTTTTCTATTGATTCTTATTTTTGCCATCATATTCTTAATTTGCCCACATTTCTATTCTGATTTCTTTCCTTTTCCTCTTCTTTTTCTTCCTTCCTTTCCCTTCTTTTAGCATCCTGATTCCTGTTCTGTGGGTTCAGTCTCATCTTATATCTGTTTGAAACCACTTACTAAAATTTTGTGAAGGTTTTCTTTTGTGACCTGCATTACCTAGTTTCCTGCAGTTCTCCATGTGATCTGCTTAATTGGTTTCCATCTTTTGTATTCAGGCCTTTGTTCCAGCGTGGGTGCTTTTGATGTTTGACACTAAATCTGAAATGGAAGCTCTGTATCTGGGCAGAATCTGTCATTAGGTGGGCTCTGTCTTGGGTCAGATACAGCAATAGCCCCTTTTGAGGGAGCATTTGTTTTGAGGGTCTTTCATCTGGAGAATAAATCTCTCCTCTTCAGCTTGGCTGGTTGTTGCTGGTGGCCCACTGAGGAGATATGATCAACTTTTCCTTATCCAAGTGTCTGCACAGTAATCTCAATAGTATTTGACCCATGTGAATTCATCTATTCACTTACTCATGTTGGATGGGCAGCATCACTTACATTAACAGGCAAGAAGTTTCCAGTTCTGGATAAGATAGAGTAAGCTGCCCAGGCACAGTGGCTCACGCCTTTAATACCGGCACTTTGGGAGGCCGAGGCAGAAGGATCCCTTGAAACCAGGAGTTCTAGACCAGCCTGGCCAACATGGTGAAACGCTGTCTCTACTAAAAATAGAAAAATTAGCCACGTGAGGTGGCACACACCTGTAATCCCAGCTATTCGGGAGGCCAAGACAGGAGAATCACTTGAACTCAGTGCCACTGCACTCCAGGCTGGGTGACAGAGTGAGACTCTTATCTCAAAAAAAGTTTAGCAAGATTGCTGAATATTAAATCAATTTAAAAAAAAGAGTAAGCATACTCCACCCTGTCAGTCCTACTGAATACAGCAGTAAAACCCGGGCAGAATGCATACAGCAACTATTTGAGGGCCCTGAAAAATAAATAATAGCAGGCAGATTTAGAACAAAGACCAGAATTTAAAGTACCACCAGCTGGGCGCAGTGGCGTATGCCTGTAATCCCAGCGCTTTGGGAGGCCGAAATGGGTGGATCACCTGAGCTCAGGAGTTCCAGACCACCCTGGGCAATATGGTGAAACCTCATCTCTACTAAAATACAAAACATTAGCTGGGCATGGTGGCACGTGCCTGTAGTCCCAGCTACTCAGGAGGCTGTGGCATGAGAATTTTCTTGAGTCCCAGAGGCAGAGTTTGCAGTGAGCCGAGATCATGCCACTGCACTCCAGCTTGGGCTACAGAGTGAGACTCCGTCTCAAAAAAGAAAAGAAAAAGTATCACCAAACCAGCAGTGAGTTTACCATTTGTTCCCCTCATTAATCCTCCAGCATGAACACAACACAGCTCCACCTGGAAGTGGAAATGGGCACCAGGACACACCAGGAAAAGCCTTCTGGTTTCAGCCCAAGGGACAGAAAAGGAAACATCTAAAACCTAGAGTGAGCCCACCCCCCCCCCTTTTTTTTCTTCTTTATTCTCATGCACCCCAGCCCCAAGTAATCATGTGGTGGCAATCGAAGCTTGCAGGAACCAAAATTCCAACGTAGGAGAACCTTTCTGTCTAATTGGAGTTGTGGTCTCCATTGATTTTTCTCTCTGTGTGTCCTAGCTGGATCCAAGCACAGTTGCAGAGGTACAAGGCAGTGGGTTAATTAAAAGCCCCATCTTTCTAGGTGGAGGACCAAAGGGAGAGCCCCAGGAAACCAGAAAGCACCAGGTAGATGGCAGAGAGGGAGGAGTTCAGGAAAGTGAGCCACGAAGTTGTTCGTGATCCCCTTGGCTCATCCCCAAGGTACACGTGCATGGATCTGTTCCTCATAAGCATAAGAAAGGCTTTTGAGAATTGAATTAACAAAAAGACCACCATCCAAGTCCCAGAATGGCTACACAGTGGCATACATGTGGGATAGATATATAGCATTGCAGGCCAGGCATGGTGGCTCATGCCTATAATCCCAGCACTTTGGGAGGCCAAGGCAGGTGGATTGCTTGAGCCCAGCGGTGAGTTCAAGGCCAGCCTGGGCAACATGGAGAAACCCTATCTCTTCAAAAAATACAAAAATTAGCCAGGCGTGGTGGCATGTGCCTGTGTTCTCAGCTACTTGGGAGGCTGAGGAGGGTGGATCACTTGAACCCAGTAGGTTGAGGCTGCAGTGAGCTATGATGGCACCACTGCACTCCAGCCTAGGTGACAAGAGCAAGACCCTGTCTCAAAAATAAAAATTAAATAATAGCATTGCAGGGCTTTGAAAACTGAACTGATATCGGAACCACAGCTCAGAAGACAGGTTGCAGCTTGCAGCCTGAATCTAATTATGTCAACTATCTGCTAAAACAAAAATTTCAGTATTTGTAAGATTTAAACAAGATTGAAGGTTTCAAAACGTAATTTTGCATTGTTCAAAATGGATATAATTCAAAATTGGCATATAAAGGGGTAGGAAAATCTCAACTCTTATAGGAAAAGACAGCAGTGCTGAGATGACATAGATGTTGCAATTATTTGACAAAAGACTGAAATATTCAACCGGCAACTGAAAACACTCCACAGGCAATCCCAAATACTCTTAAAACCATTAGAAAAAGTAAGTTTCAGCAAAGGAATAGAAGATAGAGGAACCAAATGGCAAAAGCTTGTGATGCTGAAAAAGTATTTGAAGAAATAACTGCTGAAGACATTTCAAGTTTGGCAAAAGATATAAACATGATGATTCAAGAAGCTCACGGAACACAACCAGAATAAACCCAAAGATTTGCACACCCAGACACGTCGAAAGCACACTGCTGAAAACTGAGAACGTAAAAATCATGCAAGCATCCAGAGAAAAGCATACCACATGTGGGGGAACAACAATTCAAATGACTGTGACTTATCAGAAACTGCGAAGGACAGAAGAAAGTGGCACAATATTTTTTAAGTGATGAAAGACAAGAAATGTTAACCCATTTTCTTCTATTCTCAGTTTGCTGGGGAAGAAAAAAATGTTAACCCAGAATTCTCTATCCAGTGAAATTATCCTTCAAGAATGAAAATGAAATAAAGCATTCTCAGTTGAAGAAAAACTAAAGATAAATTATTGCCCACAGTCTACACTGAACAGTCTATTCCTTAGGTATTCTCCTAAGGAAAGTTCTTCAGATATAAATGGTAAATATCTGGGTAAATGTAATAGGTTACTTTCTCCTCTTGATTTCTTTAAAATGAGTTTCATACATTGAAAGAAAAATTATAATGTTGTCTGATGGGGTTTCAAATGCATGTAAATATAATGTATGAGATCACTGTAACCTAACATTGGGAGAGAGGAAAGGAACCCAGGAATAAAGAAACTAGTATGCTGGTGTCCTAAAATTTTTACCAACGGGATTTGAATTTATGGAGGTGACAACACGGGTCAGTGCCAGTGAAAGAATTTACTACTTACATTTGCTGAGAGAAGGGGACATGCCATGCCATGCAGGACCACAGGGAAAGCATCAGGGTTTGGTCAGGAGGCAGAAGCAGGCCAGAGGAAAGCCTAAGCCAGAGACTTTATTGGGGCTTCTGTGGGAAAGGGAAGGCAGGGTGAGGTAAACAGTTTAGGATTAGATAGTTTGAATAATTCTCACAGGCTCTGTAGGGACTGTCTCTGGTTGTCTGGTACCTGGCCTTAGGTTGATTTAGTGCAGGGGAAATATTGGCTTGGTATGTGAGAGTTTAAGAGATGAGAGGGAGCATAGCATTGGGTCAAGCAGTCTACACCTAAAAGGCATTCTCCAGACAAGCTGGGGACCACCCCTAGGAATTAGCTGGCTCTGGAAGGGGCAGCCTCTCTCATGGTCTGAAAGGTCCCCCAAGATGTCAAAACATCATATAGAAAATAAGAAACATGATTAATATAAGTGGTATAGTTTTATGAAATGATAGAATATTGATGATAAGTAGGCTGTGAAAAGAATGTTGTAATCAGTGGCATCACCACTTAAAAACTATATGAAGAGATATAGATAAAAATGCAGTAGGGGCCGAGCGTGGTGGCTCTCACCTGTAATCCCAGCACTTTGGGAGGCTGAGGTGGGTGGATCAGTTGAGCCCAGAAGTTCGAGACCAGCCTGGCAAACATAGCAAAACCCTGTTTCTACTAAAAATACAAAAAATTAACCAGGTGTGGTGGTGTGCACCTGTAATCCCAGCTACTCAGGAGGCTGAGGTACAAGAATCGCTTGAACCTGGGAGATGGAGGTTGCAGTGAGCCAAGATCCGCGTGCCACTGCACTCAAGCCTGGGCAACAGAGCAAGACGCTGTCTCACAAAGAAAAAAAATGCATTAGGTAAATTATTATACTAAGTGTTTGTATAATGCAAAAGAAGGCAAGATAGAACAGGAATCAAATATAGGAAGCAAGCAGAAAACAAGTAAAATGGTAGACAGATTTGCCAATAATTACATTAAATGTAAATCAACACTCCAATTAAAAGACAGGCACCGTCAGTGGATTAAAAACATATAATGAAATTATCTGGTGTCTTCAAGAAACTGAATTCAAATATTACAGGTAAGTAAAATGTAAAAGGAGGAGGAAAGACATGTGCCATGCAAACATTATTTAAAAGAAAGCTGGATTGTCAATATTACTATCAGTAGCCTTCAGAGCAAAGAAAGTTACCAGAGATTAAGAGAGACACTACATAATGGCAAGAGGGTCAATTCAAGAAGACATTATGTAACAGTGCTAAATCTTTATATTCCTATCAGTAGAGCTGAAAATATGTGAACCAAAAACTGGCAGAAATGAAAGGAGAACTTGATAAATCCACAGTTACAGTTGGAGACTTCAACACCCTTCTCTCAACAGTTGATGGAACCATTAAACAGAAAATAAATGAGGATCTAGAGGAACTCAGCACCACCATCAACCAGCCAGGTTCTAATACACATCTATAAAACATCCCACTCAACAACATCAGAGTACACATTCTTTATGAGCACCCATAGAACTATCAAGATAGACCTTATCCTGGGCTACAAAACAATGCTCAATAAATTTAAAATAATTGAAATCATACAGTGTTTTGACCACAAAGAGATCCAACTAAAAATCACCAACAGAAGGATAGCAGGAAATCTTCAAAAACTTAAAAACTAAGTAACACTTCTAAATTTACGAGTCAAAGGGAAATTTTGAAAAATATATTGAACTAAATGAAAATGCAGCATATCAAAGTTTCAGGATGCCACTAAAGCGGTGCTGAAAGGGAAACTTCTGCCACTTCAATGCTTACATTAGAAAAGAAGAGGCTGGGCCCAGTGGCTCATGCCTGAAATCCCAACACTTTGGGAGGCCAAGGTGGGAGGATTGCTGGAGCCCAAGAGTTTGAGACTAACCTTGACAACATAGCAAGACCTTGCCTCTATAATAATAATAAAAGAAAGAAAAGAAAAGTCTTGATAATTTAAGGTTCAAGGAACTAGAAAAAGAAGAGCAGAATAAGCCCAAAGCAAGCAGAAGGAAAATATAATAAAGAGCAGAAATTAATGAAGTTGAAAACACTGACAATAGAGAAAATCAGTGAAATGAAAGCTTGTTCTTTGAAAAGATCAATAAAATCAACAAGTCTCATAGCAACACTAACAAAGATGAGAGAAGCTGCAAACTACTAATATCAGGAATGAAACCAGGGTGTCTTTGCAGACATCAAAAAGATAAGAAAACTACAAACAACTCTACATACATAAATTTGGCGACTTAGTTGAAATCGACCAATTCCTCAAAAGGCACAAACTGCCATGACTCACTTCATATGAAATAGCTATAAGGCTATTCAAAATTATCTATTAAGGAAATCGAATTGATAATTTTTGAACCCCTATAAAAGAAATCTCCAGGCCCAGGTTGTTTCACTGGAGAATTCTACAAAATGTCTAAAAAAGAATGAACATCAATTCTACACAGTCTCTTCCAAGAACTGCAAGAGGAGAGAACACTTTCTAACTCATGTATAGCCTGTATTACTTTGATGGTAAACGCAGACAAAAACAGTACCAAAAAGGAAAACTGTAGACCAGAGTCCGTATAGATTCTTAACAAAATATTTGCAAATATAATTCAGCAATATGTGAAAGAATTATACACCATAATCATGTAGGGGTTATTCCAGGGATGCAAGGCTGGTTCAGTATTCAGAAGTCAATGTAACCAACCATATTAACAGGCTTAGGAAGAAAAATAATCACAGGATTATATCAGTTGATGGAGTAAAGCATTTGACAAATTTCAACACCCATCCATATTCATGATCCTAGAGAATAGGTAACTTCCTCAATGTGATAAAGAACGTAGGTAAAAACTTTCCCTGTTACATCATTCTTAATGGTGAGAAAGATTGAGTGCTTTTCCCTGTAGATCATTAACAAGGCAAGCATACCCAGTCCCACCACTGCTCGCCAACATAGTGCTTTACTTCTAGCCACTGCAGTAAGGCAAGAAAATAAATGGCATATAAATCAGAAAAGAAGAAATATTTGTAGATGATATAATTGTCTGTGTAGGAATTCCCCAGGAAACTACACATACACACAGATCCTTGAACTTTCAATAGGAATAAGTGAGTTCAGGAAGGTTTCAAGATACATGATTAACATACAGAAATCAATTATATTTGTATATACTAACAGTGGACACATAGAAACCAAAATTTAAAGTACAACACTGTACAATCACTCAGAAAAATAAAATTCTTAAAACATGAAATCTAGCAAAACATGTACAGGATTTGTATTCTCAAAACCCAAAAGGCTAATGAAAGAAAGCAAATGAAATCTAAATAAATGGAGAGAAATACCAGGTTCATGGATCAGGAGACTCAGCAGATGTCAGTCATGCTCAGATTCATGTCACTTGCTGACACATAATTGTCAGCACAATTGCTGATAAAATTCCAGCAAGATATTTTGCAGACACAGACAAAATTATTCTAAAATGTGTATGGGAAGACAAAGGAACTGGAATAATTAAAGCAATTTTAAAAATTATAAAGAGGGAGCAACTCATTACCCAATTTTAAGAAATTATAGAGTTACAGTAATCAAAACGGTGTGGTCTTGATGAAGGGATAGATACACAGATTGGAACAGAATAGGGAACTCACAAGTAGTTCCACACAAGTATGGCAAAGTGATTTTTTGACAAAAGTGCAATTCAGTAGTGAAAGAATAGCCTTTTCAAGAAATGGTGCTAGAGCAATATTATACCTATAGGCAAAAATGTGAAGCTCAAGCTAACCCTCACACCTTCTTTTAAAATGTACTAAAAATGGATCATAGGTTTAAATGTAAAACTTACAAGATAACATTGGAGAGGTCTTCAGTACCCCAGGCTTGGTGAAGAATAAAATCTAAAAACCGAACTTCCTTAAAATTAAAAACTTGCTGTCACAAAACACCCTGTTAAGAGGATGGGAAGACAAACTACAGACCAGGAGAAAATATCTGCAAGCCACATATTTGACAAAAGACTCTTAGGATATATAAGGAGCTCTCAAAACTCAACAGTAAAAAAACAATTAGAAAATAGAAGGCTACTAGAGACTAGGAAGGATAGGGAGAGATTTGTTAATAGATACAAAATTACAGCTCCCTGGGGAGAATAAATTCTAGTGTTCCGTATCACTGTAGAATGACTACAGTTAACAATAATATATAGTTTCAAATAGCTAGAAGGAGGATATAGAGTGCTCCCAACACAGAGAAATGCTAAATGTTTGAAATGGATATGCTAATTACCCTGTTCTGATCACTATACATTATTATATGTATTGAGACTTCCCTGTGTAACCCATGAATATATACAATCAGCCAGGCACAGTGGCTCACGCCAGCATTCACTTGTTCTATTAGATCTGCATTTAATTTAACAGTCTGATTTTCTTTAGAAAACAGACAAAAAAATCATAGGATATAGACTGTTTCAATCAGTAGCAACTAATTGTAATCCCAGCAATTTGGGAGGTGGAGGCAGGGGGATCACCTGAGGTCAGGAGTTCAAGACCAGCTTGGCCAACATGGTGAAACCCCATCTCTACTAAAAATACAAAATTAGCCAGGTGTCGTGGCACATGCCTGTAATCCCAGCTACTTGGGAGGCTGAGGCAGAAGAGTCGCTTGAACCTGGGAGATCGCGCCATTCCACTCCAGCCTGGGCGACTAGAACAAAACTCCATCTCAAAAAAAAAAAAAAATTATATATATATATACAATCATTATTTGTCAATTAAAAATTAAAAAATTTTTTTTTTAGAGATAGGGTCCCGCTCTTTGGCCCAGGCTGGAATGCAGTGACATGATCTCAGCTTACTGCAGCCTGAGTCTCCTGGGCTGAAGCGATCCTCCCATCTCAGCCTCCCAAGTAGCTGGAACTATAGGCACACACCACCATTCCCAGCTTATTTTGTGGAAATGGGGTTTCACCATGTTGCCCAGGCTAAATTAAAAGAAAACTTTTTTTTTTAAATTTTTTATTTCAATACCAACATCTGAGAACACCAATACTGTCCAGCATTCACTTGTTCTGTTAGATCTGCACTTAATTTAACAGTCTGGTTTTCTTTAGAAAACAGACAGAAAATCATACAGGATATAGATTGTTTCAACCAGCTGGAAAAAAAATTTTTTATTAATGTTATTCTTGCTTCTTAATAAACTTGCTTTTGCTTTGAAAAAAAAATTAATGTTATTCTTTTATACCTTCAAGAAATCTGGAAACCAAGGGTAATAGTAGCAAAAGTCAAGATTTGTTCTGTAGTCAATCACTTGATTTGATTATCTTATCTCTTGATTATGTCATGGAAGTAATAAATTACTGGTAGCAAGCAAAGATGTCTTTTCATTAGAGATGTAAATAAATCCAGCCTTGGGATTATTCACTGTGTAGCTCAGCAAATCCCTAAGATCACATTGCATAAAATGTTACAAAATACCCACCTTTTAGATTTGGATGCAGAGTTTTCAGTTCCTCTAAAGATGGTTTAAGCAAGTTATATCTGTTATTTTCAATGTTTTATTTAAAACATGACATTTTGTTCAAAATTACAAACATGCTTGTGATTTTTATAAAATCGGCCTGACATTTGTAGTTACATGGTAATTTATTATGTGCTGTAAGGAACTTTTGTAAATTGACCTAATTTCTTATTTTCTCTTTACAGGAATATATTAAAGGAATCTGTGAACCTGAACTAGAAGAAAGAGAATGTTACCCCAAGGACATGCACTGCATTTTTGTTGGGGCAGAGAGCCTGTTTCTGAAAAGCTTGATTCAGGATACTTGTGCTGACCTCTGCATTCTGGACATTGGCCTTCTTGGCATCAGAGGAAGTGCTGAGGCCGTGGTCATGGCTAGGAGTCACATTCAACAATTTGTAAAGCTCTTTGAAAATAAAGAGAACCTACCCAGTAGTCAGAAAGAATCAGAGGTGAAAAGGGAATTCAAACAATTTGTTGAAGCCCATGCAGACAATTACACAATGGATTTGTTGATTTTGCCCACTTCCTTGAAAAAAGAACTTTTGACACTCACACAAGGTGAGGAGAATCTCTTTGAAACAGGAGATGATGAGGTTATTGAAATGAGAGATTCTCAACAAACAGAGTTTACACAGAATGCTGCCACAGGGCTGAATATTTCTACAGATGAAACTGTTTTGCAGGAAGAGGCAAGAAATAAAGCTGGGACTCCTGTTTCTGAGCTTACAAAACAAATGGACACAGTCCTTTCTAGCTCACCAGATGTGCTTTTTGATCCAATAAATGGTCTAACCCCAGATGAAGAGGCACTTTCCAATGAGAGAATTTGTCAGAAAAGGAGATTTTCTGATTCTGAAGAAAGGCATACGAAGAAGCAGTTTTCTTTGGAAAATGTTCAGGAGGGGGAGATTTTACACGATGCTAAGACATTGGCTGGAAATGTAATAGCTGACCTATCTGATTCTTCTACTGATTCTGAAAATTTAAGTCCAGATATAAAAGAAACTACTGAGGAAATGGAATACAACATCCTCGTAAACTTTTTTAAAACCATGGGCTACTCCCAAGAAATTGTTGAAAAGGTCATTAAGGTGTATGGACCATCTACTGAACCATTATTGCTCTTAGAGGAAATTGAAAAAGAAAATAAAAGATTCCAAGAAGACAGAGAATTTTCAGCTGGTACAGTGTATCCAGAGACCAACAAAACCAAAAATAAAGGTGTTTATAGCAGCACAAATGAGCTTACAACTGATTCCACTCCAAAGAAAACACAGGCTCACACACAGCAAAATATGGTAGAAAAATTTTCTCAGTTACCATTCAAAGTGGAAGCTAAACCATGTACCTCAAATTGTAGAATTAATACTTTCAGAACAGTGCCAATAGAACAGAAACATGAAGTCTGGGGTTCAAACCAGAACTACATTTGTAACACAGACCCTGAAACTGATGGCCTTTCACCTTCTGTTGCCTCTCCAAGTCCCAAAGAAGTCAATTTTGTTTCAAGGGGAGCTTCAAGTCACCAGCCCAGAGTTCCACTTTTTCCTGAAAATGGTTTACACCAGCAGCCAGAACCCTTGCTTCCAAATAATATGAAATCTGCCTGTGAAAAACGTTTAGGATGTTGTAGTTCTCCTCATTCTAAGCCAAATTGCTCAACCCTTTCTCCACCAATGCCACTGCCCCAGCTGTTACCTTCGGTTACTGATGCAAGGTCGGCAGGACCTTCTGATCATATTGATTCCTCAGTTACTGGGGTTCAAAGGTTTCGAGATACTCTAAAAATACCCTACAAGCTGGAATTAAAAAATGAACCAGGGAGAACGGATTTGAAACACATTGTTATAGATGGGAGCAATGTTGCAATTACGTAAGTCCATTCTCTGCAGATTATTTTATTTTAAATAGGGCTCTAAATGGTGTCTCAGAATCACATGTATATGGGAACTATACATACATGTTGTATATAGTTGATCTGTAGCCTTAGGGTTGGATGGTGGAGGGGAATGGGAACCAACTGGTTGGAAAGGTTTTGTCAGTCCATCTTCTGGATTCATGAACTTTACTTCACCCTGCTGAACTTAATTTCTAAGGGCAAGAGAGGATAGAAAATTATCTTTTCACGTTGCATTGCTCAGTGATATGTAGTATAGTGACTTTTAAGTCATTAAATTCTTAATATTGTGAGTACCGTTATGTTCTAATCTAAATAAGAGAACACAGCTTAAAGCAAAAGGATTTTTTTTATCTTATTATGCTGGAGTATGCCTGATCTCTAGCCAAGAGTGTGCAGTGGTAACAGGTGTGATGTACTTCTGTGGATAGAGCAATGGCAATTTCCTTTCAAAAGTAGTCAGTTTGAGCTTCACTGTGGGCCTCTGCTCTTACTAAAAGTTTATAATATTTGTTTTTAGTAAAAGACATCATTTAATGAACCTGTTGTTTCTAGTTAGCCTGTCTTGGAACTCCTCTTAGTTGAAAATCCTCTGATTTGAAACCTGTACGCTTGGGTTTTTTTTCTAAGGGGCAGTTTAAGATCGTGGCTAAGGAGAGTGTGAGGGTCAAGAGCCTCCCTGTACTGTGGACCAGCTGTTTGATTTGGGGCAGGTCACTTAACTGTTCGGAGTTTCAGTTGCTGCAATCTGTTGCCTTCTGACCTGTCCTTAAGGACATCTTTACCATATCATTTCAACAACTATGTAAAGTCTGCCTTCAGTTTTCAAAACCAGTCACCCCATTGTTAAAAGAAAAACTTAGGGCAAATTACATTTAGCAGAGTTGATCTGCACGAACAATGATTTACGAATCTGGCAGCACCCTGAACCAGGAGAGGTTCAGAGAGCTTCACCCAGCAATGAGGGCTGGCAGTATTTATAGGCAGAAAAGGGAAGTGCCCTGCAGAAACAGCTTGATTGCCTACGGGTTGGCATTTGCCTTATCCAGGCATCCTGTGATGAGGCATTTGCCTTATGTAGAAGTGGTCTGAACAATTGGCAGCCTGTGATTGGCTGAAGCTTGGCTGCTGTGATTGGCTGAGACTCAGCCATTTTTTTTTACAAGAATACTCTTAGGTTGCCATTTGTTCACATACTAAGGTTGCAGGTCACTATGTATGGAGGCACCTTTAGGCCAAATTTAATTTAATTTAACACCATTGATTTTTGAAGAAATATTCAAGGTCTGGCATTTTAAGTAGCCGCAATTCAAGAAACAGGACACGTGGACATGGAATGAGGGAGAAGTTGCCAAATCTTAAAAATACTTTTCTGAATTGCTGAATGTTTGTGTAACTTCTTTTTTAGGAGTTCTGAAAGATCAGTAAATGCCCTGAGTTTTTAAGAATACCTATTAGGATTGAAAAATAAATGTTATTTTTGAAATATATGTTTATAGTATATTTGTAATTTTTTGTTTTGTAAATTTTTTTATTAGGATTTTCAAATACATAAGATAAGATAATGAATTCCCATGGGTTCATCACCCACCTTCAACAATTACCAGCTCGTGATCAGTCTTGTTTCATCCTAGCCCTTACTACTTCTTTCCACCCCTATTATTTTGAAGGAAATCTCAGATATATGGTCATAAATATTTTAATATGTATTTTTTAAAATATAAGGATTCTTCTGCTTTTTATTATTTGAATGAATTATCGAAGCTGTGTTTTGCTGTCAAAAAGAAAATGTCATCATTTCAGATGTTAAAGTTTGAAGACAGGCAGCAAAAATATGCAATATGCTTATCTTCATTTCCAAATAATACTGTTTATTGTCATTTCACTTTGGTTTTTTTGGCAGCCCTGTTAGGGGAAACCCAGCAAATGACCCGCAGCTGCATAGCGATATCTAAGCAAAAATGTCACTTCAGTCACCCACACCTCAAGCCCAGAACAAGTTCTTCATTGTTACGATTTCTTGAGCCAACTGGTGACACAAAATTTAGGTCACAATTGTGAGCAATTCTCATCCTCTTTCACTTTTCTATATGTGGAAGGATTTTCCAAATAAGAAATGCAAGGTTAACATAGAATGAGCAGCGATCCTGATGCTTTTTATAAACCTTTTGGGGTAGTTAACAGGCATATTTCTCAGCAGGGTCACTGTTGGAATTTAGAGTGGTGCTGCCTATCCGTGACAGGATGTTTTGCAAATCTAGTCCCTCCTACTTTGCTTATAATATCCTTCCCCAGTCGTTGTGACACCTCAAACACACTCCCACGTATTTCCTAATTCCCTGAGTACAGTATCATCTCTTTTGAAAACCACCAATTATTAACACTAAGGGAAAGCTGCAAGCTTTCTTTTTTATTTCTTTTTTTTTTTTTTTTTTTTTGGAAAACTGATTGTTTTGGGAGGATTTACATTTTCTTTGGATTCACAGATGTCTCTGTTTAAAGGCAATACTTTTACAAGAGAATGTGTTACTTTAAGAAGACAGACTTGTACTTAATTTGATGTAAATTGATCTGAAAATATCAGTAATTAAGATTTACCCATATTCTAGGAAGAAACTGCGTAATGGGTATAGAGTTTTATTTTGGAATGACAAACATTTTGGAACTAGATGTAAGTGGTGGTTGCACGGCATTGCGAACGTAGTAAATGCCATTGAATTGATTATTTTAGTCGTGTGAATTTTACCTCAATTTTTTTTGGAAGTTGGAAAAAAAATCAGCCCTTATTTTAAATCAGTTGCTTCAATGTTAAGTGTGAATAAACTTTGACTAGATTCCATGAAGAAACTGATTTGTGTTTCTTCTGTTCAATGAACTACCTCTAATACCCATAGTCCCTGACACATAGTAGGAGCTCAGTAAAAACTTGTTGATGAATTAAAGGCAAATTAGAATTTTTCTTTTTTTAAGAGGTAAAGTCTCACTATTTTGCCCAGGCTGGACTCGAACTTTTGGGCTCAGGCAATCTTTCCTAGTAGCTGAGGCTATAGGCATGCCTTACCACGCCCAGTTTAGGATTTTTTTAGTGGCTTTTTACTACCTATTTGTAACTTCATGGTTACTATTCCAGTGGCCAGTTTAGATTTTTAACTGAGGCCATATATTTAATGCAACAAATATTTGAGATTTTAAAGCCGAATCACCCATTATTATGTGTCAGGCACTGTATTTTTAAAAATGCAACCTTCACACCAATTGTGAGTCAAAAGTTATAATTTATACAACATGAAGTGGCTTAAAAATGTTTTCCAGGGTTACATGGATAGAGATTTGGGCCCATAATGTCTTTCCCCCAGAGCTGCCATATACCCTCTCTCCTCCAGCAAAAGTTAAGGTTGGAATTTTCAGGCCAACGCCTCATTGGATACTTAAGTCTTGGGTTGCATAGCACTACTGACTAAAGCTCACTGATTTGATCCAAGTAGTTGGGGAAGTACTTATTTGGTCCTTAAGCAATAGGATCTGTTGGTGTGAGCCCCACCCTAAAGCAGCCTAGGCCCACCCTTCGATGTATTTTTGTAAAGCCTTTGTTCATTTGCCTATCCAGAATGAGGTCTGCAGCCCATACCACCGTGAAAACCTCCACAGTACCCTGTTTAATGCTGCCAATTTTGTATACCTTGTTCTTGCCCCCTTGTCACCATGAATGAGTCAAATGATGAGTAAGTGGAAATTGTTTGTGGTGTATGGCTAGACAGCACAGTAGTGGCCAAGAAACATTTGGGCTCTGTCAGCCTGAAACTTCAGCATGAGAGCCCCTGACATATTGGGTGATAGTTTTCCATGTAGATGGGGTTTGCCCCTTCCCTTGCCAGAATTAAGTATTTTAACCATTTTTTTTTCCATACTAGTCTTTTCCATATTAGGGTTCCATAAAAAGAAATCGCTTTTTCCTGGGTAACTCAGAAAGGACTTTCCACTGTCCCCACACTGCCCTGTCTGGTGCTATGGCTGCCATGAGTTTTTATCAGCTGTGTGTCACCCATCTCTCCTCCACTTTGGACACTTTCTTTTAGTTGCCAGCATTCTATAATATGGCAAACAACCAGATGATATAACCTTTAACCAATTATATGGAAGCAGGCATTTAAATCTCTTGAGGGCCTGGACACCTGGCCTCCCAGACTTGATAACTGTTCATTCTGCATTTGGAACTGGGAGCCCCAGAGCTTTGGCCTTCCCATAAGTAGCAAGGTGTTATTATATATATACTTTGTCTCTGGGTCGAAATAGACCTTTGGTCTGGGTTTACCTGTCAACATGCTACTCTGGTTTGATTGCAGAGAGGCTAGGAGACAGTGATGAGTAAGCACATGTCTGCCTGCTCAGGGTATAGGACTTGAAGTAGGAAGAAGGGTCCTTAATCGACCCTCTGTATTATTTTGAGGACAATAATTTGGCTTCACTTAATTTTTTGTCATTGTAGTTTTATTTTTTGGGTAAATCCGTATGTTCTCCACCAGAATTTTGAACCTCTATTTTAATTCCATTCCTGAGATTTTTTTAGAGTATCAAAAGTGATATGATCTTATTACTGAGAATAACACTTTGGAATTTAGTTGAGAGCTGATGTTTCTAGAACCTCCATCTGTTCCCCCTCTAGACTTGTAAGGAGTCCAGGGCAGCAGAATTCATCGGTCTGCATTTCCTTCCTTGTTACATAGTGACCCAGTGGAATTGAACTGGGTACTCCTCCTCTATCCAGTTCCTCCTCTTGCCATCACTAGAAGCTGTTAAGGAAAAGAGGGAGAGTAGGTAGCACACATTTGTATCTGTCAAAATAATCAGGGAGCCACCTTAAAAACCTTTTCAGTGCAGTTATCTCAAGGGTTATCCTTTTGAGGACTAAATATACATATTTCTTGGTTTTTCTAAGAACCAGCAGGTTGTTCTGTTGTGGATTTTCAAATTAGGGCTGTGGTTGATGTTAACTCTAGGCATGTCCCTGCTGTTAAGCAATTAGAGTGATGGATGATTTATTGTTTTTGGAAGATTAAAAGAGGCCCCCTTTAAAGAACCACCCCCAGTCTTTTTTCTAGTTAAAAATGTCACTTTGTTACCTTCTTGCCATATTTGAATGCCTTTAGATAAACAAAGCACTCCTGAATTATCAAGATTGGGTGTGTTTATTTACATATATTTTCTGGGGTAAGAGCCTCTGAAATATCTTATTTATGGTTCACTGAAAAAGAAATAGCCTTTAAAAAGAGGAGTCTGTGCGTAGCTCTTGTGAATCTCACAGAGCGTTAGATGTTCGTGAAGTGTCCAGCCTCTTCCTGCTCTCAAGGAATGCACATGCAGGTGGGGTGACAGTCCCACTGTGGGGTCGTGGAAAGGGCAGGCGTGAGGAAGCCGGAGTATGATCCAGCTCATCCCCCTGGCTCTGCAACCCAGGCAGGCTGCTCTTTCCCTAGTGACTCCTTTTTCTAACAGGCATCTAAATGCCATTCTATCTCTGTGATTCTGGTGCACCATACAGGATTGGAACTCAGACGAGGAAGGAGGCTGAGAGAGGCCCTGTGTCTAGAAATAGCTTCATAGAAGAAGATGGGCCAGAATTCAGCCCATTCAGTCCTGAGGGCATTTGAAGAAGGAGCAAGGAAAGGTGCAAGAGCATCACACATATAGAAAGCAACATAAGGAAAGGCTCAGAGACCGGGAGGGGTGAGATAGCAAGACCTGGCCAAAACCAAGAGGGTTGTCTCATGGTAGTGGGAGGGTCACTTGGCCAGATCCTTTCTGATGAGTCAGATGAGGAGGGGTCCTGGAAGCCAGGCAGGATTAGTGTAGGACAGTGCCTTTGAAGGCCCTGAGCAGAATCAAAGGCCTTGGGCTGCATTTAAAAGTTAGTTTCACTGGAATTTGCAGGGTAGGTTGGAATTAGGAGAGCCTGGGTTTAACTCGGGACACATATGCCCATCATGGCAGGACTTTCAAGTGAAGTATTTCTACAGAGCAGTTTTGGCATGCAGCATTAGACGTGGAGAGAAGATAGGACTGAAGATGCAGGGAGTATTGTCGCTGGAATCTAAGTGACCATTGAAGCAGTGAACATAGATTATGCTAATTTCATAAACTACAGCATCACAGTTTGAGATTTTAGTCTTTTTTTCTTTCTAATACCCATGAGTAGACAAATTACCACCTGCAGAATTTTAAACTTTTAATACTTTTTTATCTCCACGTTTAATTAACTGCTGGAGAGTAAAATTTAAGTACTTTCTTCCTTTCCGTTGAAATGTGTTATGGATGGAGGGGTGGGCATTTTTTAATCCTCTATACCAAGGATTGTAGACTATGGGCCAAATCAGGCCCGCCCACCTGTTTTTGTAAATGTGGAACACAGCCGCACACATTCCCTTACAGTTATCTGTGGCTGTTTTCACATTCAGAGTTGGGTGGTATGACAGAGACTGTGTGGCTCTTAACAGAAAAAGTGTGCTGACCTGTGTTCTCTACTGTTCATTGTTGTTGTTGCTGTTCTTTTAATTTTTTTTTTTTTACCTTTTTTCCCTGCTTTCTGCATTCTTAAAATAGCCTTTCACGGCCCCCCATTACTTTCATTTGAGTCTTGCCCTCAACGTGTTTCTCGTAAGCTGTAAACTGGGTAAATATAGCCATTCCCTAAAAAGAGTGGAGCCTTCCTGGGACAGGACACAGCAGCATCTTCGGAGGTTGCAGGGGTTATGACCATGTCACATCTTTGTCCCTTTCTTCTGTCACAGGGAACAAGTATTACCATGGAGCTCACTGCTTTCTATCACAACAACACACCCAGTTAGATTAACAAAATGTGAGAAAAATCCTAAGACACTATTAAGAGTTCTGTCCCCTACAGTGGGTTCCATCCTAACTTTATGCAACTAAATGCCAAAAATGTAAGAATATTAAAGGAAACTTTGTTCTTACTGTTTGTTGTATGTGTATGTTAACTTTTCATGGTGAAACTTACTGTGCTTTAAACAGAAATAAACTTTACTTATTTTCTTTACTTTGTTATTTCTAGCCATGGTCTGAAAAAGTTCTTTTCTTGTCGTGGAATTGCAATTGCAGTTGAATATTTTTGGAAGCTTGGCAACAGAAACATCACTGTATTTGTCCCTCAGTGGAGAACAAGGCGTGATCCTAATGTCACAGGTGAGGCAAACTGATTTTTTCAGATTTCTAGTGAAATGTTTAATGAGTTGGCTTATAATTGCAACGCATGCTATTTAGAATAGAGCTGTGTGCCATAGGCAGCGGCTTTAAAAATAAAATTGTAAATCTACTGCACCTAGCAAAACATCAATTGAAGAGAGTGCCACAGCATCACAAATACTAGGAGATAGGATGGAAAGTTAACATAGTTATTTATACAGGAAGTTATATTAAGAGTTCATTATATATCACATGTTTTCTTTTTACTTTCTAAAAAATGTCTTTTTATTAGGCTGGATTTCTGACTGTTTAGATAGTATTTTTGAAGTCACTTCATAAATTTGGCCCCTTCAAGTTACGTCTTTTTAACAGTCTATTTAAGGCTTAATATAAATCATTTCTGTTAACCATAAAGTACTCTGGCTGACTTGCAGGCCACACACGAAAGATTTGAACTTGTTATGAATCATGAAATGTTCTAGAGAAACTTCAGGTTGTTTGTGTCATAGGTCATGATAGGAAGATAGGTGAAAGGGCTGTGCCAGGCAACTTAACACATCAGAGGGCCTGGAAAAATAAAGTAGATTGTGGGGAAGGAGGGTCAGTACAGGACTTGCCCAGCACATTAAACAGGAAGTGAAATTTAGTCACTAGTGGGGCAGAAATGGTCAAACCACACAGTTCCCAAGTATTCCCAACTTCCCCCATTTTGAAGAGCATATTCATCTTAACAGAGGGTACATAAGGAATGAAGCAGATCCACTCATTTTGTTATTTTTGCAATTGGATCCCTGAAGGAGTCTCTCTCTTTTTTTTTTTTTTTTTTTTCCTGAGACGGAGTCTCGCTCTGTCGCTCAGGCTGGAGTACAGCGGCATGATCTCGGCTCACTGCAACCTCTGCCTCCTGGGTTCAAGTGATTCTTCTGCTTCAGCCTCCCAAGTAGCTGGGACTGCAGGCACGCACCACCACGCCCGGCTAATTTTTGTATTTTTAGTAGAAACAGGGTTTCATCATATTGGCCAAGCTGGTCTCAAACTCCTGACCTTGTTATCCACCCACCTCAGCCTCCCAAAGTGCTGGGATTACAGGCAGGAGCCACCACGCCCTGCCGAAGGAGTCTCTTAGTGCTTACGTGCTCTGCATTGCTTAAGTCAGTGGTGAGTACCATTGTAGGGAATGCAGGTGTGGGAATCTCAGGCCCTGAGCTTTTAGCTGCTTTTTCCCATTACTGGTTTTCTAAAATGTAGCTTTGACCCTCCATTCTCCACTGTCATCACCCACCCCCATGAAAACTGGCAAATATTTGTATGGACACCTTTGAGAATTTAGATAGGAGGCCAGTAGGAGGAGGCTTCAACAGACTCTTGGCATAGGGATCTTTCTTGTGGTAGAACCATTTGTCCCTCCTATCCCTAGATCTGCCCTAGCCTCACCCCTACCCTCTCTCAGGGTCTCTTATCATCCCTCTCTTTGTCCTCTACTTCTTGTAGTATAGCTCTGAAAGAGTTTTTGATGGTAGGCTTCATTAAATACCCAGGCTGGAGTGCAGCAGTGCCGTCTCAGCTCACTGCAACCTCTGCCTCCCGGGTTCAAGCGATTCTCCTGCCTCAGCCTCCTGAGTAACTGGGATTACAGGCACGCGCCACCACACCTGGCTAATTTTGTATTTTTAGTAGAGACAGGGTTTCATCATGTTGGCCAGTCTGGTCTTGAACTCCTGACCTTAAGTAATCCACCTGCCTCAGCCTCCCAAAGTGCTGGGATTACAGGCGTGAGCCACCGTGCCTGGCCTACTATTCTTGAGAAGCAAATGAGTTTAATCTTATGTTTAAAAAATAACTGAAGTTAGTTCATATGTTGTTTTTGCCTTAGTATGGGTCTTGCTTGGTTTTGTTTAATTCCTAGTGAGTTAGTAAAATTGAGTCAATAGAAAAAAGGTTTTCTACAGCTCTCCAAGTGAAACATTTGAGTGTACTTTCATTTCTTGATACATTTGGGAAGATAGCCCTTTTCTGAATGTATATTCAACTTATTCCATGAACAGAACAGCACTTCTTAACCCAGCTCCAGGAGCTCGGAATATTATCTTTAACTCCTGCCCGGATGGTCTTTGGAGAAAGAATTGCTTCTCATGATGACAGGTATGAAAGGCCATTCTCCTTCCTAAGGTTGGAGTGGGGTGGTGAGGAGCCAGCCACCTGCTCTGCTGGACAGGTCCACACTTTTAGAGGACCTGCTTGATGCAGTGGGTTTAATATTTATGGTCATTAAGGTGATATGCTCAGTGATATTTGCTACATAGTTTTTAGAAACACCACAGAAGAAACTCTTTGTGTTTTAGTAAAACATGGCTGAAAATCTATAAGTAAAAGCAGATATTGTAGTCTCTGGTTGGTAGGTGCTAAAAGTAATGTTTGTCTTGTCTTAGTGTGGCAGGCTTGAAAATGGTTTCAAATATTATCTCCTCTCAGTCTACTTTTGGTCAGTGACTTAGCCTATTATTGTAATGCCTGGGTCCTCAGGGTTTCTTCTACATAATAGAAGTGTCTGAACTGACCCTACTGTGATAGGAGTAAGCTGCATTTCTTTTCTTTCTTTTTTTTTTTTCTTGAGATGGAGTCTTACTCTGTCAACGCAGACTGGAGTGCAGTGGCGCAATCTCAGCTCACTGCAACCTCTGCCTCCTGGGTTCAAGCGATTCTCCTGCCTCAGCCTCCCAAGTAGCTGGGATTACAGGCAAGCACCACCATGCCCAGCTAATTTTTGTATTTTTAGTTTAGCAGGTTGCAGTGAGATGGGGTTTTTCCATGTTGGCCAGGGTGGTCTTGAACTCCTGACCTCAGGTGATCTGCCCACCTTGGCCTCCCAAAGTGCTGAGATTACAGGTGTGAGCCACCACACCCGGCCTATAAGCCTGCATTTCTTAGCTTGGCATATAACTCAGGAAGCAGGTACTAGTGCATCTGAGTCACCAAGATTTAGTCTGTACCTTTTAAATATTTTGTTTTGTTTTTGAGATAGAGTTTCACTGTGTCACCCAGGCTGGAGTGCAATGGTACAATCTCGGCTCATTACAACCTCCGCCTCTCAGGTTCTAGCCGTTCTCCTGTCTCAGCTTCCCAAGTAGCTGGGATTACAGGCATGTACCACCACGGGCCTGGCTAATTTTTGTATTTTTAGTAGAGATAGGGTTTCACTATGTTGGTAAGGCTGGTCTCAAACTCCTGACCTCAGATGATCCACCCATCTCGGCCTCCCAAAGTGCTGGGATTACAGGCATGAGTCACTGCACCTGGCCCTTTTTAAATTTTTTCTAAAAACTTTATTGAGCACTAACCAAATCTGATACACCGAGGTAGGTTCTCGGGACATGCATGATTCAGATGCACCTTCTGCCCTAAAGAATTTTGAGAAGACGTGTGCATAAGTAACAGAAGGGAGTTTTGCTGTGGTTGAATAAGAGAAGGTTCCAAACTTAACCAATGGAAATAGGACCAGTTTTTAAAATCCTCCTCATGGTATGAAATTAGTAGCAAGTCTACTGGTATTTGGTAGCCTAGTGGTAGCTGTTTATTCTTTTCTCCCCTGCATTTGCCCTGTTTATTTTCATCTGGCTTATAGCACTAACAACAACCCTGGTGTTTTCGCCTGTGTTCCACCAAAACACCACTCCATTGAAGATAGTGTTTAGCTTGTGACCCAAGCTAGTGAATGATAGTCAAATGGGTAAGAGATGAAAAGAGGGCCTGGGCAGAGGGATGGGGGGCTTGGGACCACAGCAGACATATATTCATTCACCAAAAGGGCCTTCTCATTGACAGTCCCTTGCCCTGCACCAGGCTGGTATGCAAGACCAGATCTGATGGGTGAGACTCAGGTGGCATGGAAGAGCCGAAAGAGGATACCATATTTGGGTGCCGGGGGGGATAGGTGAGAAGTACTAGAAGGCGGAATGGAAGGACACTTCCTGCTCAGCTCTGTGACACGGGCAGGGACCCTGCAGGGCTCAGGTCCTTTAACACAGCAGCTTCATTCTAACACCAGCAGCATTGGAACACACGTACAAGTATGCAGACTAAGCTCTTGCTTGGCTGATACGGCTTTTTGGGTTTTTAGAGAACATGCGTATATGTTCTCATTCATGGTACATGAACTCAGAAGCCTTACTGCCTATTTTTGTTAATACTTCTGGGCAAACATTACCACTTACAACTCACACCAGTTAGAAATCATTTGTAAAATGTTATTTAATAAAGCCAAAGAACTAAATCATATTTACTTTCTAAGGTTTTCTAAGATCTCTGAAACTAATGAGGTTTTTAAAATCCCCATTAAGTACTCATCACTGCTAGTAAAAGCAGTTGTCTTTACCTTTAATTCCAGTGAGTCCCTTAATTTATTTTTTATTATATTTGTCTACATTGCCGTAGACAAATGTGGTCACCCTAATTTAAGGGATAAAATTCACATCCTCACAGATTTCTTATTAAGAGGGTCTAAGCATGAATAATCAGCAGTGAAATGGAAGTCTTCTTTACTGCTTCATCCTTTCCCTTTTTTATCACCATGTATCCTGTCATATCTTCCATTTGAGTGAATCTATAACTTAGTCTAAACAAAATGGCAATTCTAGATACCTCTTTTTAAATCAGAGCAGTGTGAACCTATGAATTTTTTTTTTTTTTTTTTTTTTTGAAGCAGTCTCGTTCTGTTGTCCAGGCTGGAATGTAGTGGCACGATCTTGGCTCACTGCACCCTCCACCTGCCTGGGCTCAGCTGATCCTCCACCTCAGCCTCCTGAGTAGCTGGGACTACAGGGAACACCCGGCTAATTTTTTGTATTTTTTTGTAGAGACGGGGTTTCACCATGTTGCCCAGACTGGTCTCAAACTCCTGGGCTTGAATGATCCGCCCACCTCAACCTCCCAAAGTGTTGGGATTACAGGCGTGAGCCACCACACTCGGCTTGAACCTATGAATTTTTAAAAAGGAAAAAGAATTGTAAGGCTGATTGTACTAAGCAGCTAATCTTAGAACCAAAATACTGTTGCTCAGTAACTTAAATCTGAATAATGATTTCACAGGCTTGTCAGCTCTCATTCTCTGCTCTGGTCCTCATGCATTCTTATTAACACTGTTTATTGATAATACAACTTTTGAATAAATTATAGTTGAGATCATTTAACAAAAGAAATTGTATGAAAGACAATCTATTTTGTAATCACGCTAATTTTAGAGATATTCACCATTCTGATTGATCTTCAGTTGATAGGGGCTAAACTTTTCTGTGGCCTAGCCTTGGTTAAATTCTTTGATGGTTTTCCTATGAAGAGGAAATATTCTCTTCTTATAACATGGCTTCTCTAAGCCAAGGATGCCTGTTGCTGATTTTAAACTCTCTTATATTACCATAGGTTTCTACTACACTTAGCGGACAAAACTGGTGGCATAATTGTGACAAATGATAATTTCAGAGAATTTGTGAATGAGTCAGTCTCTTGGAGAGAAATTATTACAAAAAGGTAATATTTTCTTCTTTGTCTTTGGTCAGAAAAGTTTTGTTTTTAATTGTTTGTTTCTGTGTGCATTTTGTTCGTTTTGTTTTCTATATTCCTTGGCTCCACAGAAGGCAATATAGGGGACCAAAGTATCATAAGACTGTGCTGCACTCCCACTTCATAGGTGGCTGGCCCCTCCAGGTAAGCGGGGGCCCAGCACAGAGCAGCAGAGCTGGCAGTGATGAGTGTGGGCATGCTCTGCTGTCACTGCAGTCTTCTAGGGCATCAGAGTTTTGTTGCATGAAGCAGGAGGCACAGTTAAGTGTGATGGAGCACAAACGGCCTCCTATTTTACTCAGCTGTGAAGTGAAAGGGTGAACTTGATGACAACTGGAATTCCAGCAAGAGGAAAGGACCGAAAGCAATGTGTGCTGACTGGGCTTTCACTTCTTCATGGTCTGGAGAGAATATTTCCACTTTTTAGTATCTGATGCTTTTCTGGAGGTTTTTACAGTCATAGTTTAATAATCTATATTGAAAACATCTTTAGATATCATCCAAAATAAAACAAAGTTATGTCAAGAGTTTAGCATTCACTGCTGTTTTTCATTTGTAATAATACTATGAATGTGTCCACTGCTGAAAAATGCCCTAAGATCAGTGGGCACTGGCTTCTAGGACTTTTGGTTAACAAGTATCACCTGACCAGTTATTTAAAATAGAAAGCAAGAGTCTATGATAGTGCCAGGGACAAGTGATATAGGCCAGAAATCTTAAAACATAAAGTAAGCATGCCCCACACTAAGTATAACTAATACATAGTAAAACTCGCAATATAGTTAGCATAACTAGATATTTATCCCTGTTGGGATTTCACAGTTGCACCTTGCCTGTTATTTATATTTTCCTAAATTATTAGAAGATTTTAGAAAAAGATTCTGTGTTATGAATGCCCAGGTGAGAGTTAATTACTGTATGCATTTTGACACCTATGCTGTTAAAAAGCTGTTGTTGATAGCTGAACCAAGAATTGGTCTTTGACCTTCTGGGCACAGTTAATGAGCTACTAATCTTGTAGGGCATGTTTCTGTTGGACCTCTGCCTGGGCTCATTGTCAGTATTTATTGACACTCATCCATGTATGCATGGAGGGTTTAAATGCAGTCAAGACTGGTGTTCTCCAGCCAAGCTGTTGCTTTCAGCATTCACAAAAACAAGGTAGAAAGGAGACCTGGACAACAAGCACAGGCACTTGGACTTTTAAAAATTATTTTATTTTCTGTTTTCCCCTGATATGATAAATAGTGGTCTAAAGACCTCAGATTTCCTTTATTCATATATGGTTTTCCTTTTTAAAAATATTATTTTCAGTGGATTTGCTTATGGACACATTTATTACCAGTTTTATTCAAAAATTAAACATTTGTTCAGCATTTGTGTCCTAAGCTGACAGTCTTTAAATCTTATTTTTCAAAGTTATATTGAAAGTTATATTAGAAGAAGAAGCGGCTTCCTAAGCCCAGTACAAATCTGCAAGTCTTAATGAGAAATTTGAGGGCCAGCTGATAAAACGTTCTGACTATTGTTTTTGTGTCCAAAACAGAAATTAAAAGGGTTTGACTTGGGTGTTTTCCCCGCTTTTAGGCAGTTGAGCAGTCTTAGGATTTGTAGGCTGACCTGACCGTTGCTTTGGCATCAGGTGGCTGCTTTGGGATCCTTACGCAGGCCCTGGGCAGTGAGGACCCTGTCTCTCAGCCTCATGGTGTTCTGTGTTGTAGGCTGCTGCAGTACACGTTCGTGGGGGACATATTTATGGTTCCTGATGATCCTCTGGGAAGAAGTGGACCTCGATTAGAGGAGTTTCTTCAGAAGGAAGTCTGTCTTAGGTATTTCCTTTTACAGATTGTCTTGTATTAAAACTTCTATTTCAATTCTTTGTGCTTTAGTGCAAGTGCTGTCTTTACAGACTAAAAATGACATTAAAAAAATTATTATTTTTTTTTTTTTGAGACAAGGTCTTCCTCTGTCACCCAGGCTGGAATGCAGTGGCGTGATTTCGGCTCACTGCAACCTTTGCCCCACTGGGCTTCAGCGATCCTCCCACCTTAGCCTCCCGAGTAGCTGGGACCACAGGCGCATACCACCATGCCCAGCTCTTTTTTTGTATTTTTAGTAGAGACAGGGTCTTACCATGTTGCCCAGGCTGGTCTGAAACTCCTGAGCTCAAGGAATCCGCCTTCCTCAGCCTCCCAAAGTGTTGGGATTATAGGCATGAGCCACCATGCCTGGCCAAAATTTTTTTTTTAAGCCTTAAATTTAGTGCTGGTTTCATATATTTGGAAGCTAATGTAGCAAGCATCCCGGATTTTCAACTATAGTCCTTTCAGTTTTCATCCTAGGAAAAGACAGGAGCCAAACTTTTTTTGTGGGTTTATTTTTATTGATTTATTTTTTTTGAGATGGAATTTCACTCTTGTTGCCCAGGTTGGAGTACAATGGCGTGATCTTGGCTCACTGCAACCTCCGCCTCCCAGGTTCAAGTAATTCTCCTGCCTCAGCCTCCCAAGTAGCTGGGATTACAGGTGCACACCACCACGCCTGGCTAATTTTTTGTATTTTTTTTTTTTAGCAGAAACGGGGTTTTGCCATGTTAGCCAGGCTGGTCTCGAACTCCTGACCTCAGGTGATCCACCCGCCTCGGCCTCCTAAAGTGCTGGGATTACAGGCGTGAGCCACTGCGCCCAGCCTTTTTGTAGGTTTAAAAAGACAAAGCCGGGTTTGGTGGCTCACGCCTGTAATCCCAGCACTTTGTGAGGCCGAGGCAGGTAGATAACTTGAGGTCAGGAGTTCGAGACCATCCTGGCCAACATGGTGAAACCCTGGCTCTACTAAAAATGCAAAAATTAGCTGGGTGTGGTGGTGCGTGCCTGTAATCCCAGCTGCTTGGGAGGCTGAGGCAGGAGAATCACTTGAACCTGGGAGGCGGAGGTTGCAGTGAGCCGAGATCGCGCCACTACACTCCACCCTGGGTTACAGAGCAAGACTCTGTCTCAAAAACAAACAAAAAAACAAAGCTAGTTTTCCAAGCTGGTGGTCACTTACTGGCGAATACTACTTAGTTTCATCATGTATGTGTGAGAGCTCTCCCTCTGAATCACGAGTGCCTGATGGGGTCATTTTGTATGTGTGAGTGTCCTTTTACATTCACTTTCTAAAGTCATTTGCTTTGAACATGTTATGCTTATATTAATTTCCTTACTACTTAGGAATCACTGCCTGGGGGAACTGACCATTACTTTCTACCTTCACTGAATGGAAAAGCCAGTATTCAATATTTATCTGAAAATGATTTGGTAGTTTAGGTTTTCTTTGTTGTAGTTTGGGTTTGTTTTGTTTTTAGGACACCTTGTTAGTGGTTGTTTCTGTTTTCATAATTCTTAGGTAACAGACATTAACTAAAGATTCCTGTGAACCTAACAGGGAGATCATATGACCCCATGACTGATGTTTACTCTTTTTAAAAACTAAACCAGGCTGCACTTCTGTGCATTCCCAGCTGGTATTTGCATGGGGGTGTGATGGGGGGTCTAAGCTGAGAGGAAGACACACAGCTCTCTCAGCATTTTTAGGCAGTCACACTTTCCAGCTGATCTTTTCCATTTGCAACAGGAACCACTGGGAGTTGTAGGTTTGGATTCAGTGGTAGGTGGTGATGGGTTTCTTTTTTTACATGGTGGTCTCTTCTACCTAGGAGACCACTACAATTTCAACTCCCTGGTCTTGTGAATCATTTCTCTTTTGAGCCTTTGGGTTTTATGACACAGACGAGGACTTAATTCCCAAACGCCATGCTTTTCTACCCACATGAAGAGAATGGCAGCCATTTTCCACACCTGCTGTGCTCATCAGTCCATCTCATTTTGCTTCCCCACATCTGAACGTGGAAATCCCCTGCTGGGCTTCAGGCCCGAGGCCTGTGTCAGAGCATCAATCAGGTCGGCGGGTCAGAGTTACCAGAAGGAGAGTCCTCTGCTTGCTCCTGCTCCTTGAGCAACCTGGCACGGGGTCTGTCCTGCCTGCCTTTTCACTCTCACTTGGTGGCTCTTTGTGGAGCAGCTCACAAATCGGTTAAGAAGTTGGGAATCACTTCCATCACAGAGGGGCTGTTGAAGTTAGTTGAGCTTTTGAAGTTGGGGAAACTTCAGTTAGCCTCATTTCTCGCCTGCAGGCCGAGTCCAGTGGGAGGCTTTTCAGCGATACAGATGCCCTCCCTGTACACACATACTCGCACACACCCATGTGCGTACAAGTGTGGGCACCCACCCACACCTCATCTAGACTGAGTTGGTGGGGACTGCCACTCTCCCCAAAAGGAGTCTCTTCTAATTTCTATTAATCAGGGTCCTGCACAAAATCAAAATCTTCAGAAGAGTAAGACCCTGTTAAACCTTTTGAAAGCTCCCAAGCGTACCCTGGTTAGAGCCAAACAGCTGGATGGGGTCAGTCCTCACAGCAGAAGACCTGGGAGGGTGGTGCTCCCTCATAGAGTGCATTGATTCCCTGGCACGCCTTGAGGTGATGTCAGTGAAATCCCCGCAGGCTCCCCTGTGGGTGTCTCATGGCACCATCTCCACCTCAGTCTTGCATCCTGCCTTTGGAAGCCAGGGAGCGGCATCCTGAGCCTCAAGGCCTGCCGCAGGTACCTTCTTAAATAGCTCTATGATTTTTTGTTTACTTATAACCCAACTCACCAGGACTCACTTCCATTCACAGAGATATGCAGCCCCTACTCAGTGTCCTGCCAAATGTGGGCATGTTTGACCCCAGCTTCAGAGTCCCTGGCACCCAGGCAGCCAGCACCAGCCACCAGCCTCCGACCCGGATTCAGGGAGCCCCTTCAAGCCACTGGCTCCCTCAGCAGCCCCGCTTCCCACTGCTGCCAGCCCTCCCCAATCTCCAGCAGAACCTGCCCATGCCAGCTCAGAGATCTTCTGCAGAAACCAACGAGCTGAGGGAAGCCCTTCTGAAGATCTTCCCTGACTCAGAGCAAAGACTGAAAATAGACCAGATCTTGGTGGCCCACCCATACATGAAAGATCTAAATGCGCTTTCTGCCATGGTGTTGGATTGAAGATTGTGCTGAGCGCTGAGCTTGCGCTCAGGGCTGGCTGATCAAACTCAAGCTCACACCTGTACCTGATGGGAATGAACATAATGTGAAGAAACTTATTTCCCAGTGTAAACGCAGTTGTACAGAAAAAAAATGTTTTGGGTATAAATCTGGGTTTTCAAAACCAGCTTTTTTCTATATATAAATTATGCTGCTATTACAGATTTAACATTTTCTGTTAAAGGAAAGTCTACATTTTCTGCCTGTTCAGAACTGTTTAATAGCAGTTACTCTTGAGTGTATTTACCTTTTTATGTTTTTTAAACTATTTTCCTTAAAGCCGAAAATATTGACAAATGGATATGGTTAGCCTTTATAAATAAATAAAAAGAGTTGCTTTCTTAAGGAAAGCAAGACCTCTTAAAGTATATTTTCTTGAGATGAGTATGTCCCGTCACTACCATGAAGTGTGCTCACCCTTCCAGCCTCCTCTGCCCTCACCCCCGGAGTTAAAGTGGGTAAGAGTTGGTTTGTTCTGCAGTCTTTGGTTGGAGTGTTGTGAAAGTGGACCCGCAGTGCCACTAGATGGCACTTGGTGCCTAGCCATGGTGAATGACCAGGGCAAAGTTAGACTCACAGAATACCAGGGCTAGAAGACATTGTGGAGCCCATGGAGTCCCACCCTCCTTCCCCCTTCCACCCTGCGCAAAAGGGGACGGCCCAGTGTGCACGCCGTCCGGCCATGCCCACAGCCACAGCCACAGCTGAGGAGTGGCCGGGCAGGCAGCAGGCTCCCCAGCCAGGGCTTGACAACGCCCACAGTCAGGGGCCTCCACATGCCTGGCCTGGCTCTGGAAGTCACGTCTTAGCTTCTGAACACCGTAGCGGGTTATGAGGAAGTTTAATGAAGAGCCCGGTCACTGTGGCCATCTTGTGTCCCCAACTGCAGGAGACGCCCTGATGTGGAGTTTGTACAGCTTTGCCAAAAAATGGTTTTCTATTCTCAAAAGTGACCCAAGCCAATAAATAGCATTAGTAGCTTCTGTGGGGGGATCCCAGAGCCCCTGTATTTATTTTCCCTGTGTTTGTCTCTAGTGTCCTCCTAAACAGCCTTTCCTGTGAGTCTTTCTCAGAATTGATATCTTAATATTGTCTGTTCTAGGTGTTGCCCAAATTCAGTGTCAGTGAAGTTCTTTTCCTGGGCAATCTTAACATCTTTACTCTTATTGTCTGGACCTTCAAAGGGCTTTGTATTTTACACCTGCGCCCCCAGGCTGCTCACAGTCGGCTTGCTGCCTGTCCTGCCTGTCCGGATCTTGTCTCCTGGTCCTGAGGAGCGGAGGCTGAGAACTCAGTGCTGGTTTGTAAATGGTGAGGGGACTTGGGGGCATCCCAGAGTGCTCCCTCCAGGCCTGCTTCTTGGTTTTGTTTGATCACTGCGTTCTTCAAGGGATGAATCCAGAGCCCTCCATGAGGCCAAGCTTGTCCTTCAATCATGTTTCCTCTCAGATGCGTCCGTGATGCCTCCTAATGTGGAACTGGTTGTCCATTGTTTGGGCCTATGGCCAAGTCACCCAGCTGTGGAAGCAGAGGTAGAAGATGAGGCCAGCCAGGAGGGCGACTTCAGTCACAGCTCCCATGCCTCAGCTTTGCACCTGTTTTCAAAAGCACAACTGAGGTGTGCGGGCTGGAGCTGTCTTGCAGTGATTCTGGCCTTCTGGCTCACGGTTCAGTCCAGCAGCCTGGCTGACCCACTATTTCTCCTCTGCTTCACAGGAAACCCAGGAGATGCTCTTACTGCCAGGCTGAGTCTCCACCCATGCTGGTTGGTGCTGGCTAGGCTGAGGGGGCCACCACTTTTCCTGGCTAGAAGCTACTTGACCTTTGATGTTTGAGTTCTGTAAGTCTTCGTGTTCTGACTTACTGCTTCAGAGGGATTGGCCTGTCCCCTTTCCCTTTCTCGGCTATGGGAAGGAAGGATTGCTCATTGGTTGCCTTCATGAGTTACAGCATGAGACGGAATTCATCATTCCTTCCGAAACCCCTGATATTTAATATTTAATATTTAAAAACCCAAATTATCAAACCATTAAGAACTCATTACTGGTTCTCAGCCTCCTCCAGTACTAGCCTCAGTGTGGCTGCTGCATAAGTATCTGTAGCCTGTCTACCTCCTGCAGTGGGGCCGCTCGCCGCTTCCCTGTCTACTGCTCAGGCTCTCCCACTTCGTGGCATCCATGTAAAGTAGGTGGCAGGGCAGAGATGTCACTCTCATTCAACAGGGAGGATGTCTGTTGCTCAGAGAGGTTGTCCTGAGGGGCTGGGTGATTCCTGGGCCTACATTCTTCCCGAGGCTCCAGGCCGCTGTCTCTGGAAGTAAAAGAGCCTCGTCTGACCTTAATGCAAGCAGTCTGTTTGAACCCCTGTAGGCTGCATTCAGGAGACAGAAGGTGTCTGGGCCATCCTGGGCGGCCGGTCAGCGTTGCTAGGCAGGCTCGGCTGTCTGGCCGGGACTTGGGCCTGGGTGGCTTTTGAGACCAGTGAAGAAGGGAGAGCCGGCCTCATGCCGATGCGGCTTGTGGCACGGCTGGGATGTGAGGGAGGACTCAGATCTACACACAGAAACCCCTCTTCTCCCCGCCCTCCCCCAGCTCCTACCTGCCTCCCACGCCTCAGGTGTGGCTGCCTGTGGGACCATCCCCCAACCCCTTTCCTCGCACCTCCTTGTCCTCACCCAGTTCCTGCAGTGTCTCTGACCCACGTCTCCCGCCTCCTGGCCAACTTGCCCAGGCGGTGTCTCTGGCTCACCTCCATCTGTTCATCACCTTCCTCCCCAGTGTTTCCACTTATCTTGGATGTTTTAGATTGAAACAGCCTGATTCCCGGAAGAATCCTCTTCATTCATTGCTAGTGCTTCCCCTCACCTCCCACTCTCCACTTCCCAGTTTGCAAATGTGGCTTTCGCCCACCAAGTGAAAGCGGACTGAGAGCAGCCCTTGGGGACGGCCCGGTGCCTGGCTGCAAGGCCGCGCTGGGGCTCTGTCTTGGTGCACATGGCTTGACCGGACTTTCCCTGCTTCCCACTTCCCTCACTCCCAGACCTCCCTCATTCTTTTTGTCTCTTCTTTTTGCGTAAAGCCAGTCCTTAACACCCTATTCTTCCTCTGCAGGTGGTTTGCAGACTTTTCCCCACCTTTGGGGCTCGTGGTGGTGGAGAGGGCAGCTGGTGTTAAGAATGTAGGTTACCGGGCATGACCCGGCAGATGCTTGCCCAGTAGTTCTGGAGGAAGGCCCGGGAATCTGCAAATGAGCGCATTCCCCAGGCAGTTCCCATGCAGGTGATCCACGGACCACATGTTGAGAAACTGCAGTCACCCTTAGGGCCACACTGTCCCTCTCCCCGCTGTCCCCTCTCTGTAGTGACTGGCCCTGACCTTCAGGAGTGCACTTTCCACTCTACCAGGAAGCCCTATGGCATCCTCAGGCTCCCCAGACCTGCAGCTTGCATGGGGTCCCTCCCTCCTTCCACACCCACCCTCCGTATGGTCCCCTGCTCTGCCCTCGTGCTTTGCTGGCCCCTGCCCGCTACTCCCACTTTCAGACACCCAGGGGTGGTGGGCCCTAACTGGCCGGCCCCTCCCAGCGCTGCCCTCTGCCGTCCAGATGCTGCAGTGTGGCCAGATTTACCTTCCAGTAACACACTTCTAGTCACCCCTCCTCCTGCGAAGTGATCTGCAGTGGCTGTTTGACCAGACCACGAAGTTCACACCTCCTGAGCTTAGTGTCCGTGGCTGTCCACCTCCCAGCCATACTTGACTGTCCCCAAACTCTCCCTGCGGCCACATGTTTCCCATGACCTGTGGGCTCTGCAGATGGATCTCTCTCCGCTAGAGATGCCCTTCTCCCAAATGGCTTCCCTCCTGGAAGGCCCAGCCTGAGTCCTCGTCTCCTTTCCAGTGCTTCTGCCAGAAGCATCCCCATGATGTTGTGACCGCACAGCACTTTGTGTCTTGCTTTGAGCACTTGCCACTCTGGCTGGTGCTGCCGCCACTGATTGTGTACTGTCTTGCTGCCCTTTCTAGACTGTGAGCTCCTCGTGGGCAGGGACCGCCTGTGTTCTCTGTATTTCCCACAGCGCCTAGCACAGTGCCTTGCACTTGATAGGTGCTTAATAAATGTCTGCTCAACTGAACTGGAGGACAGTGCCTTCTTGACTGCGGCATCTGGCAGCAGGACCAGTAAGAGGCCGGGAATCCACTGTCCTGCAGTGGGACAGTGGGGTGGGGCTGGGGTCACTCCACTCCCTTCTCCCTCCCCTGCCAGGCTCCAGCACATGGCATCCTGGGCACACAGGTCCGGGGAGGGGTACCTGGCGCAGGCTGCATACCAGATGCACTCAGGCTTCCTGGCCAGGGCCGACAGCTGGCCCAACCTACGCCAGTCCAAGTCACTCCTGGGGAGTTCCTCTGTGGTGGTGGGAATCGTGGGATGCCAGGCCCAGGTCTGTCAGAAGCCATTTTCCACCCTGGGGGAAGTCGACCTGTGGCAGGAAAGAAGCGGCGACGTGAGAGAGGTTCCTGGCAGCATGAGCCTTGGGTTCCCGTTGTCAGGAAAGCCCTTCCTCGGACGTCACCACACCCCAGTATTCTAACACACTTCTTGCTTAAGCTGGTCATTCCAGTTGGATTTACGTCCTTTGAAATCGAGTCTTGAGTAACACGTGTTACTGTCTTTAGCAAGGATTTGCAGATTGTTTAGAAAGGTCCAAAGACCTGCACAAACAGGGCTTCAGGAGTATCCACCCCAATCAGAAAATGCTGGAAGGGGCCAACTATTTCGGAGTTGAGTAACTTGAAACTCAGGCCTGGTGCCCCTCAGCAGAGAACTCGGCCTGGCTCTCGAGCTGTTCCCTGCTGCCGTGGCTCTGTGCCCATCCCACTGCCTCTTCAGTCCCCTGACGGCAGTTCTTTTCCCCAGTTCCCTAGTTGGGCAAATGCCAGCACTGTTCATCTGCAGTTTGACTTTCTGTATACTTCAGAACTGTAACTAAGCATTATTTTATTCTGCCTATTTTACAGATGAGGATTTCCTCACCTGGAAAATAGGCATAATAATGCTTTCTACTTCAAGGGTGACATGAGGAATAAACGTGGTGCTTAGAACTGTGCCCAACCCAGAGCCCCGCTCAGCGGCTGCTATTGGGGCTCTGATCAGCAGCCCTGCGGACACCTACCTAACTATTTGCCACCCTTCCAGGTCATCCCACACCCCCACCAGCCAGGTCTTATCTCCAAGTGCTAAGCCGTCATCCTCCAGGTTCTGAACGCACTCCTTTATCCCTGTGGTCCAATGATGAGGGTGCTTAGGTTAGGGCCTACATTTCTTTCAGTGCCTCAGCAGGGCCATGGGAAGTCCAGCTGTTCTAGAGAGGGCATTGTTCCTTGAACAAGGCAGGCACTCGGGAGAGTCCCTCGGGTGCCGTCACCAGAGAGAGCACCCGGAGGAAGTGAGCACAGCCACTGCCTGCCTGCAGGGTGCTGAGAAAGCTGAGGTCGGCAACCAGTGCCGTGCCCTCACCACCCGTGTGCCCGGCAAGCTTCTGTCTCCTTTAATCCTCACCTCACTCCTAAAGTGCTGCTGTTATTATCTCCATTTTGCAGAGGAGGAAACTGAGGTACAGAGATGCTCAGGAACTTCCATTTCTTCAAGCTAAGATGTCCAGGATTTAGGATTTGAATTCCAATGGGCCATCCCACCTCCCTGAAAGGCAAGGCTGCACCAGAGGTGACTCAGCAGCTGGTATGGCGCCTAAGATACCTCCACCCTTCAAGGAAAAGAATTGAGGGCCCATGACAGACCTGGGTCAAGGCTGTCAGTCTTCAGGGCCCAGGGAGGCTGCGGAAGGAAGCTGCCTCCCCACTTCCTGCTTGGTGGGCCCGTATCCAGCCCTGTTCCTGCGAGAGGATGCCAAGAGCATATTTTTTTAAAGAAGTTGACCAGTTCTGCAGAAGCTGTGTCAGGAGTGAGCCCGTGTATGCATCAGAGCCACCTTGCACTTCATTTCGGGAAACACAGATGAGTTGATGTTGATTGGAAACTGAACGTGGCCTTTTTCCCGGCTCAGGTTCCAATCCCCTCCACACCGAGGATGCCAGGGCTGGGGGCATTCACTGGGGAAATGGACTGGGCAGGCAGGGATTTGCCCAGAAACAGAGCAGAAGTACCCACAGCCAGTGCTGCAGCCAAAAGCCCAGAGGCTTAGGGCTTCTTAAACCAGCCCCCTTTCACCCCCTCCTGCCTGGTGGCTTCACCTCCCAGAGTCACAGGACTCCAAACCGCAGACTCCAGCCTTTGGGGCTTTCCTTCCCCAGCCCCGAGTCCCCAGGGAGCCCTGCTTGGCCCCACAGCCTGAAACCCAGTCTGGGGTCAGGCCTGGGCAGGCCCTGTCCTCCCCTCTTCCCTGCTTCTAGCGAGAAGAGGAGGCGGCGGCCTCCCCCAAAAAGAATGCGCTTGTCTGCCCGCCTGTCTGGCTCCTGGATCAGTCTAAAGTTTCAGCCACCAAAACAGGCAGCAGGAAGAAGAGGGCCTCCCGCAGCCTGCCCCTAGCAGCTGCGCACGTGGACTTGCTCAGGGGACTTCCCCCAAACCAGGGTGTCTCTCAATGCCAGCAGGACCCTCTCCCCTTGCCAGCCCCTCAGGATCCCTGGCATGTCACACCTCCACTCTGAGAAGGGCTGGGAACCCTTACTTCTTCCCACTGTGTGGCTAAGGGACATGAGGCCCAGCTGGTGAGGGGTGGGGCCCAAACCCCTCATCCCCTCCAGATGCTGCACCTTCCCAGCCCCTCCAGGGTTCCTCCATCCCTGGTCTTGAGCAGCCACTTCATGCAGGGGACAGTGCCAGGGAAGGGAGAGAACAACCAGAATGGCCCTTCTTCTGAAGGCCTCATGCCCAGCCAGCCCGTGGAGTGAGGGCATCACCTGCTCCTGCACTTATTCTCCGTGACCTTGAGAAAGTTACGCAGCCTCTCAAGGCCTCGGGCCCTCATCTGTCAAGGGCTAGTGCTGCTGCCCTCAGAGGTGGTGGTCTGTGACCCTGGCTGTGCATTGGGATCCCCGGGGGCAGCGCTGCCCAGGCCACACCCCAGACCCTGGAGATCAGAATCTGACATCCATGTTTTCTGGTAATCCCAAGTGACCCGGCGTGCCCTCATGGTTGAGAAACACCTCCCTACTAAAGAGTAGTTGCAATGGTTGCAACCAGGACTGAATCCTAAGAAATGGGCCTGGCTCCTGGGAGAGTCCTTCCCATCCTGAGTCCCACGGTGAGGAAGGCACCTTTGCACCCAGGCCGGTGAGTGTTCCCTAGAATACATGTGGCTCCAGCGAGGGTCCCTCAGGGCCTCATCTGACCTTTGGTGGTTTTCAAATCCAAGGCCCTACAGAGGCAGGACACAGAGTGGGGCACGGAGCAGGGGAGGCCAGGACCCCTCCGGCTCCCTCCTGGTTCCTGAGTACCAGTGGGGCTGGCCTTGGCATCAGGTGTTTCTCCCGACCTGGCCCCACTGTGTGTCCTCACCTCCTGATAGAAGCTGGCTTAATTACATGTGGGGACAATTTCTGCACAAGAGGGAGGAGAGCAGCTAGTACCCATTGAGCTTGCAAGCTTCTTCCTTCATCCTCCCCACTGTGCACTCCCTGCAAACCCTGGTCACCATCCCACAGGCACCAGGGACCTGAGAGCCCAGCAGGGCCAGCCACACCGCTGAGAAGGGAAGGAAGAGGCCACCCAGTGGAGAGCCCTCGTTTCACAGTTGCAGTGTGGACAGAGGCCCAGCTGGCTTGGGTTGCCCACGGCCATCAGCTGTTCGGTAAGGCAGGACTGAGTCCAGGTCTTATTCCCACATTTGTTCTTTCCACTGCCTCCCCTGAAGATGAGTTTCTTTTCCCTGTGAGCCTTTTCTAGTTGTCTGACACTCCCAGCTTTAATAAACCCCCACCTCCCCAGCCCAGGAACTCCGGCTTTGAGGACCACCCAGAGCATCTCACACCCGTAGAGGTGGGAACGGTGGAGTGGGACTGCCAGTCACCTGTCCCTCCCTCCGAGAACTCTGGCTTTAAGAAGGCACGAGGCATAGCTGGAAGAGGCCCTCATCCACCATTTGGCCTCTGCGGAGGTGGCGTCCATCCCAGACCTTCGAGCACTCCAGCTTATCAGAATTACTATCCCCAGCCCAAACCACCCCTTTGGGGCTTGGAATCCCGGTATCACAGGGACCACAAGGAAGATGGCCATTCATTCATGCCTTGATGCCTACCATCCTCTGTTTATAGCTTCTGCATTCTAAATGTCTGCTGGGATGGGCCACTGTGGAGGCTGACAGCCTCACAGGGCAGGGAAGTCAGAGCCTGGAAGTATAGATGGGGTGGAAGGGAGCTAACTGGGCTGGGGAGGGCTGCTGCGGATGGGAGAGCGCTCGCACAGGGAAACAGAAAATGGAAAAGAAGATTCTGTGGGGGAGCTTTAGAGGAACTTGTAAGTATCTTGGAGCTGGAGAAGTCAGGGAAGAGGGTCTGGCTATATCCTAAGAGATGTATTCTGCCTCCTCTCCCCAGCGTGGAAGGCCAGCTGGGTGCACACTCTCCTCTGGAAAACCCTACCCAAGCCTGCGTTTCTGCACCTTGGAGACAACTCTGGCTCCAGCCCTCACTGACTCTTGTAACAAGAGGGCAACCTGAGTTTCCAGTTAACCTAGCTCTATTCCTGGGGCGTATTAAGGGGATGGCGGGGTCGAGATGGGGGCCTTCGATGCATGGAGGACTCACTGTTCAGCTGCTCCCAATGTCTGTTCTGGAGGGCTCAGCCTGTCAGTAGCATGAGATGGCCCAAAGGTCCTGGTACCAGATGATGGGGCTCAGTCTTCCCAAGACCGCTGAGATGAGCCAGCTCCTCTGCAGAACCCACAGTCTGTCTGCACCTCTGGCCTCCATGTGCACCCTCCTTGAAGGGCCAGGACCCAGGGGAAAGTTAGCCCTGCTGCCCAAGACTGCACAGTTCACAGCCTTCTCTGGGAGCAAGAAAATGCATCTGGTTCCTCTTTGGGGAAAAAAAATCAAGTTGGTTTTTGTTTTTGTTTTTTGTTTTGTTTTTTTTAATGGAGCACAGTCATTCCTAATCATGACTTAACGTATGTAACTTCTACTCAAGAGGATCCCTTAACTGCCTGGAGTCTCAGTGACCCCTGCCTGTACACTTGGTCACCCTGGTTTGCAAGCGAATACCATTGTCCATTTACATCCAGCAAGCCCTACGTAACCAGGGTTGGGGTAGTTCTTTTTCCTTTAGTCAACTTTTTTATTTTTATTTTTATTTATTTATTTATTTTTTGAGGCGAAGTTCTGCTGTGTCATCCAGGCTGGAGTGCAGTGGCACAATCTCAGCTCACTGCAACCTCTGCCTCCCAGGTTCAAGCAATTCTCCTGCGTCAGCCTCTCAAGTAGCTGGGATAACAGGTGCCTGCCACCACGCCCGGCTAATTTTTGTACTTTTTAGTAGAGACAGGGTTTCACCATGTTGGCCAGTCTGGTCTTGAACTCCTGACCTCAGGTGACCCGCCCACCTGTGAGCCATCGCACCAAGCCACAACCTCAATCAACTTTGTATGAATTTTTAAAAGGCTTCACTCTGGAATACTGTGCAGCCACAGAAAAGAATGAGATCATGTATTTTGTAGAAACATAGATGTAGCTGGAGGCCATTATCCTTAGCAAACTAACACGGGAATAGAATACCAAATACTGCATGTTCTCATTTATAGGTGAGAGTTATTAATAAATGAGAAAACTCATGGACACAAAGAGGGTAACAACAGACACTGGAGTCTATTGGAGGGTGGAGGATGGGAGGAAGGAGAAGATTAGGAAAAATAATGCATGACAAACCCCCATGACACAAGTTCCCTTATATAACAAACCTGTACAGGTACCCCTGAACTTAAAAGTTAAATTTGGAAAAAAAAAAAAAAAAAAGGTTGGCCAGGCATGGTGGCTTATGCCTGTAATCCCAGCACTTTGGGAGGCCAAGGCAGGCGGATCACCTGAGGTCAGGAGTTCAAGACCAGACTGACCAATATGGTGAAACCCCATCTCTACTAAAAATACAAAAAAAAATTAGCTGGGCATGGTGGCATGTGCCTGTAATCCCAGTTACTCGGGAGGCTGAGGCAGGAGAATTACCTGAACCTGGGAGGCGGAGGTTGAAGTGAGCCGAGATCGTGCCATTGCACTCCAGCCTGAGCAACAGAGCTAGACTCCATCTCAAAGGAAAAAAAACGGCTTCACTCATCTTCCTCCTGTACAGGACAGAACAGGACCCTTTTCATTGTATTTTGTTATTTTTAGTTATTTATGTATCTTTAGAGATGGGATCGAGCTACCTACACTGGTCTCTAACTCTGGCCTCAAGCGATCCTCCTGCTTCAACCTCCTAAAGCACTGGGATTACAGGCATGAGCAACTGGGCCAGCCAAGGACCCTTTTTAAAGAGCAGGGAGAGAAAGAGAGACAGAGACGGGGTTGGGGGGTGAGAGGCGTGGAGTGGAGAGAGAGTGTGGAAAGGCAGGGCCAGGGCTCCTGTGCATTGGAACACCTGATTTCCATGGCCGAGGAGAAATCATTGCCCACAGCCTTTGTCATGTTCAGAATTGCCAAGCCCGAGAGCTGGGGGGACCCCGCCTCCCCTAAGGCTTTGACCTCCTGCCAAGGGGAACCTCCAGAGAGCAAATCTATAGAAAACCAACTGGGCACAGCTTTCCAAGAAAAATAGAGCTTTTTTCTTTTCTTTAAAAATTGTATGAAATTGTCAGAATCATATGCCCAGGTGGTGGAGAAAAGTAGCAAAAAGAAGGCAGTTTCATGTTTGAAGTTGGAGTGCTGGAGGAACCGCGGTCCAGCTGGCCTCTGCTTGGGATGTCTCTGCAGCGCTCTGCTCCGCTCCCTCTATGGGAGTGTGCTCCTCGCCTGCCCGTCCTGCACTTGGTAATTGCAACCATCCGTTCAGAGTGGAAACTCACACTTCCAGGCCCAGGCACCGCTGCTCTCTGGAGGGTCGTTATAGGGCAGCGAGGGCGGATGTCCCTCCCCGTGTCACCCACAGCCATCTCCTCTCAGTCAAGCACAGCCCAGTTCTGGTTCCAGCTCTGCTGTGGACTCCCTTGGGCTTGCCCCTTCCCTTCTCTGGGTGTCAGGGTCCAAGTGCGCGAACATACGTGAGAGTCCCCACCCGGCTGCTGGATGGGGCGGCTGTGAACCCATGGAGGACTAGGAGAGCACTGTGAGATTTGGGAGAGGTGGTGCTTCAGCATCAGCTCCAGGCCCCCTCTTCCAGGAAGTCTCCCGTGGAGCCCCACCTGAGTACATCAGCCTCTGGCAGCTTGTATTGTCCCTCCGTGCAGCTGTCATTTTTTGGGCAGCTTCTGTGTTCAATCAGGCACAGGAAGCACATGGCTGTGAGCAACTCGGCATGGCTTCTGCCCTTGTGCAGCTGTGGCTTCAATCACTCAGCTGGCTGGCATCTCCCATTACTCCCACTAGGTTGGGGTACAGGGCAGTGAGCAGGGTCTGCACCTTGAACTTCTACATGTTTCCATCAAGAAACTTTTACTTGCAAGAACAAACACCCTCCCAACCTGGCTGACGCCAGAAGCAAATGTATCAGGAACACCGACAACATCTGCAGAAGCCAGGCCTGGCACCACTGCCGTCACTGCTATCCAGACACCCTCTCCATCTCTGCTGGGCCAGAGTCTAGGCCCAGTTGCCATTCTGGCCCTGTCAGGTCTGGCTCCGCGCATCGTGGATGAGCCATGCCCTCATAAGCCTAGATCCCTATATCAGGATGAGAGGTGGGGGCTGACCTCTGAAGGCTCTTACAGTTCCAACCTGCCCTGATTCTTGGAATCTCCTCTTCCATCCAGAGCAGAGGAGGTCAACAGTAGGAAGAATAAGCCAAGGCTGCCTTCGAAAACAAAATGGCATACCTATCTACCCTATGACCCAGGAGTGCCATTCCTAGGTATTTACCTAAGAGCATGAACCATATGTCCACACACACACACAAGACTTGCACAAGAATGTGAATAGCAGCCTTCTTGTTCCTAATAGCCAAAGCTGGAAACAACCCAAGTGTGCAACAGGTAAGTGAATGCATCATGTAACTGTGGAACACCCATACGATGGAATACTATGCAACAGATACGCAGACTAGTACATACAGTATATGCAGACTGCACAGGCAGATGCAGCAAGGTGGATGAATCTCCCAGGCATTATGTTGTGTTTAAGAAGCCAGGCACAAAGAGTACACACTGGATGACTCCATTTATATAAATTTCAAGAACAGGCAAAACTACATGGGAACAGCAGCCAGAGAGTGGGGGGGAGGGGAAGCACGTGAAGGGACTTTCTGGGATGGTGGAAATGTCCTATATCTTGTTTTGCATGGTGGTTATATGGGTGTATACAACTGTCAAAACTTCGAACAATTAGGGTCTGTGCATTTTAATGTATGTAAATAATGCTTTAATTTCTTAAAATGATTGCGACCAGAAAAGAAGCTAGAGCCCTCAGAGCAACACACGGGGCTGTGTCCTGCATGTCCAGCCAGGCCTGCCCTAGGCGCTGAAGAGCTTATCTATCTTGTTAGAAGTTAGCAGTTTCCAGGCCAGGAACGTGAGAGTCCTACTTGGTCATTTTTCACAGGAACATCGTCAAACTAGAGGACCAAGGGAGTGAGGTGGGGAGCTAGGAGGACAGAAGGAACTCTTCTAGGATATCAGCCACAGCCTAGGAGAAGGGCTCATTTATCCTGTGAACATTTATTGAGCATGTACTATGAGCCAGACATTATGGTGGGCACTGGAGATACAGCAGTGACCGAAAGACATGGTTCCTGGCCTCAGGGAGCTCGCTGGGAGAGACAGACATTGAGTTACTGATCACCCCAACAAGCACCTCACCCCTGGGGCAAGGACTGAGGATAAGCACAGGGAGCTCCAAGATCACAAGCCTGGAGTCCTCACCTCACTTGGGTATGGGAAGGTCTCCTGGAGCCCTGAGTTCTGAAGGATGAGAAGACATTAGCCAGGCCAAGAGTGGGAGGGAGAGCATCCAGCCCCCCACCAAAAGTCACAGCCAAGAGAAGCTAACACAGGAGCTGCCAACTCCAGTGTCTAAGAGGGCCAGCCCAGCAACAAAGTGTGAAGAGGAGAGTGTGAGTCCCCATGGTGGAGGGGAGGGGGAAGCGCAGGTGCACTGAGCATGTGGCCATGGAGGGAGGAGGGGAGTTGGTTGTTGCCCTGTAGGATTGCAGGCCTGGTGGTGCCCCCTCTTCCCATTTTCCAGAAAAATGAGAAATCTGAAGTTGTTAACATGTCAACTCATATCAATTTTTAAATCTTGACTCAAATTTTTTGATTACTTTTATAGATTCAAAGCAATCCCAATAAAAATTCCAGCAGGCTTCTTTGGATGAAAATTTGCAAACTGATTGTAAAGTGTATATGGAAGGGCAAAGGACATAAAATATCCAAAAATAATTTTGAAAAAGAACAACCAAGTTGGAGAACTCACACTGCCTGATTTCTAGATTTATTATAAAGCTACAATATGTTATGGGCTTGTTTGTTTTTGTAGAGATGGAGTCTCATTATGTTGCCCAGGCTGGTCTTGAGCTCCTGGCCTCAAGCAATCCTCTAGCTTTGGCCCCCCAAAGTGCTGGGATTATAGGCAAGAGCCACTGCACCCCACCTAGGACATAATGTTATTGGCAAAAGGATGGACACAAAGATCAATGGAATAGATGGCAGTGTCCAGAAATAGGCTCACACAAATATGATTGACTGGTTCTTTTAAAACACTGTGGGCTGGGCACAGTAGCTCACGCCTGTAATCCTAGCACTTTGGGAGGCCGAGGCGGGCGGATCACTTCAGGCCAGAGTTGCAGACCAGCCCGGCCAATATGGTGAAACTCTGTCTCTACTAAAAAATACAAAATAATTAGCTGGGCATGGTGGCTCACATCTGTAATCCCAGCTACTCGGGAGGCTGAGGCATGAGAATTGCTTGAGCCTGGGAGGTGGGAGTTGCAGTGACCTGAGATCGTGCAACTGCACTCCAGCCTGGGTGACACAGAGCGAGACTCTGTCTCAAAAAACAAAAACAAACAAATCCCACTGTGATGACAATTCAATGGAGAACGGATATTCTTTTTAGCAAATAATGTGTCCACATGGTGGGCAGGCTCACTTTTAGATGGCTCCCAGGGTCCCTTGCCTTTTGGTGTTCACACCTTAGTGGAACCCCTCCCCTTGAGTATGGGTGGGACCTGTGATTTGCTTCTAATCAATAGAGCCTGACAAGCTACAGGAGGTCATTTTCATGATTATGTTACATTATATAAGATTCCATCTTGCTAGCTGACTGCTCCAGACTCTCCTTGCTGGCTTGATTAAGTAAGCAGTTGTGTTTGGGAAGTCCATGTGACAGGGACTTGTAGGAGACCTCTAGGAGCTGTGAGTGACCAGCAGGGAGCTGGAGCCCTCAGTACTCCAGCTGCAAGGAAATGAATCCCACCAACAATCTGAATGAGCTTAGAACAGATTCTCCCCAGTCAAGCCTCCAGATGAGAACACAGCCCAGGGACACCCTGATTGCAGCCTGGGGAGATTCTAAGAAGAGGATGCAGCCAAACTGTGCAGAGACTCCTGGCCCCACAGAAGCTGTGATAAAATAAATATGTATTGCTTTAAGCTGCTAAGTTTGTGGTCCTTATGCAGCACAGAAAACTAATATAATCCATAAACCAAAAATGAACCTCCACCTATATTCATATCATATACAAAAATTAAATAGAAATGGATAATGGCCAGGTGCAGTGGCTCACGCCTGTAATCCCAGCACTTTGGGAGGCCAAGATGGCGGATTACATGAGGCCAGCAGTTTAAGACCAGCCTGGCCAACATGGCAAAACCCCATCTCTACTAAAAATACAAAAATTAGCTGGGCATGGTAGTACAGCCACCCAGCTGTCTGTAATCCCAGCTACTCAGGAGGCTGAGGCACAAGAATCACCTGAACCCAGGAGGTGGAGGTTGCAGTGAGCAAAGTTCCACTCCAGCCTAGGTGACGGAGCAAGGCTCTGTGTCAAATAAACAAAAAAAAGTGGATCATGTCTAAATGTAAAACTATAAAGCTTACAGAAAAAAAAATGAAAACACCGAATGTGGGTAGATATATTTGGACAGGGGGTAGCCAACATAGGAGCCCTGATGAGGGTGAGAGTGATGCAGGGAGAGCCTGGTTGAGGCCCATCAGGACTTGGGGTCTACAGTGCCTGAGGTGGTTTGGGGGCCCATAAGGACTTGGGGTCCACAGTGCCTGAGGTGGTTTGGGGGCCCATAAGGGCTTGGAGTCTACAGTGCCTGAGGTGGTTTGGGGGCCCATCAGGACTTGGCAGTCCACAGTGCCTGAGGTGGTTTGGGGGCAGCAACAGCCTTGGCTCCAGGCTCTCTGGTCCCTCTTGTCTCCTCTCGCTTCTAGCCCCTAGTCCCCATATATTCTTTAGTCTGGTCCCAATCTGGTTGGCTTAGTTGATGCCACCCCATGGGCATCCTTCATAGGTGGCTTACCAGCATTTGGATGCATGGTCCCTGGGTCAGTGCACACCCTGGTGTAATCCATTTCCATCCTTGTGCACAGCCAGCCAGTTGCCGCCTCCTGGTGTGGGCCATGGAAGGGAAGCTGGACAAGAAAGGTCCAGTGAGGAGGAGCACATCAGAAAGGTTTCTTCTCTTTGCCTCAGTCTCCTCTGCTGCCCAACAAGGGGTTGATCCTCTTCCATGCCTGCATTCTGAGGTTACCTAGAGACAGGCCCAGGCTAGGGATCCTGTGGCCCTCTGGTGCTTCGCATGACAACCCTGTGGCCATTAGCCCCTGCCATGCTGCTGGGCTGCAAGCCCTGGCAAGGTGTAGTTGCCAGGAAGCCCCAGCTGAGAAGGCTGGCAAGCAACTCTGTCAAAGGTAGGTGGGAGAGGTGGTAGGGGCTGCTGAAAGCTACCTGGGAAGTGACAGGGCCTATCCCTTTCTAAGAAGCGCCTCCCGGGAAATAGGCAGCTTAGCCTTGAGTCATCACTGATAACCTGGGCCAAGGAGCCACCAGGTGGAGTCAACTCACCATCATCTGTGTGTGTCAGAGGTGCAGGGACCAGGAGAAGGGCGCACTGTCAGGTGAATGAACAGAATGGCGGCTTGTGACCCAAGTGGTACTTGTGGAGGGAAGTGCAAGGGGGTTCCACCAAGCCAGAGTTAAATGGAGGGTGCTGGGCACCCAGATTATGGGAGGTGGTGTCAGGTTTTATGCTCCCTTGGCTGATTCCCAGATCAGTCCCTACACAGCCCTAAAAAACAACCCCCACCTGCATTTTTTCACCTGCAGACCGAGCCGCCAGGGACCACCTGTACTCCGTTGCTTCCTAGAACACTTTGCCTTCTTCAATGCACAGCTTGGCACGTAGGGTTTCAGTGATGTCAACGTAAGCATAGCCTTAGCCCAGCACAGTGGAAGGATCAGCTAGCCAGTGGGTGAGGGCAGCGTGGGGTGGGAAATGTGACTCCTGGAATGTCCAAAGGTCAAGGAAGCTTGTTTCAGGAAACAGGCTGACTGTTTCAGGGAATGCAAAAGGTAAATTTCACTGCATTTTATTCGTGGTCCTATAAACATGCCAACGTTTTCATCAAGCTAGAAAATTAGAATAAAGGAAACCTGGAACTAGGGATGGCAGGAGGGCACAGGGCACTCCCTTACCCCAAGCAAGGTCCATGCCACAGCACCCAACCAAGTTATGCTGGGTAGAGGGGAGGACGCCCCCTCCCCCGACCTCAGAAAAAGCCTCAGAGACAAGAAGACAAGAGAATTGGGTGGGAGCCTCCTGGGAGGGTACCGCCTCCAAGGAGAGATGGTGGCAAAGGTGCCTCCTGGGTCACCTAACGTGTCTGTTACTTGTCAGATGATGGTTGCTAAGGTATGGGTAGAGGGAAGCAGTTTGGGGTGGGGGTTGTTTGCGTATTTTGTTGTTTTGAGTCTTAGTCAACTTATATTCACTTCCAGTGACCTGAAGACGTCACGCTGCCTGCTTCCCTAGTGCTGATGAGGGGCCCTGGGGCAGTAACAGGAACCAACAGGTGCCTGAGCCTCAGGGTAACCTGGGAGTCTCCTTGGAGGAGAAACATGTGGGCCCTGTGGGAGTGGGCATGAAAGATGTGAGAGCACAGCCTGTGGGAGGGTGCCAAGGGACAGCACTGCCCATCCTCCAGGTGTGCCACAGGAAGCAGCTGGTGTGTCCAAAACAATGAGAAGAGGCCAAAGGAGACAAAGAGGAGGAAGTGCTGCCAGTGGATCAGAGTCTGAAATCCTCCCTGCACTGGTGGCCGTGGGGATCTACCCTTGGCTGCCACCTACTACTCTCTCCCCCTCCAGCCCCCTATACCACCTCACTCACTGTCACCTGCCGGTTCCCAGAAGGAGGAGACAGGACGTTCTAGGAAGGATTCAAATTCCACCTCCAGGTCACTGAGACAGGCTCCTGCCTCTTACCAGCTTCATTCATTCATTCATTCAAGGTTCATGTTTTGAACACAGAGCCAGGCACCATGCTGTGCTCACTGCTAGGGACAAAACAGTGGGCACAGCAGCCAAGGTTCCTGCCCTCGTGGAGCTAATGAGACGTCACTCAAATATGCATGCAAACAGGCATGGTGACAATGTGGTCAGTGCAAAGAGGAAACCAGTAGGGTGCTGTGAGCATCTCACAGAGGGAGGGGCAGGAGTGGGGAGTCGGCCCTCACATCTACTGCTGTGTAACAAATTACGCCCAAGAGCAGTGGCTTCAACAATATTTATTATCTTCCACGTTACTGTGGGTCAGAAATGTAAAAAGGACACTGAGTCTGGCCTGTCTCTACTTCATGATATCTGAGGACTCAGATAGAGACTTGAAGGCTGGGTGCTGGGTGCTGGGATGACCCGAAAGATCATTCACTCCCTAGGGTCCTGGCTGGGGCCATCAGAGCTGGCGTTAGCCAGTTCTGGGAAGGTGCATTCCGGGCAGAGAGAATTGCCGGTGGGACAGCTCTGAGGTGTGGAGTGTACTTTGGATGGGGCAAGAGTGGAGGTTTCCTCTTTGCAGTGATCACATTGACATCATGCTGTTTACATGTGCATTTGAGTGATGTCTCATAAGTTCCACAAGGGCAGAGGGAATTGCCTGTGGGACAGCCCTGAGGTGTGAAGGGTACTTTAGAGGAATGATGCACCAGTTCTGCCTGCGTCTGAGAACCCACATGCCTGGGAAGAGGACCCATCCCATCTGAGGGTGCAAGGAAGGCTCCCAGAGGAAGCTGGGTAGGACTGGCAGGGTGGAGCTGGGAGCAGAGGGAGAGGCATTCGGGGGCACGAGCCAATGTGAGCCAAGGCCTGGCTGAGATAAGCTACTTGACCTAGAGAAGAAACCTTGTCAAATACCTACAACAGGCACAAGTCCACCTGAGGCACTCCAGGTGAAAATGTGGTTTTCTTGGCATTTCTAAATCACATTTCTTGATCTTCTAAATCAAATTAAATCTGTTTGGAATCCCCATTTGCCAAAGTTGCAGAGACACCAATGCCAGCCACATTTTGCCCCCTTCCCCATGCTAAGGCTTGCAAGGGCTCCAGGACTTTTCCATGCAGGCTCTCCAGGGCCAGGCCCCTCTGGACTGTCCCCCTCCGGGGACTCCTGGTTAGACTAATGGTTCATTTGAAGACAAATGTCTCTGTGCTTAGGGCTGCCACAGGGGTGTTGAGGTTGACATGGGATGTCACACCACTGCCGCCCTGGCCCAGCCACTCTCGGGTGCTGGGTGTGAGGGGTCCCGGGTCTCCACCAAGGGGAGAATTGCCACCTTCCCGGAATTCAGCTCCTTGGATGGGGTCCATCCTCTCCCCACCTCATAAGCCAAAGCCTCTCTGAAGAGTTCTGCCTGGAAAACACAAAGCCCCTCATTTTACCCCATGCTCCTAAGGAAGGTCACAGGCCTGACCTCCGCATTCCGTGGGGACGCACTGACCTCTGTGCAGTGTTGGTAGTAGTGGAAAGCAGGCCCCAGTCACATGTATAAGCAACTCACCCCGTCGCATCCCCTTGGTGACATTGTGGTGGTACCTCAGTTTCTCCAACAGTGAAGAGAAGGACTGGCCTAACTGTGCTGAAATACCGAGTGATTGGAGTCCTAGGCAGCATTAGCAGGGAGGGGAGAGTTCGTCCCAGGCCTGGTGGGCAGCGCCTGCAGACAGTCCATCAGCTGCTCCCAAAAAGGCAGACAGCCACCGCCCAGTGACAGCACGCCTCACCAGCCAGGGCCAGCCTCCTAAACAAAGGCGGCCTTTTCTTGTCTTCCCATATACGCTTCCAAAACAAAACCCAACACGCTCTTTCCAGCTGTCTGGTTGCCCCTGCAAGTTGCCCATCTGGATGCCAGATGAGGACACCTTCCCTGGAGCCCTTAGGGATCCTGGCAGACCTGAATCCAGGAGCCAAGGCCTGCTCTGGAGCATGGAGGCAGGGGGCTTGTTTTTATTATTATTTTTTTCAGAGACAGGGTCTCATGCTGTCACCCAGGCTGGAGTACAGTGGCAAGGTCATAGCTCACTGGAGTCTCAAAATCCTGGGCTGGGGAGGATGAGCAATCCTCCCACCTCAGCCTCCTGAGTAGCAGGGACTACAGGCATGGGCCACTCTGCCTGGATAATTTTTTTTTCTTTTTAAATTTTTCTAGAGATAGGAGTCTTACTTTCTTGACCAGGCTGGTCTCAAACTCCTGGCCTCAAGGGATTGTCCAGGCTTGACCTCCCGAAGTGTTTGGGATTAAAGGTGTGAGCCACCACACCCAGCCAGGGAGTGGATTTTAAGGCCTTTGGTGGCTCCATCTTGGGTGAAGTTTGGTGGCAGGGCAACCTTGCTCTTCCGTTGCACAAGATGGGGGAGGCTCAGCCTAGAGCTGGGAGCCTAGGCAGCCCAGTCCCTGGTGAGCCTGTCTTTAGCACTCTGGGCCCTGAGCTAGACTTCAGCTCTAGACTTCCAACCAAGCCTCACCAGTGGGAAGGGCTCTGGCCTGCCCCTGAGTGCCCTCTACATTTGGAGCCCAAGACTCCTCTCTCCTTCTGACCTCTCCATTGTCCTTTTACTTTTTCGTGTCTGTGTCTGCCACTCCACCCTCAGCCGAAAGTCATCCTCTCCCCTCAGTGCTGTGCCTGGAGTCAGGACATCTTCTCACCGGATCCTGGGCATGCTCTGGGTTTCCAGGGCAATGCCAACAAACTCAGACTCTGTCTTGGGGCCAAATAAAAGCTTCCCACTTATCAATGGCTCCACCACCTGCCATGTGCCTGTTGAACAAGGTGACATCCACGTAAGCCCTGCTGAGTCCCCATCTCACCAAGGAGTCAGTCCAGGCCCAGGATTCAACGCAGGCCCATACACCTTCTCTCCACACATCTTTTCCTGGCCCACCACCCCCAACCCCAGCCTGCACTGCTTCGCTCCCCACCCCGCCCCTTGGTCTATTTGGGTTGCTAGGCGCCTTCCTCCGGGAAAACAGCACATCCTGTGGGTCAGGACAGGCCTCCCTTGAGAGCTGTCTCAGCCAGATGGCCCCCAACCCCAAAGCCTGGGCTGGGGCTTTCCAGGTGGCTTTTCCATAGAGCAGCCTGGTTCCCTCTGAACGCTGCACCCCACCCATCTGCCCCTGGGTAAAGCTGTTGGTGGGGAAATTGGGCCCCACTTTACCCGCTGCGGATCGAGAAACTCCCAGCAACCTCTGCTCCTGACTTCCCTTCTGCAGGACTGGAAATTGGGCCCCCCCCTAGGTGAGTCTCCCACCCTAGCCCCTAGAAAACTGTCAATTCCTGGGAATAAGCCAGCCCCATAGTAGGTGGGGTTGACTCCTGGGAGTACAGATTTCCACCTGGGACCCCCTTGCCTCACCACTCTGTCCTCTCCAAATTCCCTCTCCCAACCTTTGGAAGATGGTCTCAGAGTTACCCACGGTGGCTCCACAGGGCCTGACTGGTATGTGAAGACAGGAAGAATCAGGCACTGAGTCCCATCCTCTCTAGTACTCCTTTTCCTGTTTCCACTGGGACATTTTTGTGCATTGCATTGACTTGGTCGACAAATAACATCAACGATGAAATGGTTACTGAGCACGTACTATTTGCCAAGGGACACCGATGGTCCTGCCTGCAACATTTCAGTTAAGTTTGGAAACAAGCAATCAATGGAGGAATGAGCTGGTTCCAAGCTCCAAGTTCGAAGAGCTGGTTCCAAGCTTAAAGTTCGAGGTTCCCAGCCTGGCCTCTGCAAGCCAGTCTCCAACATGCTCCCTAGTGGGCCACATTCCTCCTCTGCTTAAAGCCCCTCAATGGGCTGGGCATGGTGGCTCACGCCTGTAATCCCAGCACTTTGGGGGGGCCAAGGCAGGTGGATCACCCGAGGTCAGGAGTTTGAGACCAGCCTGACAAACATTGTGAAACCCTGTCTCTATTTGAAATACAAAATTAGCTGGGCATGGTGGTGGTGCATGCCTGCAATCCCAGCTACTCGGAAGGCTGAGGCAGAGAATCACTTGAACCCGGGAGGCAGAGGTTGCAGTGAGCAGAGATCGTGCCATTGCACTGCAGCCTGGGCAACAAGAGTGAAACTCCATCTCAAAGGAAAAAAATAAATAAATAAAAGCCTTCAATGGCTCCCCGTTTACCTGGGGTAGAGTCCAAATTCCTTAGTGTAGACTATAGGCCCTCCCTGTTCCTCCTGGCCTAGGTACCTGTTGTCCCCTCTGCAGGGACATCTCTCCACTCCACCTGCTTTGCTTGACATGCTCCGACTCCTCCTTTAAATCACTTTCTCCAGAACAGCTTCTCCGTAGCTCCCAGGCCACGTTACCAGCCCTCAGCAATGTCACCCGAGGAACTCTTCCGTGGGTTGTATCTGCTTGTTCATAGCTCTGTTTCTCCCCCAGTCAGTCTTTCTCACTGGAGGAACTTTAAATCAGTTTTTTTTTTTTTTAAATGGAGTCTCACTCTGTTGCTCGGGTTGGAGTGCAGTGGTGCAACCTTGGCCCACTGAAACCGCTGCCCACTGGGCTCAAGCAATCCTCCCACCTCAGCCTCTCGAGTAGCTGGGACTACAAGTGTGCACCACCATGCCCAGCTAATTTTTGTATTTTTAGTAGAGACGGGGTTTCACCATGTTGGCCAGGCTGGTCTCGAACTCCTGAGCTCAAGTGATCTGGCTGCCTCGGCCTCCCAAAGTGCTGGGATTACAGATATGAGCCACTGTGCCCGGCTACCACCCCCAGAGATTCTGATTCAGCTGTCTGGGGTATGGCCTGGGCAGGGGCAATTTTAAATCTCCTCCTGTGACTGTAAGGTACAACCAGGCTGAGAACAGCTGCACTAGACTGTGAACGCCCTGAGAGCAGCTGAGCCTTATTTATCCAGGTTCCCAAGGTCTGAGCTTAGCAGGTCTCCCTCCGCATTGGTGGGATGAACAACATGACCCCAGGTAGTCCAGGGAGCCAGGATGGGTGACTACTCAGTGCTGGGAGGCAAGAAGGAAAACTGCCTGGCATTCCTCTGCCTTTTTTTTTTTGAACTTTGTTTTGTCTTTAGAGACAGGGGTCTCACTATGCTGCCCAGGTTGAACCCAAAGTCCTGGGATCAAGCAATCCTCCTGCCTCAGCCTCCCTAGTAGTTGGGACTATTGGCATGCACTACCATGCCCAGCATTTAAAAAATTTTTTAATTAGTAAATGTTATTTCTTAGAACAGTTTTGGATTCACAGAAAAATCGAATGGAAAGTACAGAGAGTTCCCATATACACCCTGTTCCCACACATGCCCAGCAGCCTCCCTCACCATCAACATCCCCCAACAGATTGGTACATTCATTAAAAGTGATGAACCTGCCTCCACACACCATCACCCAAAGTTCATAGTTTGCATGAGAATTCATTCTGGGTATTGTGCATTCTATGGGTTTTGACAAATGTATAATGCCACGTGTCCACTACTGCAGTACCACACATTAGAGGAGTTGCCCTGCCCCAAACGTCCTCTGTGCTCCCCCTGTTCATCTTTCCCTCCCCTTAACTTCTAGCAACCACTGATCTTTTATTTTATTTTATTTTATTTTTTGGAGACGGAGTCTCGCTCTGTTGTATAGGCTAGAGTGCAGTGGTGTGATCTCGGCTCATTGCTACCTCTGCCTCCTGGGTTCAAGCGATTCTCCTGCCTCAGCCTCCCAAATAGCTGGGACTACAGGCAAACGCTGCCACACCTGGCTAATTTTTAATATTTTAGTAGAGATAGGGTTTCACCATGTTGAGCAGGCTGGTCTCGAACTCCGGAGCTCAGGCAAACTCCTGAGTTCAGGCAATCCACCAGCCTCGGCCTCCCAAAGTGCTAGAATTACAGGCATGAGCCACCACACCCGGCTGCAACCACTGATCTTTTTATTGCTCCCACAGGTTTGCCTTTTCCAGAATGTCATATAGGTGGAATCATACAGTAAGTAGCCTTTTCAGATTGGCTTCTTTCACCTAATAATGTTCATTTAAATTTCTTCAATGTCTCTATGTGGGTTCATAGCTAATTTCTTTTTAATGTTGAATAATACTCCATTGTTTGAATGTACCAAAGTTTATTTATCCATTCACTACTGAAGGACATCTTGGTTGCTTCCAAATTTTGACAGTTATAAATAAAGCTGCTACAAACATCTGTGTGCAGCTTTTTTTGCTTTTTTGAGACAGGGTCTCACACTGTCACCCAGGCTGGAGTGCAGTGGTGCAATCATGGCTCACTGCAGCCTTGACCTCTCAGGCTCAAGCGATCTTCTCACCTCAGCCTTTTGAGTACTTGAAACTACAGGTGCATGCCACCACACCCAGCTAATTTTTCAACTTTTTTGTAGAGATGCGGTTGAGCTGTTTTGCCCAGGCTGGTCTCGAACTCCTGGGCTCAAGCAATCCTCTCGCCTTGGCCTCCCAAAGTGCTGGGATTACAGGCCTGAGCCACTGCACCTGGCCTATTGCAGCATTTCGTATGGGCATAAGTTTTCAGCTCCTTTGGGTAAATACCCAGGAGTGCAATTGCTAGACCAAATGGTGAGATGATGTTTAGTGTTATAAAAACCTACCAAAATGTCTTCCAAAATGGCTGTACCATTTTACATTCCCACCAGGAGTGAATGAGAGTTTCTGTTGTTCCACATCCTCATCAGCATTTAGTGTTGTTTGTGTTCTGGATTTTGGCCATTCTAATAGGTTCATAGTGGTATCTCATTGTTTTAATTTGCATTTCCCTGATGACATATGATGTGGAGCATCTTTTCATATGCTATTTGCTGTCTGTATGTCTCCTTTTGTGAAGTATCTGATAAGGCCATTGGCCCATTCTTAAATAGCATTATTCATTGTCTTATTGTTGGGTTTCAAGAGTTCTTTGTATATTTGGATAATAGTCCTTCATCAGATATGTTTTTTGCAAGTATTTTCTCCCAGTCTCTGGCTTGTCTTGTCATTGTCTTGACATTGTCTTTCATGGAGCAGAAGTTTTTAAATTTAAATCAAGTCCAGCTTATCAATTATTTATTTCATGGATCAGGTCTTTGGTGTTGCATCTAAAAATTCATTGCCATACTCAAGGCCATCAAGGTTCTCTCCTATGTCATCTTCTAGGAGTTTTATAGTTTTGCATTTGTACATTTAGGTCTATGATCCATTTTGAGTTAATTTTTATGAAGAGTATAAGTTCTGTGTCTAGATTTTTTTTTTTTGAGACAGGGTCTCACTCTGTCACCCAGATGGTAGTAGTACAGTGGCACAATCACAGCACACTGCAGCCTTGACCTCTTGGGCTCAACCGATCCTCCTGCCTCAGCCTCCCGAGTAGCTGGGACCACAGGTATGCACCACCACAACTGGTTACTTTTTCTATTTTTTTGTACAGACAAGATCTCACTATATTGCCCAAGCTTGTCTTGAACTCCTGGGCTCAAGGGATCCTCTTGCCCCGGCATCCCAAAGTGCTGGGATTACAGGTATGAGTCACTGCACCCAGCCTAGATTCATTTTTTGACATGTGGATGTTCAGTTATTCCAGCACCATTTGTTGAAAAGACTATCTTTGCTCCATTGCAGATTGGCAGATTATATGTTTCAAGGAATGGGTGTATTTTATCTAGATCATAAAATTGGTGGGCATAGAATTGTTCATAATATTATTTTTTATCCTTTTAACTCATGAATTTATTCTTTTAATTCATCTGTAGTGAATTACAGTTCTGATATTAGTCATTTGTGTCTGCTCTCTTTTCCTAGTCTGGCTAGAGGCTTATGAATTTTATCGGTCTTGCAAAGACCCACCCTTTAGTTTCATTGATTTTCTCTATTAATTTCCTGTTTTCAATTTCATTGAGTTTTACTTTGGTTTTTATTATTTCTTTTCTTCTGTTTTGTGTAAATTTAATTTGGTAAATTAATTTACACAAATTACACAAATTTGTGTAAATTAATTACACAAATAATTGTGTAAAATTGCTTTGTGTAAATAAATTTTTTTTTCTAGTTTCCTAAAGGGGAAGCTTAAATTGTTGATTTTAGATCTCTATTTTTTTGATACATACATTCAATATTATCAATTTCTCTCTAAACACTACTTTTGCTACATCACACAATTTTGATTAGTTGTATTCTCATTTTCACTTAGTTCAAAATATTTTTAAATTTTTCTTGAGAGTTCTTTTTTGACCTTTGTGTTATGCAGAAGTGTGTTGTTTAATCCCCAAGTATTTGGGGATTTTCTAGCTATCTTTCTCTTACTGATTTCTAGTTTAATTCCACTGTGGTCTGAGGCCAGACATTGGATGGTTTCTATTCTTTTAAATGTATTAAGATTTTTTTTGTTTTTATTTATTTATTTTTTTTTTTTTGAGATGGAGTCTTGCTCTGTCGCCCAGGCTGGAGTGCAGTGGTGCAATCTCGGCTCACCACAACCTCTGCCTCCCGGGTTCAAGCGATTCTCCTGCCTCACCCTCCGAAGTAGCTGGGACTACAGGTGCGTGCCACTATGCATGGCTAATTTTTGCATTTTTAGGAGAGACAGGGTTTCAGTATGTTGGCCAAGCTGGTCTCAAATTCCTGACCTGGTGATCTGCCTGCCTCAGCCTCCCAAAGTGCTGGGATTACAGGTGTGAGCCATCACACCTGGCCTTAAGGTGTTTTTTATGGCCCTGAATGTGGTCTGTCTTGGTGAATATTCCATATGAGCTTCAGAAGAATGTGTAATCTGCTGTCACTGGGTGAGGCCATTTATAGATCAATATACCAGCTGTTAATGGTACTATTGAGTTCTGCCTGCTGGATCTGTCCATTTCTGTTAAAGGGGTGTTAAAATCTCCAACTTATTTATTTATTTAGACGGAGTCTTGCTCTGTCACCCAGGCTGGAGTGCAGTGGTGCGATCTTGGCTCACTGCAACCTCTGCGTCCCGGGTTCAAGTGATTCTCCTGCCTCAGCCTCCTGAGTAGCTGGGATTACAGGTGCGTACAACAACACCCAGCTAATTTTTGTACTTTTAGTAGAGACAGGGTTTCACCATGTTGGCCAGGCTGGTCTCAAACTCCTGACCTCAGGTGAACTGCCCTCCTCAGCCTCTCAAAGTGCTGGGATTACAGGTGTGAGCCACTGCACCCAGCCAAAATCTCCAACTTTAAAAGTGGGTTCGTTATTTCTTCTCGAAGGTCTGTCAGTTTTTGCCTCTCAGGCACCGATGCTCTGTTGTTAGGTGTGTACATATTAAGTATTGTTGCCTTGGAGAACTGAGCCCTCCCTCATTCTGTAATGCCTTCTTTATTCCTGATCACTTTCCTTGCTGAAGTCAGCTCTGTCTGAAATTAATAGAACTACTTCTGCTTTCTTATGATGTGCATTGGCATGGAATATCTTTATCTCTTTAAAGTATATGTGTTTTTATATTTAAAGTGGGTTTTTTGTAGACAACTTACAGTTGAATCTTATTTTTTGATATACTGTGACAATCTCTGTCCTTAATTGGTACATTTAGAGCACTGGCTTTCAAAGTAATTGTGGATGTAATTGGATTATTATCCACCATATTTTAAAATGTGCTGCCCTTATTCTTTGTTCCTATTTTTGTCTTTTACTCTGTCTCTGCCTTTTGTGGTTTTAATTAGGCATTTTGTAGGATACCATTTTCTCTCCTTGCTTAGTATATTACTTCTACTTCAAAACTTGGTTGCCTTAAAACTTGCAATATACATTTTTAAAATTTTTTCTTTAAAAACAAACACAAACAAATCAATATACTTTTGAAACTAAATCAAACCTGATTTCAAATAACACTACACCTTTTCAAGGGTAGTGCAAGTGCCTTATAATAACAAAATATTTCTAATTTCTCTCTCCTGTTCCTTGTTTCATTGTTATCATTCATTTTACCTATACATAAGCATCCATAAGCATGTATGTTTAAGCATATATAATTTTTTTTTTTTTTTGATACGGAATTTCACTCCGTCACCCAGGCTGGAGTGCAGTGGTGCCATCTTGGCTCACTGCAACCTCCACCTCCTGGTTCAGTCGATTCAAGCAGCCTCCCAAGTAGCTGGGATTACAAGCGCCTGCCACCATGCTTCCTGGCTAACTTTTGTATTTTTAGTAGAGACGGAGTTTCACCAAGTTGGCCAGGATGGTCTCAACCTCCTCACCTCAGGTGATCTGCCAGCCTCAGCCTCCCAAAGTGCTGAGATTACAGGTGTGAGTCACCGCACCCCGCCAGCATACATAATTGAATACATTGTTCCTCTTTTGAGCAAACTGTTATGTGATAGATGGATTAAAAACATAAAAGCTTTTATTTTGCCTCTACTTATTCATTCCCTGATGCTCTTTTTTTCTTTATGTAGATCTGTGTTTCTGACCTATACTATTTTCATTCTCTCTGAAGAACTTATTTTAACATTTTTTGCAAGACAAACCTTTTGGCAACAAATTCCCTCTATTTATTTATATATTTATTTACTTATTTATTTATTTGAGACAGGGTGTCTCACTCTGTTACCCAGGCTGGACTGCAGTGGCGCGATCTCAGCTCACTGCAACCTCCGCCTCCTGGGTTCAAGCAATTCTCTGGCCTCAGCAACCCCCAACCCAAGTAGCTGGGATTACAGGCATGCATCACCATTGTGTTTTTAGTAGAGCTGGGGTTTCACCATGTTGACCAGGCTGGTCTCAATTTTTGTTTGTCTGAGAAAGTTTTTATTTCTTCTTCACTTCTGGAGGATAAATTTGTAGGATACAGAATTCTGGGTTGGTGGATTTTTTTCTTAAGACTTTAAATGTTTACTCCCGTCTTCCTAAGTGGTTTCTAAGAATAAATTAGATCAGTTTTTATCTTTGTTTCTCTTTAGCTAAGATGGTTTTTGTTGTGGCTTCTTTCAGGATTTTTTACTTTTGATCCTTTGATTTCTTTCCTTTGTTAAATTTTTTTTTTCCAGACACTCTATACCTTAATCCTTCCATTTCTTTCCTTTTTTTTTTTTTTTTTTTTTTGAGACGGAGTCTTGCTCTGTCGCCCAAGCTGGAGCGCAGTGGCGCGATCTCTGCTCACTGCAGCCTCCACTGAGTCTTGTTCTGATGCCTGCTCAGTCTCTTCAAATTGTGTTTTTTTCTTTCTAAGGCATCTTATAATTTTGTTGAAAGGTGGACATGATGTCCTGGGTAAAAGGAACTATAGGAAATAGGCCTTTAGTGGCATGGTAGTTGGGGGAAGGGAAGCTTTCTATAGTCCTGTGATTAGGTCTCAGTCTTTTTTTTTCTTGAGACAGGGTCTCACTCTGTCACCCAGGCCGGAGTGCTGTGGCACAATCATAGCTCACTACAGCCTTGAGCTCCTGGGCTCAAGTAATCCTTCCACCTCAGCCTCTTGAGTAGCTGGGACTGCAGGCACACGCCACAATATCTGGCTATTTTTTAATATTTTTATTATTTAATTAAATTAAATTAATTAATTAATTAATTTAAGACACAGATTCACTCTGTTGCCCAGGCTGGAGTGCAGTGGTGCGATCTTGGTTCACTGCAACCTCCACCTCCCAGGTTCAAGTGATTCTCCTGCCTCAGCCTCCCAAGTAGCTGGGACTACAGGTGTGGGCAACCATGCCCAGCTAATTTTTGTATTTTTAATAGAGATGGGGTTTTGCCATGTTGACCAGGCTGATCTCTAACTCCTGACCTCAAGAGATCCGCCCGCCTCGGCCTCCCAAAGTGCTGGGATTACAGGCATGAGCCACCACGCCTGGTCAATTTTTAAAGTTTTTCATAGAGATGAAGTCTCACTCTGTTGCCCAGGCTAGTCTTGAATTCTTGGCCTCAAATGATCCTCCCGCCTCAACCTCCCAAAGTGCTGAGATTACAGGTGTGACCCACCATGCCCAGCAGGTCTCGGTCTTTTGAGAGTCTGTCTCTGGACTGAACACCTGTGCTTTTCAGTGTTTCCCCCATAAATCGGACAGGATTGCTACAAAGGGGGCTGGAGATGGGTGTTATCCTTTCCCTGGGTTAATAAAGCTCTGATAAAACCTCAGAAGTTTAGGAGCTGGTAGAATAGTTTTTCCTGAGGGCAGATCTTGTTGAGAGGAACAGAATGCTCTGACATTTTTCAAAATTTCAAAAATGTTTCTCTTACCTTGCTGGAAGCATAAGGGAATTTTTCTCCTGTAATTACCATGTGGACCTGGTAGAACTCCCAGGGGTAAAATTCACAACAGCATGGAAGCCCCTCATGACTGGGTGGCACTGGAGTTTTGTCTCTCAGGCTTGTCCACACTGAGCCTCCAGCAATGTGTCAATTACAATTCCGGTTTCCATAGCCCTGCACTGATTCCTCCAGAGTTTTCAGCTCATAGGCAGGTTTGTGCTTCAGTAAGGTGTGGTTCTCTGTGTTCGCCTGTCTGTCTCTCCAATGGAAGGGAGCAGTGGTGTGCCCTGTGACCTCACCTTGTGGATGATTCTAAGAAGGGTTGTTGATTGTTCTGTTTCCTTTGTTGATTACTTGTTGTGTGGACAGCATGGCTGCACCTAAGCTCCTTACTTGCCAGGCTGGAACTTGGATGTCTCTTCCTCTGCCTTCTTCTTTTTTTTTTTTTTTTTTTGAGATGGAGTCTTGCTCTGTTGCCCAGGCTGGAGTGCAGTGGCTTGATCTTGGCTCACTGCAGCCTCTGCCTCCCGGGTGCAAACAATTGTCATGCCTCAGCCTCCCGAGTACCTGGGACTACAGGCATGCACCACCACTCTTGGATAATTTTTGTATTTTTAATAGAGACGGTTTCACCATGTTTACCAGGCTGGTTTTGAACTTCTGACCTCAAGTGATCTGCCCATCTCAGCCTCCCAAAGTGCTGGGATTACAGGCATGAGCCACTGCGCCTGGCCTCTTCCTCTGCCTTTGAATGCCTGCCCTCCAGAGACCCCTCCCTACGCAGGGACAGGCCCATGCAGGTGACATTGGGGATCTAAAGGCAGAAAGTGATCAATATATACTGAGGAGGTGAGATTTGACCAGTGAAATGGACTAGAAGGAGACACAGGGACCCAATGTCATCCCCTTCCTCACTTCCTGCTCTCCATCCTTCAGCCACACTGCCTTCCTCTTGGAGGGACAGACTAAGCCAGGTCCACACATGCTCTCCCTCGGTCAAGAGCACTTCTGTACCCACCCCTCCACCCCAGGCTCCCTTCTCACCTTTTCCAGGTAGCTCTGACTCATCCTTCATAATAACTCAGGTAGCCTCAGTTCCAGCCTAGGCTGGAATTTTCTAATACACTGTCATGGAACACAGCCTGCGACACAGAAGGCCTTCAATAAATCTTTGTGGCATAAATGAGCACATAGAAATGTGTTCCCTTCCTTTAGCACACATGGCTCATGCTGTCATCAAATGTTCATGGAGAGATTGTATTTAATGCCCATCTCTCTCTTTAGGCCATGGGGACTCACTTTTTCAGCACTGTATTTCCTGTGCTTGGCACAATGTGGCGTAGAGTAGGTGCTCAATAAATATGTAGTGAGCAGATGAAGAGATGGGAGAGGAGGTGAGTCCCCCACCCCGCAGAAGGGATTAAATGTGTTAGGGAGCCTACGTCATGTGATGGGAAGGCTGTGGAGGGTGAGCCTCACAGGCGTCCAGGAGACAGTCAGCAAGACAATCTTGCAGCCAGAGGCCAAATTCCTTGTGGATTATGCAAAGGTTGGGATTTCATTGGTGGAAGCATTGGGTTGGCAGGGAAGGAAAGCATTTCACTGTAGTCTGCAGCTCCTGTCAAAGGCAGGCAGGACACAGCGGGCAGGTCTGGGATGGGAGGAGAGCTTGTTGGGACCAGACACCCAGAAACCAGACAGCGTTCCCAGCAGCTCCTGACTCATGTGCAGTGTGTGGGCAGAGGACAGCCCCACCTGTGCCCACCACCAGCAGTTGCAGCCTGAGAAGGCTCCTCTGGCCCAGCATCAGGGGCCCTGCATTGGCTGGGAGGCGGGAACTGGGTTGGTGGGATGCAGGAAACAAAGCAGGATGGTGGAGGCACGTGGGGCCTGAGGGACAGCGAGGACAGGGGCCTGCTGGGCAGCTGGGGTCAGGAGTAGGTCCTCCCTGGGTGGTCAGAGTCTTCAGTGGGAGGAATGGAGGCCAGGCCCTCACAGAGCTAGTCTTAGACTTCCACCATCACCTGATGTAGCCCCGTGCGGGGAACTAGAAGGTTCTGGCTCTTCTGAGCAGAGGGACTACAGGCTTGTCATGGAAATTCAGAAGGTCAGAGCTGGAAAGACCCACAGGCTTATAGGACAGGCAGAAAAATGGGCCTGGAGTGGGGAGGACAATGTCCAGGTTGCTACAGGAAGCCAACAGCTGGCCAAACCTGGGGTGAGACGCCCCAGGGCTGCAGGGCCACCCATTTACTATCTTTGGCAGGCTGTTTTAACCTCTCTGATCCTCAGTGTATTCATCTATAAAATGGGAATAATACCACCTATCTTGGAGGGTTGTTGTGCAGACTAAGATCATTCCTCCAGTCAATACATATTTATTGAGGGCTGTGGCAGGCACTGCTGGTGACTCTCCCCTTCTTGGAAATCGAGCCCTAACTTCCATCTAGGAGCACCCTTGCATATGTGGTGATGTGATGTGACTTGTGGATATAAGCAGAAGTAGTGTATACACAACTTCATAAAACATTCTTAAAAATGGAAGCATCATCATCTCCTCCCCCTGTGCTGGCTGGAGTTTGGAAGTTATGACTTGAGCAGTCATCACGGACCACAATGTGGAAGCCAAGAGTGGTGAATAGCAGAGCCACCCAAGAGAGCAAGCCTGAATTCCCAACAATCACAGGTCACCACGCCATAAGCACGAGTTCAGCGATTGGACTTCTTACTTCTGGACTTATTTAACTTAGACCAAAATAAATGCATATTTTTAAAAAAGTATTTTCCTGAGGCACAGTCTCAAGAGGTCTTGAGAACATGTGTCCATATATATATATATACAGTCACCACTTTAAGAGATCACTCACTGTTACTCCAAATCCTAGTTGACTGGAGGGCCATTTATGTGGCAGGCCCTGGGCTCTACACTGGGAACGAAAAGAAAAGAAAACAAATGCAGTCCTTTCCCTCCAAAGCTTCTGGTGTAGTGGAATGGAGGTAAGAGACGGTCAGAAGAGCACATGCAGAAGTGAACAATTGTAAATGTCATATGTGCTGTAAGGGCAGACAGTATAGGAACTCAACCTTGCCAGGGCATGGCATGTTCCTATGGTAGTGTGTCCGGAATTGGTGGGTTCTTGGTCTCACTGACTTCAAGAATGAAGCCGCGGACCCTCGCGTTAAGTGTTACGGCTCTTAAGGTGGCGCATCTGGAGTTTGTTCCTTCTGATGTTCGGATGTGTTCGGAGTTTCTTCCTTCTGGTGGGTTCCTGGTCTCGCAGGCTTCAGAAGTGAAGCTGCAGACCTTCGCGGTATTACAGCTCTTAAGGCGTGAAGCTGCAGACCTTTGTGGTGTTACAGCTCATAAAGGCAGTGCGGACCCAAAGAGTGAGCAGTAGCAAGATTTATTGCAAAGGCAAAAGAACAAAGCTTCCACAGTGTGGAAGGGGACCCGAGCGGGTTGCCACTGCTGGCTCTGGCAGCCTGCTTTTATTCTCTTATCTGGCCCCACCCACATCCTGCTGATTGGTTCATTTCACAGAGAGCCAAGTGGTCTGTTTTGACAGGGCGCTGATTGGTGCTTTTACAATCCCTGAGCTAGACACAAAGGTTCTCCACGTCCCCACTAGATTAGCTAGATACAGAGTGTAGACACAAAGGTTCTCCAAGTCCCCACCAGAGTAGCTAGATAACAGAGTGTCAATTGGTGTATTCACAAACCCTGAGCTAGACACAGGGTGCTGATTGGTGTGTTTACAATCCCTTAGCTAGACATAAAGGTTCTCCAAGTCCCCACCAGAGTCAGGAGCCCAGCTGGCTTCACCCAGTGGATCCCACACCGGGGCCGCAGGTGGAGCTGCCTGCCAGTCCCGTGCCGTGCACCCGCACTCCTCAGCCCTTGGGTGGTCAATGGGACTGGGCGCCGTGGAGCAGGGGGCAGCGCTCGTCGGGGAGGCTCCAGCCGCACAGGAGCCCACGGAGGCGGGGAGGCTCAGGCATGGCGGGCTGCAGGTCCCGAGCCCTGCCCCAAGGGGAGGCAGCTAAGGCCCGGCGAGAAATCAAGTGCAGCACCGGTGGGCCGGCACTGCTGGGGGACCCAGTACACCCTCCGCAGCCACTGGCCCAGGTGCTAAGCCCCTCATTGCCCGGGGCTGCTCCGAGTGCGGGGCCCGCCAAGCCCACGCCCACCCGGAACTCCAGCTGGCCCGCAAGCACCGTGCGTAGCCCGGGTTCCCGCTTGCTTGTGCCTCTCCCCCCACACCTCCCTGCAAGCTGAGGGAGCCAGCTCCGGCCTTGGCCAACCCAGAAAGGGGCTCCCACAGTGCAGAGGCGGGCTGAAGGGATCCTCAAGTGCCGCCAAAGTGAGAGCGCAGGCAGAGGAGGCGCCAAGAGCGAGCGAGGGCTGTGAGGGCTGCCAGCACACTGTCACCTCTCAGTAGCACCAACAAAAGCGTGGTTTAGCTGTTTAAAACCACAGCTATCCCCAACAAAAAGGCTAAAATAAATGAGACAGAAAATATCAAATGTTGAAGAGGATGTGGAGCAACTGGAACTCCCTGGAACTCTCTGCAATCCACTGATGGCAGAAGGGTAAATTGTTACAACCACTTTGGAAAACTGGGAACAGAACCACTTTGGAAAACCAGGAACAGAGTGGCCCAACATTACTGATAGAACCTGATCCACAAAGTCCGGGTATCCTGATCTGCCCAGAGCCAACTTGGGGAGCAACTTTGGGGGCCCTGAGGGACACTTTGTAACTGGCCTGGCCAGGTGGCAGTCCACAGGGAGGAGTGTGGGGGCAGAACCTTCTCCAGCCCTTGAGTTCCTCAGCTTCCTCCTGACTGCCCATGTGTGGCCACTGTTCCCAGCCAGGCCTCAGCAGGAGGACAGACACCAGATCGCACCTCACTGGTCACTGGACAACCTGGGAGCTTCAGGCCCACCTGTGTCCTCAGCCCCAAGCCTGCAGGGACACTCACCTCCCACCCTCAGAGCACCTTCCTTCTTTCTGTGCTTAGACTGGCGTTCCTCTTAACATACAGGCTTCCCTTCAATGGAACCAAAACATCCTCCCTTTGGCTTTAGTCCAGCTCCCCGGGGCCACACAGAGCAGGAGGACCTTTTTTACTTCTTTTTTAACACTCAGCTGGGTGCCCTCAACCCCATCCCAGTCTCCAGCCTTAGTGTCATAGTCAGCCTGCCCCTGGCATCCAGCCTAGACCAATTCCAGCCTTCATCCCTCCCCTCCAACCCCAGATGCACCCCTACCCCTGCTTCCCCCATTATCGGTTAAATTGTGTCCCTCAAAAATTCATGTGTTGAAGTCCTAACCCTGAGTACTTAAAAAATGTGACCTTATTTGGAAATAGCATCATTGCAGATGTAATTAATTAAGACCAGTGCAGTAGCATGCTAATCCAATATGATTGGTGCCTTAGAAAACCGAGAAATGTGGACACAGAGACAGACATTCACAGAGGAAGATATTGTAAAGACACAGGGAGAACAGACAGGCACAGTGGCTCACGCCTGTAATCTCAGCACTTTGGGAGGCTGAGATGGGAGAATTGCTTGAGGCCAGGAGTTTAAGACCAGCCTGGGCAACACAGCACAACCCCTGTCCGGGAAAAATTTTAAGGCCGGGCTCAGTGGCTCATGCCTGTAGTCCCAGCACTTTGGGAGGCCGAGGTGGGTAGATAACCTGAGGTCAGGAGTTCGAGACCAGCCTGGCCAACATGGTAAAACCCCATCTCTACTAGAAATACAAAAATGTGGTGGTATGCGCCTGTAGTCCCAGCTACTTGGGAGGCTGAGGCAGGAGAATCACTTGAACCCGGGAGGCTGAGGCAGGAGAATCACTTGAACCCAGGAGGCAGGGGTTGCAGTGAGCTGAGATTGCACCACTGCACTCCAGCCTGGATGACAGAGTGAGAATCCATCTCAAAACATTAAAAAAAAAAAAATTAAAAATGAGCCGGGCATGGTGGGGCACACCTATAGTCCCAGCTACTTGGGAGGCTGAGGTGGGAGGATCACTTGAGTCCGGAGGTCCAGGCTGCAGTGAGCTATGATCATGCCACCACACTCCAGCCTGGCGACAGAACGAGACCCTGTCTCAAAAACAAAAAGGCACAGGGAGAAGGGGGCTGTCTATCAGCCAAAGAGACGGCCTGGAACAGAACCTTCCCTCACAGACCTCAGAAGGAGCCAGCGCCTACACTTTGACTCCAGCCTCTTAGGCTCCTAAGCTGTGAGACAACACATTCCTGTTGTTGAAGCCACCCAGTCCATGGTCCTCTGCCACAGCCACCCCAGAAAACTAAGACACACCTTGTCACTCATTCATTCAAAAATATTTACAGAGCCCCACCATGTGCTGGGGGCAAAGCCATGAAGATAAAGAAGAGGAGTGAAGAATTACTGCTTTCAGAGGGCTCACATTGCCATGAAGGAGAAAGCCAGGTGGATGATGCCACACTGGGTCAAGAGCTAAGAAAATAGGGAAATAAGACACGGGCTCTCTTAATTTTTTTTTTTTTTTTTTGAGATGGATTCTTGTTCTGTCACCCAGGCTGGAGTGCAGTGGTGCAGTCTCAGCTCACTGCAACCTCCACCTCCCGGGTTCAAGCGATTCTCCTGCTTCAGCCTCCCAAGTAGCTGGCATTACAGGCATGTGCCACCACGGTTGGCTAATTTTTGTATTTTTAGTAGAGACAGGGTTTCACCGTGTTGGCCAGGCTGGTCTCAAACTCCTGACCTCTTGATCCACCCGCCTTGGCCTCCCAAAGTGCTGGGATTACAGGCGTGAGCCACCGCACCCAGTGTCTTTAATTCTTTATCAACTCTCTCTCTGTCCACCCTTTCTGTTCTTCCTAGAAAAGGGCTCAGGATGCTCCCATCCTAAGGAGGCATTTGCTCACCGCTGCTGTGCCCCGTAGCCTGTGTGACATTCTCCATTGCATCACTAGAGAAATCTTTAAACAATGGCTCCCTCCTCCTCCTACCTTCCCTGTGCTCTCCTGCACTCCAAGGCTGGCAGCGGCCTTCCCACTGTTCTGCACCCAATCTCTCTGCCCCTGCCTTCCACAGCCTGTGCTGCCTTCCTGGACTCACCCACCCTCTCTGAGCTGCCAGGACCCTGCCCTTCTGCCCTCTCCCGCTTCTCTTCTCCTACAAGCTTCAAGCCTACAAAAAGTTGCAAGAATAGTACAATGAATACCCTTATATCTTTCATCTAAGTTCATCAGTTGTTGACATGTTACCACTTTGCTGTATCTCAATGTATAGGCTTTTTTTGTTATTGTTGTTTTGAGACAGGGTCTCACTCTGTTCCCCAGGCTGGACTGCAGTGGCACGATCTCGGCTCACTGCAATCCCCGGCTCACTGCAATCCCCGCCTCCCGGGTTCAAGCATTCTCATGCCTCAGCCTCCCAAGTAGCTGGGACTACAGACATGCACCACCATACTTAGCTACTTTTTGTATTTTTAGTATTTTTGTATTTTAATTTTGTAATTTTAACCACAATCTAAATATAGTTAAGGATATTTTATATTGACACTCTATTTTATCTAAAATAGACTACATATTTAAATTGTATCAGTCACCTTGGTAATGCCTTTTGTAACTTTTTTTTTCTTTTTTTGAGACAGTCTCACTCTTGTCGCCCAGACTGGAGTACTGTGGTGCGATCTCAGCTCACTGCAACCTCCACCCACTGAGCTCAGGCGATCCTCCCCCTCAGCCTCCCAAGTAGCTGGGACCACAGATGCACACCACCACACCCGGCTAAGTTTTTGTATCATGGGTAGAGACAGGGTTTCACCATGTTGCCCAGTCTGGTCTCGAACTCCTGAGCTCAAGCGATCTGCCCATCTCGGCCTCCCAAAGTGCTGGGATTACAGGTGTGAGCCACTGTGCCCAGCCTGTAGCTTTTTATTATTATTATTATTTTTAATCCAAGAGCCAACCTGGGATCCCACATTGCATTTAGTCGCCATGTCCTGCTCCTTTAGAGAGCCACCATCCCTGAGGGTTGTCCCCCTCTGTAACAGCCTCTCCCTGACTCAGTCAGCACCTCTTTGCAGCTGCATCTCTCCCTCTCCTGTGCTCCACTGAAGTCATTTCCAGCCCTGCTTCAGCCCACCTTTTGCTCGGGTCTGTCTCAGTTGTTATTGACTCCTCCCTGCCCCACCAGCTTCCGCAGGGCAGGGGTTCTGGTTTATCTGTGTCCCCTGGTGTCAGGCCCAGTGCTTGATGAATACACCATGGAAGAGGGAAAAAACACTCTCCCAGTGTCAGCCAGACCTGAACTTCAATTGTGGCTCCACCAGCCTCTGCTGTTCTGCTGTTGTAACCTCCATGGAGTTATTTAACAGTTACTCTGAGCAGAGGCTAAAACCTACTTTGAGGGCTGCTATGAAGATCTCCTGAGTGCTGTCTTTGAATGCCTGGCGCACAGTACCCCTGGAAGGAAGAGAGGGAAGATTATCTGTGACATTCAGTAGATTTCAAAACACAGGAGGGCGATGGAGCATCCATGCTCAGCTCCTGGACTCCCTTGACATGTCCCACCACCAGCCCATGCAGCCGGACCCTTCCAAGCTTGATGAAAGGACAAGCTCAAGTTAAGGAAAGCGCACAAGAAATCAAGCTGGTCTGGAGGCAGCTCCCAAGATGGAGAGGTGGGATTCATGTACCTTTGAAAGAGGCCCAGCCCATCATTTGACCAGATATTTCGTGAACATGATAACCTGGCCATAAGTTAGGCCAGCTAGGGAACACCCTACTGCCCCACAGAAGAAACAACCTGAGATCCCACCAGCCTGGGCCCCTCCAACACCTCTGCCCAGGCTTGGGGGTCCGAGGCTTCCTGCCCTTCCGCAGTAGAAAGAACCGGCTGCCCAGGGAATGCATTTGTTTAATATCAGATTCCTCAGCAACATCTGGATCCAATTTAGCTGTGAACATTGAAAACGAGGCCTGGCCACCAGCCAGCACACTGCAGGAAGAGCTGAGCCCGCTGTGCACAGATACAGAGTTGTGGAGGAGCCAGGCCAAACCCACCTAGCCCCCTTATTTCTTTCAGGCATCCTGGGGAAGGAGTGGAGGTGACTCCCTGACAACCCAACTTTGGTCTCCTGCAGATCCATCTCCCTGCCAGCCTCTCAGGTTTTCCAAAACATTCAAGTGATTGCCACCCTGACATGGTGGCAGGAAGCTGGAAGGTTCTCTGCCTCCACGGAATTTGGGGTTCCAAGGGTAACATCTTCTCCTAGTGCGAAGGGACACACATACACTCATGCTTCCACACAAAACACAGGCATACAGGTGCATGCATGCACACACACCATGCCATTCTCTGCACTGGACTTCCAACACGTCCTGCACTTGGAAATCCCAGGCTCTCAGAACAGGCAGAACATCTCATTCAACCCTCATTGTCCAGAGACACGGGGATTTCGCAAAGGTCAAACAGCAAAGCAAGTCACAGTGCAACATTACATTTACCAGGTGCTGACTTTAAACCAGATCCCTTGATGGGTATTTAAAATATAGTAGTACTTTTACGTTTATCCTCAAAATAACTGGACGATCCGTTCAGTATTTTGCCCAATGCCACACATTTAGTAAGTGATAAGGCTGGGGATGAAACCCAAGTCAGTCTGACATCAAATTATAGGATTTCCTCCACTGCGGGTCCCGATGCCTGAAATTCCACCAGTAAGTCTTCCCAAGCTCTGATATTAAAAACCATAAATGGTCCTGAACAGTTCTTGCCTTAAGCTATCTCTGGCCAACACCTGAAGGGCAACAGGAGAGAAGGACATCGGGGGGCATAGGGCCTCCAATAAGGAGGTGAAAGGGTGTAAGATGGACATTTTCCAGACTTTTCCGTTTTTAAGCCTCAGAGACTCGAATTGGAGGTTGAGGCCTCCTGAAAAGGCCTTCCCGGAAAGAGACCTCTGAGCATTGTCTTCTGTGGGAGGATGGTTCCATGGCTGTGCTATGCTGAGGCTGGTGGGTAGGGAAGTCTAGGCACAGTGAGTGGGTGTACAAAGATGAAATCCCTCTGGGGACAGTGTGCTCATTTACATTAAAAGCTTAAAAAATGTATTTACTTTTTCTTTTTTTTTAAGACTCACAGTCTCACTCTGTCACAATCATAGCTCACTGCAGCATGGAACTCCTGGGCTCAAGCGATCCTCCCGCCTCAGCTTCCTGAGTAGCTGGAACTATAGTCATGTGCCACCACACTGGCTAATTTATTTTCTTTTAGTTTTTTACAGACAGACATCTTCTTATGTTGCCCAGGCTGGCCTTGAACTCATGGCCTCAAGCGATCCTCCTGCCTCACCCTCCCAAAGTGCTGGGATTATAGGTGTGAGCCACTGCTCCCAGCTGCACTTACCTTTTTTCCCAGTCTTTCTATGCCTCCTCTGTGCTGAGCTTTATTAGAGCACTGTATATACTAAGTCCTCAACAAATAAGTAAAAATAACAGTTACAAAATGATATGTAGAGGTTGATCCTAAGGACGCATCTATCTAGAGAATAGGAGAGACTTTTATGTTCCTAGTGTTTGTCTTCATCCTTCCTTCTAATTTTTTGTTTGCTGTTGCTGTTTTTGAGTAGATATATGTAGAGAAAGCCACTGTTCTTGTTTCTCTGAGATTCACTCCCCTTCTTTTGGTAACTACAATCCTGACTTCTCACCCCCACAATCAGGAAGGTGATCATGTGACTTGGGCCTGGCTTATTAGAATCTGCCCAGTAGGTCACAGTGATTGGTCCAGAGATGAGCACATGACTCAACATGATCATGGGACTTGGATGTGGCCTATCAGAATCCTTCCATTAGGCAACAGTGATTGGCCCAGGGATGAATGAACAGATGACTCAAACCAGGCCAAATGGGATCCAGTTAGTGGGAAGGAGAAACTTTTTCACAGATGTGAACCCTCAGTAGGTGAACCTGGTGCTGTCGGCAACCAACCTACCTCCCAGCTCCCAGATGGGGGCTGCTTCCTTCCTCATGATGAGGATGGTATGTGAAATCCAGGCTGAAATCCTCCAGACTCTCAACCACAGCTCTGAAGCCTGCCGTCATTGTCCCTTTGGGCCGTGTAAGCCTTCCAGACCCATCGGGCCTCACTTGCTATGTTGCTTGGAGAAAATAACACTGAGGCAGGAACTAAGAACCCGGTGAGGATTGGCAAGAGGAGACCGCAGGGAAGAACCTTGTCGGTCTTGCACTTGGTGGGAAATTAGGCGCTGAAGGCTTTGGACAGCTGCCAGGTTCTTCTGTCCAGCCCCTGTGGCTCTTGAGTAGGTGAAGTTCCCTTGAGTGGGTGGCGGGCAGCGAGGGCACGGAAGGGTTAGAATGCTTGAGGAAAGTAGAGAGAAAATGTGGGATTGTTATAAAATGCAGATAGAATGAGATAAGACCTTGCTGAGCCTGAAAAATTAAATATGCACAGATTGACTTCAAGTAGGTCTTTGGCAGGGTTAAAAGCCAGAGGTTTTGCTCCTCACTCTAAGCAGGAAATCGTCTGTGCAAAATAACAGGACATTTAAGAAGACCATTTTTCTGGATTCGGCGAGCACCAGAAGTAGCCAAAGAGGCTAAAGTTACTTCTAAACCCATTTGTTTTAGGTTCTGCTTATGAACCTGGTAGAAACTGCAGGGAAACCCAAGCGGGGTGGGGCAGGGGTGAGACACACAAGTTCCCACCCCACTCTGTGCGCACTCTAAGCCATTAAACCTTCAACCAGCTGCTGACATCAGAGGGCACCTAATGAAAATGCGTCCGAGACCGGGTGCAGTGGCTCACACCTGTAACCCCAGCACTTGGGGAGGCCGGGGTGGGTGGGTTGCTTGAGCTCAGGAGTTCGAGACCAGCCTGAGCAACATGAGGAAATCCCCGCCTCTACAAAAAAAATAAAAATAAAAAAATTAGCTGGGTGTTGTGGCACACACCTGTAGTCCCAGCTACCTGGGAGGATCGCTGGAGCCTGGGAGGCAGAGTTGAAAGTGAGCCGAGATCGTACCACTACACTCCAGCCTGGGTGACAGAGTGAGACCTTGTCAGAAAAAAAAGAAGAAGAAGAAGACAGAGAGGAGAGAATGAAAGAAAGAAAGAAAAGAAAATCGAGAAAGAAAGAAAGGGCCGGGCGCAGTGGCTTACGCTTGTAATCCCAGCACTTTGGGAGGCCGAGGCGGGTGGATCACGAGGTCAGGAGTTCGAGACTAGCCTGACCAACATGGTGAAACCCTGTCTCTACTAAAAATACAAAAATTAGCTGGGCGTGGTGGCGGGCGCCTGTAATCCCAGCTACTCGGGAGGCTGAGGCAGGAGAATCACTTGAACCTGGGAGGCGGAGGTTTCAGTGAGCTGAGATCACGTCACTGCACTCCAGCCTGGGCAACAGAGCAAGACTCCATCTCAGAAAAAGAGAAAGAAAAGAAAATATGTCTGCATTTTGTTTTTAAGTTGCATTTTGTAGGAGTTGAAACTGGATTCTTCAGGAGCAGTTGCTCAGAAATCTTGAATTTGAGGCCTTTCATACTCATTTGCAGGAAGAAAGTGTTCTCCCCAGGAAAATGGATTGCTCAGCTGAAAGCATAAACTTCTATTCTGATATCTGCAGAGTTCATGTACACGTGGCTGTGTACATTTGTCCTACTGGTTTGGAATTTAGATCTGGATTGATGTGACAGCTTACTGCTGTTTAACACTCTCCTTTCTCTTGCTAAAAAGCTCTTAAATGGTTTTAGAGGTTATTTGTGAGTTATGACATGCTCCTCACTTTTTCAGGGTTATGAAAAACATTGTGTTAGTCATGAGCCTGAAGAATTATAAATGTGTGATTTTAGTTAAGAATGTGCTTTTTATTTTTCTTTTTTCCTATTTACTTAGAAGCTAGTTTTCAGTCTCTGACATCACGTTGGCAGACGCCAGCAGGAAAAGAAAGGGATTTAATTTGGCAGCTTGCCTGGAAATAAGAGAGAAAAGTTCTTGCTTACATGAGTTGCTAGCTTATCCAAGGCTACAAAGAAAGAAAGATTCTTATGTCACTTTTTTCCTTTAAATTTTCTTTAAAAATTTTACCAAAGTAATACAGATACATTTAAAATATATATATATATATGTATGTCTCAAAGGATCCAGAAGGACTAATAATGAAAAACAATTGCCCTCCCAAGTCCTCTTCCTGCTCCTAAGAAGGAGTCTCTTTCAACTTTGCCTTTTGATGGATCCTTCCATGCCTCTAATACTCAGCTTATAAAGCTGTTTCTGTGTTTTTTTAAAATTTTTATTTATGAGGTATAATTCACATACCATTAAATTCATCCTTTTAAAGAGTGCAATTCAGTGGGGTTTTGTATATTCATAAAGTTGTGCAACTATCACCACTATCTAGTTTTAGGATGTTTTCATCATGCCAAAAGGAAACCCGATATCCATTAGGCAATCATTCCCCATTGCCCCTCCCCCAACCCCAGGCAACTACTCATCTATTTACTTACTTAATTTATTTATTTATTTATTGCATCTACAAAGTTGGCATCGTAGCTTTATTTGTGCACTGTGAGGGTGAAGGCAATCTATCGTCAACTCTTCTTTCCCTGATATGCTCCAGAATAAAGAGGGGTGGGTGGAACAGCCATGAGCAGGGCCAGTTGTGGGCTATGTGGTCTGTCAGGAGTCCTTAGGGCTGTGGCCCACGTGTTCACATCCTGCTTCAGAGGAGGGGGGCCTGAGAAAAGGGGGCCAGCAGGACCAGGCAACTGTTAAGCTGAAAAGCTGCAAGTTTGATGGGACATAGACTTGGGCAGAAGGAGAGATAAAGTCAGGACAGGGCAGGGCTGTGGCTTCACAGACTTAGGGAGGCAGAGCTGCTGGGGAGATGCATTCTTCAGGCAAGCTTGGGCTTTACTCTCCTCAAAGTAGGTTCCTCCGCTTAATGAGCCCTTAATCTCTCCCCAGGAAAGTAGGAGAAGAGAAAACCCAAAATGAGAAGGAACATTTCTGGGCTGGACTGTCTGAGACTGTTTGTCTGAAATAGTCCAGAAAGAACATGATTTCTCAGTTATCTAGCATTGCTTGTTGCAGTCTGGCTCCCATGAACTTAGTGTCCTGGAAGGCTTAAGGGCCTCCTGGTATCCTCCCTATAGAAAGGAAGCCCCACTGGTCATTAAAGATCATCTAGCAGCAGGCCTAGTAGTAGAGCAGGCTGACTTCAGGTTTACTGCTCAAGGTAAACAGTGACTGTGATTAAAGGAACTTGATGTCTTTCCCTCAGCTTAAATTGCACCCCATCTCCAGACCTGGCTGGGCCATGGGTGAGAAGGGCAGGAACTAAACCCAATGGAAGTCCCTCCACTGACCGCCAGTCTTGCTAATGAGCTTGATCTCCTCCAACACGATGTCCCTGCTGATAGCCTTGCACATGTCATACAGGGTGAGGGCGGCCACTGCAGCAGAGGTCAGGGCCTCCATTTCCACCCTGGTGGGGGCCCCGAGCCTGGCAAGATGCCCAGATCTCCACAGCATGGCATGTGCTGTCCAGCTCCAGCTGCACCTGGACGTGGCTCAGGGCCACGTGGTGGCACAGAGGGATCCGCTGGCTGGTCACCTTGGCTGCCCGGACTCCAGCCAGCTGGGCCACCACCAGGGCATCTCCTTTCTTGAGCTGGTTCTGCTGGACAAGCTTGAAGGCTACAGGCCCCAGGATGACCATGGCTGAGGCCAGAGCCAACCACTCTGTGTCTGGCTTCCTGCCCACATCTACCATAGCTTCCCGTCCTTCCAAATCCACATGAGTTAGTTGTTCTGAGGTTAGCTGGTGTCCTGAGGGGGCAGCAGGAGCCCAGGAACCTGGGCTAAGGCACTTTGAGTTGGCATCTGAGTCTGCATGGGAAGTGTAGTGTCTCTGAAAGGAGCCAGAACCTAGCTGCTGCTGGGCTAGAAGAGGGGTCTGGGGTACCCTGTATCCTTTCCATAAAGTGGCCATCTGACTGGAGAAATTCATTCTGGATCTCAGACCTTGAACATGGAGGGGGTCCCAGGAGGAAATGCTTGGATTGGCTGGTGGGGAATCGTGGAACATCAAAAATGTCTTGATGGGGGTCACCCACCGATGAGGATCATGGGCCAGTTCTTCATCTGGGAAATACTGAACATGCCTGCATGCTGCTGCTTCTTCCTGCCCACGGCAGCGCCAATGATTCTCAGCAGCTCCTGCTTGGAGGCCCCAGATCACAGTGATCCCGTAGAGATACCTCAGAGTTTCCAAAGAGGCAGACCTTGAGGTTCCCGTCAGCTGTGATTTGCAGGCGGTTGCAGGTCCCACAGAAATGCTCAGACATGGACATGATGAAGCTGATCTGGCCTTGGAAGCCAGGGATTTTAAAGGCCTTGGCTGTCCTGGATTCCTGCTCTGACAGCTTCTCCAACTCTGGCCACAGCTGCCAGACAGTTTCTAGCATCTCCTTATAGCGACCATCTTCTTGAAGTTCCACTTGTTGCCATCAAAGGGCATGTACTCTATGAAGGCCACGTCCAGGGGGAGGCCCTTGATCAAGGCCGCAAAGTCCAGGAGTTCATCCTCGTTAAGGCCTCGCGTCACCACACAGTTCACCTTCACAGGGTTGTAGCCTGGCTCGTTGGCCTTGTGGATGCCCTCCATGACCTTGTGGAAGCCTTTCCTGCAGACAATGAACTCAAACTTGGCAGGCACCAGTGTGTCCAGGCTGATTTTGATGGCGCTGAGACCAGCCCTCTGAAGCTGGGGCAGCAGCCGCGCCAGGTTGATGCCATTGGTGGTGACACCAATGGTCCTCAGCCCTTCCAGTCGCTGGAGCTGGGCCACAATGTCCACCTCGTCCGGCTGGATGAGCGGCTCTCCGCCCATGAGCCGGATCTTTTCGACGCCTTCCTTCACAAAAAGCCAGGCGAGGGTCAGGATCTCTTTTGTGGTCAACATCTCTTCTGTGGTCAGCAGGTTGGCCTTGGGGGTCAGCGGGACCCCTTCCTCCGGCATGCAGTACTGACATCTGAGGTTGCACTTCTCCGGGAGGGAGATTCGCAGGTAGCTGTGCTGCCGGCCGAAGCTGTCTGTGAGGAAGGCGGAGAAGGGGGCCTCGTGCTCCCGCGAGAACTGCCTCCGCCTGGACAGCTCCTGTGAGGCAGCTTGCGGGGACTCGCCCGGGCGGGGCGGCATCACCGGAATCCGTGAGCTGCAGCTCCGTGGCGTTGGACCTTAGGAGCCGGCGCAGCATCCGGGACAGCGGCCGCGCCACCGTGAAGCCTGATCCCGGCAGAGCTGCGGCCCTCAGCCGGCTTCGGGAGCACACTGGCCGGGCAAAAGCGATTCTCCTGCCTCAGCCTCTTGAGTAGCTGAGATCACAGGCATGCACCACTACGCCTGGCTAATTTTTTGTATATAGAGTAGAGGTGGTGTTTCACCATGTTGGCCAGTCTGGCCTCGAACTCCTGACCTCAAATGCTCTGCCTGCCTCGGCCTCCCAAAGTGCTGAAATTACAGGGGTGAGCCACCGCGCCAGGCGCATCTACTTTATGTTTCTATAGATTTACCTTTTCTGGACATTTCATACAAATGGAATCACATAATATGTAACCTTGTATGATTGGCTTCTATCACTTAGTGTAATGATTTCAGGGTTCATCCATGTCGTAGCGTGTGTCAGTGCCCCATTACTTTATGACAGCTGGTCATAAAGTCATGCATGCATAGTCTACATTGTATGTATAGACTACATTTCATTTATCCGTTCATTAGTTGATGGACATTTACACTGTTTCCACCTGGGGCTATTATGAATAACGCTGCTGTGAGCGTTCATATATAAGTGTTTGTGTGCACATATGTTTTCAATTCTTTTGGAGATATATATACAACTGTTTTTATTCATCCCTTTATACTTCCTGTTATGAGAGATGAAGATTTAGCTTGTTTACAGTATTCTCTTTCCTTCCCATCTCTATCCTACCAGTAATCTATTTTTCTTCTTCCTTTTATTACATTCGTAACTGTAGTAATTGTGACTGATTTTCACTCAGATAACAAAAACCTGCCTACAGCAGCTTAAACACACAGGGAGAAATTTGTACTCACTAAACAAGTCCTGCTTATTGTTGGTTCAGCTGCCAAAAACTGCCAGCAGGGACCCAGTTTAAAATAAAATAAAAATTTAAATAAATTTTTTATTTTATGCCTTCCCTGTCTTTCCCGTCTGCCATCCTTAACAGGCTAGTTTTTATATTCATGCTTGTCTTCATTTGATTACAAGATGGTGGCCACAACTCCAAACATCACAGCTTCATACAAACAGGAAAAAGAGGAGAGTAGGCAGGAAACAAGAGCTATGTCTGTCACCTTTCATCAATAAAGTACAAGCTTTCTTAGACCTCCTCTCACAAACCCTCTAGCAAAGCAAACTTCCACTTAAATCTCACTGGCCAGAACTAAGTCACATGACCACACATAGCTGCAAGGGAACCTGGAAAAACCTACAAGAAACTGGATTGACTAATTGGCTTATATCAATAGTTCTCAACCTCGTTACATGTTAGAATCTCCTAGGGATATTTTTAAGTGTACGTCTCTGAACATGGTCTTATCCTAGGGTCAGTGGTTCTCAACCAAGGGCAAGTTAGCAATGTTTGTGTACAGTCTTGATCCTTGTAACTGGGGGCAAGGTGCGCCCACCATTAAGTGGATAGAGGCCAGGATGGTGTAAAACACCCTACAACACACAGAACAGCCCCCAACAACACAGAATTATTCTCTTCAAAATGTCAGTAGTGTCAAGTTTGAGAAACCTTGCCCTAGACCAATTAAATTATAATCTCTTCTACGTGGTTGCAATGTGCAGCCAGGGTTAAGATTCACTGGTTTCTGAATGATCCATTACATATCATGATTACACCATATTGATGCCCTGAACAAAACTAGGGTTCTGTTACAAGGAAGTAAAGGGGAATAAATATTGGTTATGTCTGCTCCAGTAACTTTGGTCATATGCTAACAGTTTTACTTCTAATTCTATTAATTATGTAGTGTCTTTTGGTTCCTGTTTCATGAGATGAGAATATCAGCCCCTCACACACTTTGAGCTCTTCTCCCTTTTACTTTTCAACTTCTATCATTTGAAATTTAATTTTAAATTGACAAAGTGAATAGCATTTATTTTCTGTCCTATAATCAAAATTGCATCTATATGTTGTCTAACTACAGATTTTTTTTTTCTTTCTTTCTTTCTTTCTTTTTTTTTTTTTTTTGAGACAGGGTCTTACTCTGTCACCGAGGCTGGAGTGCAGTGGCATGATATTGGCTCACCAAAACCTCCGCCTCCCAGATTCAAGCGATTCTCCTGCCTCAGCCTCCCAAGTAACTGGGATTACAGGCACATGCCACCATGCCTGGCTAATTTTTGTATTTTTGGTAGAGACGGGGTTTCACCATGTTGGCCAGGCTGGTCTTGAACTCCTGTCCTCAGGTGATCCGCCTGCCTCGGCCTCCCAAAGTGCTGGGATTACAGGCATGAGCCACTGCGCCCAGCCCAACTACAGATTCTTAAAGTTGAAATTTAATAAACAGGATTTATATTATGACAATATAAACGTTGTTCACTGCAGAGCTCAGAAATGTTTTTAAGCTACATTTCCTTATCAGCTTTTGTTTTACCTAGGGTTTGTAATTTTATTTATTTTGTGTATTTTTATTTATTTATTTTTTGAGACAGGGTCTCACTCTGTCACCCAGGCTGGAGTGTAGTGGCGTGGTCACAGCTCACTGCAGACTGGACCTCGTAGGCTCAAGTGATTCCTTCACATCAGCCTCCCAAGTAGCTGGGACCACAGGCATACACCACCACACCTGGCTAATTTTTGTATTTTTTGTAGAGATGGGGTCTTGGCCAGGTTGGTATCAAACTCCCAGGCTCAAGCGACCTGTGCCCCCTCAGCTTCCCAAAGTGCTGGGATTACATGTGAGCCAGCCCTCGCAGCCCTTATTTTTTTTTCTTTTTTGGGGGGAGTGTTAGACTTAGGCCATTTTATTTTTATGTTATTTATTTATTTATTTATTGAGGCACAGTCTTACTCTGTCACCCAGGCTGGAGTGCAGTGGCATGATCTCAGCTCACTGCAACCTCCGCCTCCCAGGTTCAAGCAATTCTCCTGCCTCAGCCTCCCGAGTAGCTGGGATTACAGGCATGCACCAACACACCTGGCTACTTTTTGTATTTTTAGTAGAGACGGGTTTCACCATGTTGACCAGTCTGGTCTCAAACTTCTGACCTCGGGTGATCCACCTGCCTCGGCCTCCCAAAGTGCTAGGATTACAGGCGTGAGCCACCGTGCCTGGCCAACTTAGGCTATTTTAAAAGGTATTCATATAACCCTACTTCTATCTGGTATCAGCAAGGAACAAACAAGGACTAAAACTAGACAAAGTTTCTTGGAACTAAAAGCTTTGCCAATCACCCTCTAATTCCAATGAGATTTTTAAAAACTGTGGAATCTAATTCATTTGAAACCGGGCTTACACAATAGAGTTCTAATACTATAATTCTATGTATCTAGGTAGGTTTCAGTAAATAAAGAAATACATATTTGGTGAAGTTGTTAAATGTTAAATTTTTGTTTGGGAATGGTTTTACTGGATGCTTCTAATGTAAATAGGAGAAAAATCTTTCATTGACTCATTTGTCAGATACAATGTGATTTTATATATTACGCACTGGTGAAGTAGGGATATAGTGATGGATGAGCTAGCCCCACGTGACAACTGTAAATAATTTTATTTGCAGTGGATACTTCTCATTATTGACTGCTCTATAGCCAAAGAACATTAAGTGAAATTACATTCAGACTTGGTGTTACTGGGAAGCAAGGTCTCCACCATTGTGAACATCTGGGTGCGGCTGCAACAGGAACATGCTGTGACCTCTGGGACATGAACGTCTACCCTGATTGCAACTCCGCATTGCAATTCCTTCTAGAATTCGGTGGTAGTTTAAATAACTTTACGATAGGCTTCCCAGAGCTCCACAGAGCATTGTCGATGACTGCCTGGATACCCAGAAGCTGTATAATTCAATCTTGTAGGTAATATAATATCACCTCTTCATAGATTATTTTTGCACGTAGTATAGTTGTATTTTCTGTTACTTTTGATTGGTCAAATTTTTAGTGAGGTAAAATGTACATAGAGTGAAAGACAGATCTCAAGTACAATTCAAGGGGTTTTGACAAATGTATACTCCTGTGTAACCAATGTCTTAATTGGTTAATTTTCTCTTTTGGGAGTTTTGGTAATATTAATTTGAGTTAATGCCCAAAGATCTCTGAAAAAAAAATGTTTCTTTCTTCCTACGAAAGTTTTTTTAATTGTGATAAAATCCACATCACACGATCTTTTTGGAGTTCCTAAGCATGATCGTTGGGTTTTCATGTGCATGTGTGAGATGTGACTCCCTCAAGCCTTGTTATGACATAAGCACATTACCAGTCTGACACACACAGAAAATACACATAACAATATTTACCATCAGTGACACTTAGTACATTTATAATATTGTGCAACCATTACTACCACCTAGTTCTAGAACATTTTCACTACTTTAGAAGGAAACCCCACACACATTAAGCAATCACTCCCCATTCCACCTTCCCTAAGCTCTGGCAACCATTCATCTGCCTTCTGTCTCTATGGATTTGCCTAGTCTGGATATTTTATATAGAATCATACTATATTGGCCTTTTGTGTCTGGCCCATTTTTTTTTCACTTAGCATAATTTTTTCAAGACTCATAAATTTTGTAGCCTGTATCAGTACATCATTTCTTTTTATGAGAGGATAATATCCCGTTGTGTGTTTATACCACAATTTATCTGTTTATGTGTTAATGGACATTTGAGTTGTTTTCACCTTTTGGCCACTGTGAATAGTGCTGCTGTGACCATTCATGTAAAATTCTGTCTGAACACTTGTTTTCAACTCTGAAAAAGATATTATTTTGTCACCCCTATTGGGACCTGCTATTTTGCTCCTTTACTGCCTGTTACTTGTTCTAAACAAAGCAAAACAAAAAGAGCAAGTCAGTGCTGAAACTGCCAAGGAAAAAAAGGTAAACAATGGTCTTGCTGTTTGACATGATTTTGGACAACCCCCTTGGCCAGTGCTCAGGAATGTGAAAATCATAGACATGGAGAACAGAAAACAGTGCATTCTTAGTTAACAAAATCACAGACTTTCCCAGCATTTGGTGTGAAAGGCTTTGATTACTATGTCTGTGTCCAAAGGGGATTGTTGTTTAAACCACAATGGCTGCTTAGTGGCTGGTTGCAAATGAGGTTGAAATGGTAAAAATGATAATTGCCCAGTGAGCAGTCCTGGCAGTGGCTAACCTTGCAGTACAGTGGGCAGATTTTAGGAAGGAGGGATGGAATGAGCTAGAGAGGTCATTTGAGCTACCTGGTAATGGTGTTACCCAGGGTACACACACCTGACTGGATGCAAATCCCAATAAGTTTCCAGTGTCCTCTAAACTACCAACCCAAAGTGATTACCCAACCCTAGGAGTCTAAGAAGTTCAAGAACTCTGAAAAAGAAGGGGTAATCCCCAGTGCCCACTCAAAACAAAATGCCCATTTGGTCAGTACAGAAAAGCAAATGGGACCTGGAGACTGTAGTTGTAGAGCAGCAGCATCTCCCACCACTGGGGCTAAAACTATCACTGGGTTCCTGATGTTGAGATGCGAATGTGGGAACAGGCTTCCCCAGCACGTTCTCCTCCCTTTCTGTCCACTCAGATCACGAGAAATAGTTTGGCTGCACCAGTCAGTGACAGCCTCGGGATGGACCAAGTCCTTTATAATCTGCTACTTAGCTGTGTGATCTTGGACAAGTTACTTAATACATCTCAGCCTCAGTTTCCTCAGCTGAAAAATGGTGTTAATAAGAGGGCCTGTCACCGCCAGGCGCAGTGGCTCACACCTGTAATCCCAGCACTTTGGGAGGCTGAGGCAGGCTGATCACTTGAAGTCAGGAGTTTGAGACCAGCCCGGCCAACAGGGTGAAACCCCATCTCTACTAAAAATACAAAAGTTAGCCAAGCATGGTATGGTGGCTCGTGCCTGTAATCCTAGCTACTCGGGAGGCTGAGGCATGAGAATCCCTTGAACCCAGGAGGTAGAGGTGCAGTGAGCCGAGACTGTGCCACTGCGCTCCAGCCTGGGGGACAGAGCAAGACTCTTGTTTTAAAATAAAATGTGTGTGTGGGGGGGTGCTATCACTTAGGGTTAATGAGAGAATTCAGTTAAGCCATATGGAGCACTTAGCAGAGTTTCAGGCATACTGTCAGTGACCCCCCAGAAAAACCCAAAAACAGTTATTATTGTGCTGCTGAAAAAGTGGGGCGGGCACAGCAGTACTACAGATGTGATATCAACTGCCTGGGCAACCTGAGCCATCCCTAAGGGCCCAAAACAGGGAGAGGGGTGAGAAGGAACAGGGTATCCAGATCCCCAGTGATCATGGGTCACTATCAAGAGAAGGCAGCCTCTGCATTTACTGCTGGCTATATACCCATGGCCTGCCCTGAAAAGCCACGTGGTTCACTCTGGGTAAAAGTGTTCCAGCTTACTGGATGCACCAGTAATAATTGTAATACTTCATTGTAAGAATTCATATGTAACTTAAAATGTGTACAATCATTCATTCATTTATTGATCAGTAACCACTTACTAATCACCTACTGTGTGCCAGCCACTAGAACCTGGGGTTACAGCAACAAATAAGACACACAGTGGCTGGGCGCAGTGGCTCATGCCTGTAATCCCAGCACTTTGGGAAGTCAAGGTAGGTGGATCAGTTGAGCTCAGGACTTTGAGACCAGCCTGGGCAACATCGTGAAACCCCATCTCTACAAAAAAATACAAAAATTACCCGGGCATGGTGGTGCACGCCTGTGGTTCCAGCTACTCGGGAGGCTGAGGTGGGAGGATCACTTGAGCTGGGGAGGTTGAGGCTGCAGTGAGCTGAGATGGTGCCACTGCACCCAGCCTGAACAACAGAGAGAGAGAGACCGTCTCAAAAAAAAAAAAAAAAAAATCATACAGCATTCCTGCTGTCATGGAGCTTATATTCTAAAGTGGCTTTGCCACATGATGCCTGTGTCCTTAACTTCTTGTCATTTAACTTTTGTTGCCTCAGTTTCCTAACCTAGGACATGGAGATAGTAATAACAGCCACCTCAGAAAGTTGTCATGAGTTTTGAATGTGTTACTATCATAAAGCACTTAGAACAGTGCAAAGCATGGAGTAAGCACTGTGTAAATGCTGACTATCATTATTCAGAGGAAGGCTGAATGAGAAACAGGTTTGGCGAAGAAGATCAAGAGTCTCCTTTGGGTGCTTGTTAATGCTGAGGTATCAGCTGAATACCCAACTTAGGATTATTGATCGGGAGTTCAGATATGTCTGGAGGTCAACGGACAGGTCTGAGTTGGAGGTATAAATCTAGGGGTAATTGGCGTATTGTTGGTATTTAAAGTCCTGAAATTAATTGAGAACAGGCTCAGGGACTCACACCTATAATCCCAGCATTTGGGAGGCCAAGGTGGGAGGATTGTTTGAGGGCAGGAATTTGACACCAGCCTGGGCAACGTAGCAAGACCCCATCTCTACAAACAAAAACTAAGAAAAATCAGCCAGGCACTGTGGTGTGCACTTGTAGTCCCAGCTACTTGGGAGGCTGAAGCAAGAGAATTGCTTGAGCATAGGAGGTGTTTTGTTTTGTTATGTTTTGTTTTGTGTGTGTGTGTGTGTGTTTTGTTTTTTGGTTTTTGGTTTTTTTTTTTAGACAAACTCCCTCTTTTCCCCAGACTGGAGTGCAATGGCACGATCTCGGCTCACTGCAAGCTCCACCTCCCAGGTTCAAGTGATTCTCTTGCCTCAGCCTCCTGAGTAGCTGGGATTATAGGCATGCACCACCACACCCGGCTAAGTTTTGTATTTTTAGTAGAGGCAGGGTTTCACCATGTTGGCCAGGCTGGTCTCGAACTCCTGACCTCAGGTGATCTACCTGCCTCAGCCTCCCAAAGTGCTGGGATTACAGGCGTGAGCCCACTCTGCCTGCCCGAGCCCGGGAGTTTGAGGCTACAATGAGCTATGATTGTGCCGCTACATTCCAGCATGAGCAACAAAGCAAGACCTTGTGTCTTTTTTTTTTTTAAGCAAATTAATTGAGATCACCAAAGGAGTAGAGATAGAGAAGAGAAACATCCCAAAGACTGAGCCCTGGGGCACCCCAAAGTTTAAGACTTGGGGCTTTGAGGAGGAATAAACAAAGGAGACTGAGAAGGGGCAGCGAGAGAGATAGGAGGAAAACCTCAAGAGTATGGGGTTCTGGAAGCTGAGCGAAGAAAAGCTTTGCAAGAAAGAGAGGAGTCAACTGTCAAATGCTCCTGAAGGCAAAGTGAGACAAGAGCTGAGAGTGGTCATTCAATGTGGCCATAGGAGGGTCACTGGTAACCTTGGAGCAGTTCTGGTGAACAGGTAGAGACAAATGCTGTGTTGGTGAATATTTAAGAGAGAATGGGAGGACTTGCTGAGCATAGTATAGATATCTCTTTTGAGATGTAAAGGAAAACAAATAAATGAGAGGTAGAAAGGAATATGAGGTCAAGGAAATTTTCTTCATTTGTTTGTTTTCACTTCTGTAAGATGGGCTTTATTTCACAATATTTGTAGTGATACGTACGTGTATTTGAAGTGTTCCTTTATGGGACATTTCAACAAGGTAGTTTTATCATGGAAAAGTATAGAGCTCTAGGAGAAAATGTCATGTTCTATGTCACACCATTGCATGAGGTTGGAAGTCATTTTAAATATATTGAGTAAAGTAGGGAAATTAATTCAAGGGTCCAAAAAGTTAGGCCATTGGTGTTTAATAGTTGATGTTACAGAATCATTGTAGAGCCTCGTACTTGAACATACACATTAGTCTGGTGTGACATATACCACGGTACATTGCATCTGAAAGAGAAGAGGAAAGCTGATAACTCAGAAGGAATAGAAGCAAAAATTGAAAAGCTCTTACTTGAAGGATGATGGGAAAGGGCTTTATGAAAGTCTTGGACTCTCAATGATATAAAACAGAGTGGTCTCTCTGGGGTCATCCTACAGAGGTGATAAACATAACATAACATGCACCCTCATGTGCAAAGTTTAGAGCTTCCCTGACGAGGTGGGGTGGGATTCTTACAAGTAAGACAAGCAACAAAAGCCTGAAAGTACTTGTGGTGAGGAAGCAAGGATGTTTTCAAAGATTTGGGATTTCTGTAGGAACACAGAAGGAGGCCAGCATGTAGGGAAAACTCCCACCTAAAAGGGTGACCATGAAATGAGTTGAGAAGGAAAATCCGGCTGGGCAGTGACTCACAGCTGTAATCCTAGCACTTTAGGAGGCCAGGGAAGGAAGATCAGCTGAGCCCAGGAATTTGGAACTAGCCCTGGCAACAGAACGAGACCCCATCTCTACTAAATAAATAAATAAAATAAAAATTAGCCAGGGGTGGTGGTGCATGCTTGTAGTCCCAGCTACTCAGGAGGCTGAGGTAGGAGGATCACTTAAGCCTGAGAGGTCAAGGCTGCAGTGAGCTGTTGTTGCGCCACTGTGCTCCAGCCTGGGCAACAGAGGAAGACCCAGTATCCACAAAAAAAAAAAAAAAAAATTTATTTAGCCAGTGTGGTGGTGTGCACCTATAGCCTCAACTACTCAGGAGGCTGAGGCAGGAGGACAGCTTGAGCCCAGGAGTTCAAGACCACCCTGGGCAACATAGTGAGACCCTGTCTCTACAAAAAATAAAAAACTAGCCAGGTGTGGTGGTGCACACTCAATGAAGAAGAAGAAGAAGAAGAAGAAGAAGAAGAAGAAGGAGAAGGAAAACCCATAATCTCAGCCTTTTATTGAAGAAGCCAAGTCTTTAAAAAATTATCAAGTCCTAAAAAGGGAATGTTAACACAATATGTTCTATAAGATGGTTATAAGCCCATGTGAATTTCCAGTATTATTTACTAGAGAAAATGCTATCTAGTGATTGAACTGAAGTAGTGGGAGAGTTTTCTGCTAAGATTTTGCCCAACAAGCAAAGTTCCAAACTGATTAATTTTGCCCTGCAGACCATTCAATCTGCTCACACTGGTTCATTAGACACTCAGAATTTCTGCAGTTTCTGCTTGTTCAGATAGTTTTTGATTGGAAAGTAGTGCTTGATCCATGTGTTAAGCAAGAGATGTCTGTAATAGAACTAAACTCCTAGTGTATACACAAGCTTACTATCTGTCAGCGTTAATACCCAAGATGACACATCCACCTGCCTTTATTATGAGGAAAGTAGGTCTTGCTCTTAGACTAAAGAAATATTGGGGAAAGATTCATGCCTGTAATCCCAGCACTTTGGGAGGCCAAGATGGAAGGATTGCTTGAGCCCAGGAGTTCAAGACCAGCCTTGGCAACATGGTGAGACCTCATTTCTACCAAAAATACAAAAATTAGCTGGGTGTGGGGGTGTGTGACTGTAGTCCCAGCTACCTGGGAGGCTGAGGTGGGAGAATGGCTTGAGCTGAGAAGGCAGAGGCAACAGTGGGCTATGATCACACCACTGCTTCAGCCTGGACGACAGAGCAAGGCGCTATCTCAAAAAAAAAAAATCCCTTAAGAAATATTGGGGAAAGGCCGGGCGTGGTGGCTCACGCCTGTAATCCCAACACTTTGGGAGGCCAAGGTGGGTGGATCATCTGAGGTCAGGAGTTTGAGATCAGCCTGATCAATATGGTGAAACCCCATCTCCACTGAAAATACAAAAATTAGCCAGGCGTGGTGGCAGGCGCCTGTAATCCCAGCTACTCGGGAGGCTGAGGCAGGAGAATCGCTGGAAACTGGGAGGTGGAGGTTGCAGTGAGCTGAGATCATGTCACTGCACTCTAGCCTGGGCAACAGAGCTGGGATTACAAACACCTGCCACCACATCTGGCTAATTTTTGTATTTTTAGTAGAGACGGGGTTTCACCATGTTGGTCAGGCTGGTCTCAAACTCCTGACCTCAGGTGATCTACCAGCCTTGGCCTCCCAAAGTGCTGGGTGAGCCACCGTGACTGGCCAGATTTGAGGGGAGGAGGAAATGAGGTCATGTGTCTAAAACTCAACACAGGTCAAGCGCGGTGGCTCATGCCTGTAATCCCAGCACTTTGGGAGGCTGAGGCGGGTAGATCACCTGAGGTCAGGAGTTGAGACCAGCCTGGCCAACATGGTGAAACCCTGTCACTACTAAAAATACAAAAATTAGCCGGGCATGGTGGTGCATGCCTGTAATCCCAGCTACTCGGGAGGCTGAGGCAGGAGAATCACCTGAACCCAGGAGTTGGAGGCTGCAGTGAGCCAAGATCGCACCACTGCACTCCAGCCTGGGAGACTAGAGCTAAACTCCATCTCAAAAAAAAATTAAAAAAGAAAAAGAAAACTCAACACAATGCCTAGAATACAACCAATTTGTCCACAGTCATTACAGACCAAGGCCATGAAAGCCCAGGTTTGTTGACAACATTCTGTTAACATTCAGTCCTCTTTTCATTTTGCAGCCTGAAAATTTGTTCTTTTGGATGAAACCCTGTGTCTAGAATCTAGCAAATAGGGCAGGAGATGCTTCAGGATAATGAGATGCTTCTAGGGAAATAGAAAATTATAAAATTCCAACCCACTACTTAGAAATGCAAACACATTTTATTTATTCATGGTCACTAATGTCTTTATTGGAGCTGGAACATCTAACACATTCAAACAACAAATGATTAGTCTCCATAATAGGAACAAAACAAGCTCCCGGTGAATTAATCAGCTAATCATGTTGCAGAGGGTGTTCAGTGCTTTTCCACCATAAATGTAGTGTTCGAAGGGTCCCCTGATACCTTATGTTCATCCACACATGGGCTTCACCTGTCCCAGCACCTGCTGGTGTCAGATGTGTCAGCATCCTTGATCACCTCAGCCTGACACCCTCCAGGTACTGGGCTCAGCTCCAGGCCCTTGGGGCACCAGACCTTATTCTAGACTGTGAGAGATCATGGTGAGACTGAAGAGTGTTGGCTGGCTTGTTTATTTGATTTTAAAAAGAAAAAAACTCACTGTTAAAGAACAAAGGGTGAAAAGCAAACCCCCAGGGCTTGGGCTTGTTCCTAATTCCGTGATTTTACATACATATTTTTAAATACTTAGTCAATATGGAAAATTACACTCTTTCTTAGCAACCAAATTTATAAAGAAAATTAGATCTGAACAACCTATGAAAGCAGGCAGGGCTCCAAAGGGGGATTCAGTCCAGAGGAAGGTCTAGGACCATAATGCTCAGGACTGACTCCCCTCCAAGCCTACATTTGATTCCTAATGATAATCATCGCTAACATGAAATGAGCACTTTGCGGCAGAAGTACTATGCAAAATGTTTTACATTCATTATCTCATTTATTCCTCACAATAACCCCAGAGGCAGATAAACAGAGGCACAAAAAGGTAAGTATGTTGGTCATGGTTACTCAGCCAGTCATAAGTGGTAGATGCAGAATCTGAACTCTAGACCCCAGGTTTTTGGGTACTATGCACACTGACCCAAGAGCACAGTTCCTTGTGCCCCAAACATCCAAATAGCAGAGTTTATGGGAAAAAGATGTGACTCTGAGCTAAATAATCTAAACAGTGAACTTCATTTTTTCCCTTCACTGAGAGACACAGTCATAGATCATGGGAGCTGAAAGGTAGCAGAATATGTCACCCCAAAATATGCCACTTCATCATAAAGATGATTTTGAGCTCAAGATAACTGAGAAGAAGCAGATATAAGAAAAGCTCCCTGCTCTCCCTCTCCCCCTCCCCTCTCCCCCCTCCCCCTCCCCCTCCCCCCTCCCCTCCCCTCTCCCCCCTCCCCCTCCCCCTCCCCTCTCCCCCCTCCCCCTCCCCCCTCCCCCTCCCCCCTCCCCCTCCCCCTCTTCCCCTCCCCCTCTCCCCCTCCCCCTCTCCGTCCCTCCAGAGTCTCCCTCTCCCTCCCCTCTCCCTCTCCCCCTCCCCCCCTCCCCCTCCCCCTCCCCCCTCCCCCTCCCCCTCTCCCCCTCCCCCTCCCCCTCTCCCTCCCTCCACAGTCTCCCTCTCCCTCTCCCTCCACAGTCTCCCTCTCCCTCCACAGTCTCCCTCTCCCTCTCTCTCCACGGTCTCCCTCTGATGCCGAGCCGAGGCTGGACTGTACTGCTGCCATCTCGGCTCACTGCAACCTCCCTGCCTGATTCTCCTGCCTCAGCCTGCCGAGTTCCTGGGATTGCAGGCGCGCGCCACCACGCCTGACTGGTTTTTGTATTTTTTGGTGGAGACAAGGTTTCGCCGTGTTGGCCGGGCTGGTCTCCAGCTCCTGACCGCGAGTGATCTGCCCGCCTTGGCGTCCCGAGGTGCCAGGATTGCAGATGGAGTCTCGTTCACTTAGTGCTCAATGTTGCCCAGGCTGGAGTGCAGTGGCGTGATCTCGGGTCGCTACAACCTCCACCTCCCAGCCGCCTGCCTTGGCCTCCCAAAGCGCCGAGATTGCAGCCTCTGCCAGGCCGCCACCCCATCTGGGAAGTGAGGAGCGTCTCTGCCTGGCCGCCCATCATCTGGGATGTGAGGAGCCCCTCTGCCCGGCCGTCCAGTCTGGGAAGTGAGGAGCGCCTCTTCCCGGCTGCCCTCCCATCTGGGAAGTGAGGAGCGTCTCTGCCCGGCCGCCCATCGTCTGAGATGTGGGGAGCGCCTCTCGCCTGCCGCCCTGTCTGGGATGTGAGGAGCGCCTCTGCCCGGCCGCGACCCCGTCTGGGAACTGAGGAGTGTCTCTGCCCAACCGCCACCCTGTCTGGGAGGTGAGGAGCGCCTCTGCCCGGCTGCCCCATCTGAGAAGTGAGGAGCCCCTCTGCCCGGCAGCCGCCCCATCCGGGAAGTGAGGAGCATCTCCGCCCGGCAGCCGCCCCATCCAGGAGGGGTGGGGGGCAGCCCCCGCCTGGCCAGCCGCCCCATCTGGGAGGTGGGGGGCGCCTCTGCCCGCCGCCCTGTCTGGGAAGTGAGGAGCCCCTCTGCCCGGCTGCCACTCCTTCTGGGAGGTGTACCCAACAGCTCATTGAGAATGGGCCATGATGACGATGGCGGTTTTGTCGAATAGAAAAGGGAGAAATGTGGGGAAAAGAAAGAGAAATCAGATTGTTACTGTGTCTGTGTAGAAAGAAGTAGACATAGGAGACTCCATTTTGTTCTGTACTAAGAAAAATTCTTCTGCCTTGGGATGCTGTTAATCTATAACTTTACCCCCAACCCCATGCTCTCTGAAACATGTGCTGTGTCCACTCAGGGTTAAATGGATTAAGGGCAGTGCAAGATGTGCTTTGTGAAACAGATGCTTGAAGGCAGCATGCTCGTTAAGAGTCATCACCACTCCCTAATCTCAAGTACCCAGGGACACAAATACTGTGGAAGGCCGCAGGGTCCTCTGCCTAGGAAAACCAGAGACCCTTGTTCACATGTTTATCTGCTGACCTTCCCTCCACTATTGTCCTATGACCCTGCCAAATCCCCCTCTCCGAGAAACACCCAAGAATGATCAATAAATACTTAAAAAGAAAAGAAAAGAAAAGAAAAGCTCCCTGGCTGGGCATGATGACTCACACCTGTAATCCCAGCACTTTGGGAGGCCGAGGCAGGCAGATCACTTGAGGCCAGGAGTTCAAGACCAGCCTGGCCAACATGGCGAAACCTGGTCTCTACTGAAAAAAAGAAAAAAAAAAAAAAAAGTAACCGGACGTGGTAGTGCACGCATGTAGCCCCAAATGCTGGGGAGGCTGAGGCATGAGAATCATGTAACCCCAGCGGCAGAGGTTGCAGTGAGCTGAGATCACACCACTGCACTCCAGCCTGGGCAACAGAGTAAGACCCTGCCTCAAAAAAAAAAAAGAAAAAGATCAGAAAAGCTCTCTGCCCTCCCTCTATTTGCCTAAAAACAGGACAAAAGTTTGTTAAGATATCCTCCCTCCCCTCTCTACCGCAAAGGACAGAAATTATTCACTGGAAACAATGCTAGACCCTTAGCCTACAGGGCACCAGAGGAATCGACATAGTAAACCTCATTAACTAGCCCTTATCCTGCATTAGTTTTTCCCATGTATTTGCCTGTGCACATTTTACTAGAAACTCAAAGTCCTTTTCCTTTATCTTGTCACTTTCTAAAACTTTATTTTCTTTTTGTTAAGATGCTCTTTAACCCCACTTTGTAACCATCCCTTGGAGTTACTCATCACTGGGTGCTCCCATGGGTATGTGCAATGCCCACATTAATAAACTTCTGTTTGTTTCTCTCTTGTTAATCTGCCTTTTGCCAATCTAATTTACAGGGCCCCAGCTGGAAAACCTAAGATGGGTAGAGGAAAGAGACTTTTTTTCCTCTCCCCTAAGAAGTAAAGGTAAAGACCACTGTTTTGTTCTGTTACTTTTATAAAATTGATAAACCATCATTGTTTTGCTGATTGTAAAATAAAATATGCGCTTGTTATAAAATATGCAAATATATACAACTACAGAAAGTGAAAACCCACCACATACACACAGACACATATAATCTCATTTGCCACAGATGCCAGAGATAATTGCTTTTACTAGCTTTCTCTAAACAAAATATGTCTTAAGAATAAATGCAGCAGACTTCTGTTTCTAGTCACAGCAAACTAGCTTGTATTAGACCAATGCTTACACTGAACAACTACAAATACTGATTTCATGAAAACAAAAGTAAAAGACTATTTGAGCAACAAATTTTCCATACAGAAAAAATTCCAAATTAGATAAGTAGATACTTGTCTTTACAGTGGGTGGAGCTTAAATCTCCTTGTGTGTGGGCTGTTCTCAGAGACCCACTTCCAAAGTATACAGTGCAGAAAGGGGAAAACATAACTTTACTGGAGAAATCTGGCAGACACTGCTTTAACTATGTCAAAGTCAAAATAAAATGTAGAGACAAATCTCTAAATTTAACTTTTTATTTTGGGAAGCAAGAATTGCAGTTCAGGGCATACACATAGACTGGATGGTTTCTGGTTTGTCTGCAGAACAAAGAAAAGGTTGGGGGTTTTATTAAAAAGATAAATGTTGGCCGGGCGCGGTGGCTCACACCTGTAATCCCAGCACTTTGGGATTACCTGAGCTCAGGAGTGTGAGACCAGCCTGGCCAACATGGTGAAACCCTGTCTCTACTAAAAATACAAAAATTAGCCAGGTGTGGTGGCAGGTGCCTGTAATCCCAGCTACTTGGGAGGCTGAGATGGGAGAATCGCTTGAACCAGGGAGGTGGAGGTTCTAGTGAGCTGAGAACACACCATTGCACTCCAGCCTGGGCAACAAGAACAAAACTCCATCTCAAAAAAAATATATATATATATTATATATAATATATAATATATATTATATACAATATATTATATATTATATATTTTATATATATATAAATGTATGTACTGTTTTGAAAGAAAGCTCACTGGCACTAGAGAAGCTCTGGGTAGCTGGCAAGCACTAGAGAGTGACACCATGGGTAAAACTAGTCTTATAGTCACAGCAGGTCATTTCAGCAGCTCCTAAGTAAAATTGGTCTTCAGGTTACAGGCAGTTTTAGCAGCTGGGCTTTCAGATAATTCAATTCTTGGAGCAATGCTATGTGCCTCAAGTGCTTTTTCCCACAGCCCCTCAACTCTGATTTAGTGGTGTATGACAAGAATGACCCAACTTGTGTAATCAGCTTTCACAACTAAGTGATCAAAGTTGAAACCATTAGTAAAAAGTCATGTTTACATCATGTACTCCCTGACATGATGCAATCCATAGAGTACTTAGCATCTCTGTCATTTTTCTCCCAAACCCGTGATCCTGTCTAATCATGAGAAAACATCGGGCAAGCCCAAACTGAGGGACATTCTACAAAATACCTAACCAGTACTTCTCAAAACTCTCAAGGTCATAAACAACAAAACAAAAAGACTGATAACAACTGTTACAGACCATAAGATACTAAGGAGATATGGCAGATAAACATAATGTGATACCCGGGATTCTACATTGGAACAGAAAAAGGACATCATGAAAAACCTGGTGAAATCTGAATGAAGTCTACAGTTCAGCTAATAGCACTGTGTCAATGTTAACTTCATTTTTCCTAAATGTAACACAGCTAGCAAGGCAAGATGTTAACAATGAGGGAAAACTGGATGAAGGATGTATGGGACCTCTATCCTATTTTGCAACTTTTATTCCAAAATAAAAAGTTTATTTACTTGTTTTTGTTTGCTTATTTGCAGATAACAGGTACCTAAAAAACCAAAATCTCTGAGAAAAAGGAGGTGCATTGAAGTGAGGCTGGCATGATGCCTGGCTCCCCATTGAACCATTAGGCAATTCATAAGCGCCATGGGGCTAAGCTAAGAGGCTCAGAAGCACTCCCCTTGGGGTCTTAGCTGATGCATATGTAGCATTGAGCCTGGCAGCTTGAAAGCTGAGCAGTATTCTCAGCAGTCTTGCATCACTAACGAGACAAAACTTGAAGTTCAGGGTTCACTGTGAAGGAATAAAGACCCCATAGCTCCAATTAGGATCCCAGAAGACCTACACCCTAGGAATAAAGGTAAAATGAAAATAACCTGATCCTTCTAAAGACTAAAATTTGATTTCAAACCAAATCAGGCTCAGACTGGATTAGGGTAATCTGTATTTATTCGAACTGCTTGCCAGAATCAAAAGTAATCCTCCTGGAGAAAAGTAACATCATGAGAGCCTCAAATTATCTCCATAATTTTGTATACACAATGCCCAGCATTCAGTAAAAAACTTAGGTAACACATGGGACATGGTGAAAAGGTCAAACATACATGTAATTGGGATTTCAGGAGAGAAAAAGAATGGGAAATGGGAAATGTTTGACGAGCCTACTGCCAAGTGATAAAAGATATCAAGTCACAGACCCAAGAAACCCCATGAATGTCAACAAGAATGAATACTAAAAAATCTGACACAACTAGTCATACTAAAACTGCAGAAAATGAAAGACAAAACTTCATAAAAGCGACCACAGAATAAAAGGACATATCATTTTCAAAAGAATAATAATTAGCTAACAGTTATTCAGCAGAAAGTTTGGAAGCCTAGAGAATAATCCAATGGAATATTTGTGGAGCTTGTGGTGGCTCAGAAAACGATTCCCCAAATATGGCACTCCGGCATGCTGAGTGCTTTGAAAATTGAAAAGCCTCAGAAATAAGCCTCAGAAACAAGGGCTCTTTTTCACCTCCCCCACCACCCCCCTACCCCGACATTCCTGTCTCTCCGATCCTCTTTCCCAAGGCACTTGGAGGCACTCTCTCTGGAATTTCCTTATCCAACTAAGAAAGCTCCTTTCCAAATGAAATACAGTCAAGGTCCCTTCCCTAGGAATCTCATTAAATCATCAGGAAAGATTAACCACAGGCGAAGAGAAGAGGCTGGAACTCATCACCATGGCCAGACAAACTTTTCATCAATTCTTTTTTTTTTTTTTTTTTTGAGACAGAGTTTCACTTTTGTTGCCCAGGCTGGAGTGCAATGGTGCGAGCTCGGCTCACTGCATCCTCCACCTCCCAGGCTCAAGGGATTCTCAGGCCTCAGCCTCCCGAGTAGCTGGGATTACAGGTGCCCGCCACCACTCCTGGCTAATTTTTGTAGTTTTTAGTAAAGATAGGGTTTCACCACATTGGCCAGGCTGGTCTCAAACTCCTGACTCAGGTAATTCACATAACTTGGCCTCCCAAAGTGTTGGAATTATAGGTGTGAGCCACTGCACCCATAGTTCATCAATTCTTTTGATAGCAACTCTAAGAAATTATTTAGGAGACTTTATTTGTATAGTAGGACAACCTGTGTTCCTGTGCAGTTCTGCCCTTCACTTTCCAGTCATGTCCCAACCAGCTTCCAAAGAGAATCATTTACAAAATAATATCTGCCTCCCTGCTCCATACATCTCTCCCCTAACAAGAGAGTATTTAGGCCTGTCCCCTCTTCACATCTTACACTTTGTGTATGGCTTCCATGTTTGTGCATGCTACAAAAATTTTGTACACCTTCTTTCCCTATTAACCTGCTAGTTCATTTTCAGTGAACCTCTGGAGGACACAGAAGCTTTCCTTGGCTCCTACAAACTCAAGCAAAACGATAGCCCACCTAGAATTCTATTCTCAATTAAAAGTTCTTTCAGAAATGAAGGTAAAATGAGGCCAGGCATGGTGGCTCACACCTGTAATTTCAGCACCTTGGGAGGCCGAGGCAGGCGGATCACTTAAGGCCAGGAGTTTGAGACCAGCCTGGCCAACATGGCGAAAACCCATCTCTACTAAAAATACAAAAATTAGCCAGGCGTGGTGGTGCATGCCTGTAATCCCAGCTACTCGGGAGGCTGAGGCATGAGAATTGCTTGAGCCTAGAAGGTGGAGGTTGTGGTGAGCCGAGATCACACCACTGCACTCCAGCCTGGGCAGCAGAACCAGACTCTTTCTCAAAAAAAAAAAAACAAAGAAATGAAAATATTTCAAAGAAGCAAAAATTGAGAGAACTTATTTCTAGTAGATAGGAATAAAAGAAATACTGGGCTGGATGCAGTGGCTTATTATGCCTGTAATCCCAGCACTTTGGGAGGCCAGGTGGGTGAATCATTTGAGGTCAGGAGTTTGAGACCAGCCTGGCCAACATGTTGAAACCCTGTCTCTACTAAAAATACAAAAAAAAAAAAATTAGCTGGGTTTGGTGGCTCATGCCTGTAATCCCAGCTACTCGGGAGGCTGAGGCACGAGAATCCTTTGAACCTGGGAGACAGAGGTTGCAGTTAGCCAAGATCGCACCACTGTACTCCAGCTTGGGCAAAAGGGTGAGACCCGTCTCAAATAAAAATGGTAATAAAATAATTAAAGAAATACTAAAGGAGGCTCTTCAACAGAAGGGAAATTATTGAACACAAAGGTACGAGAATGCAAGAAAGAATGACAAACAGCAGAAAGGTAAGTATATGATTAATTGTAAATAGATACTGACTATATAAAATAATAATAATGTTTCTTGGTGTTTAAAGTATATGTAGAATTAAAATGCAGGATAGAGAGAAGTAATTCTAAAATGGTGCAGTAAGGACTTCCAAAAATTCAGTTTTCCATGAAAGCCATAAGGACATTGGCAACAAAGGACAAAAAAAAATCTTTTCTAGGCTTCGGAAATTAACCACCAGGTTTCAGCAACGAAGGAGATTCTAGTCAAGAAGCAAAGTTGCATCTCAGAAAGAAGAGTGAGTTTTGTGCATTTTAGCCTTTTCTGTTTCCATACCCTTTCCCAGATCCATGGTAGCCTTGAAAACTAGAAGCCTCTCAGAGAATCACAACTTACTGGAGCAGAAACCCACAGGCTGAAACCTCGGTGGGAACCAGAACTGAGGTAGGGAAATCTAATCTGTAACTGACGAATTGCTGGAAGCTCAATGTGGACAAGTCCAATAGATAAAATATCAGGAGGCCCTAGGCATCAGAAGGTCCCCACATTTTTTTTGAGTGTCTGAAATCATTTATTTATGTATTGTTTAATATATTTTTTAATTATTTAAACTTTTATGTTCAAGGGTACATGTGCAGGTTTGTTATATAGGTAAACTCATGTCAGAGGAGTTTGTTGTGTAGATTATTTCATCACCCAAGTACTAAGCCTAGTACCCAATAATTCTTTTCTCTGATTCTCTCCCTCCTCCCGTTCTACACCCTCAGGTAGGCCCAAGTGTCTGCTGTTCCCTTCTTTATGTCCACATGTTCTCATCATTCAGCTTCCACTTCTAAGTGAGAACATTCAGTATTTGGTTTTCTGTTCCTGTGTTAGTTTGCTAAGGCTAATGGCTTCCAGCTGTACCCATGTTCCCCCAAAGACACCATCTCATTCTTTTTTATGGCTGTATAATATTCCATGGTGTATCTGTACCACGTTTTCTTTATCCAATCTATCATTGATGGGGCCCCCATGTTTTTGTGAGATTTACCTTGCAGTTCTCACAGTGAATTTCTGAGAAAAATCTCCTTGTGCTTTGGGAGGGGGAGGAGGAAAGAAATTTGGAAGAGAATTTGTTGCCATTAGAACTGTCTTGCAAGAAATGTTAACATAACTTCTTCAAAGAGAACAAAAATAATGTAGGTCGGAAACTCAGATTCATATAAAGAAAGGAAGAGGACCAGAGAATGAATAAGTGGAGGTAAAAGAAAAACTTTCATTTTTCTTAATCTTAATTTATCTAACAGATAACCATTTGTTCAAAATAACAACAATGTATTCAGTTATGTATGATTACGCTTGTGTGTGTGTGTGTGTGTGTATGCTTATGTATACAATGAAATGAATAGAACAATGATACAAGAAACAGGAGAGACAAATTAGGAATGTTTTATTGTAAGGTATTTGCACAACCCTTGAAAAGACATAGTGTTATTTGAAAGAGGACTCTATTTAATTATAAATGTATATTGCAAACTCTAGGGCAACCATTAAAAAAAGTTTAAAAAGTGGCCAGCTGACTGGATAAGAAAAATGTGGTACAGATACACCATGGAATATTATGCAGCCATAAAAAAAGAATGAGCTGGTGTTTTTTTGGTAGAGATGGGGTTTCACCATGTTGGCCAGACTGGTCATGAACTCCTGAGTTCAGACCATTCATACCTGTATTCCCAGCACTTCAGGAGGCCAAGGCAGGTGGATCACTTGAGGTCAGGAGTTTGAGACCACTCTGGCCAACATGGTGAAACCCCATCTCTACTAAAAATTCAAAATTAGCCAGGCATGGTGGTGCGTGCCTGTAATCCCAGCTACTCAGGAAGCTGAGGCAGGAGAATCCCTTGAGCCCAGGAGGCAGAGGTTGCAGTGAGCCAAGATCACACCACTGCACTCCAGCCAGGGCAACAGAGTGAGACCGTCTCAAAAAAAAAAAAAAAAAGTAAAAAAGAAGTATAACTGATATGCCAAGAAAGGACAGAAAACAGAATCATACAAAATGCCTAATTAAAACCACAAAAGGCAGAAAAAGAGTGAAAGGCAAAATTAGGAATGAAGAACGAGAACAACAAATAGAAAACAGTAACAAATATAGTAGATAATAATCAATTATATAAATAATCAGTTTGAAAGTCAGTGGTATAGCTGGTCACAGTGGTACATGAGGCAAAAACTGATAGAACCACAAGGAGAAACACATAAATCCACTATTATAGTTAGAGACTCCAACTTCCCTTTTCATAATGGGACAGATCCAGCAGCCAAAAAAGCAGTAAGGACTTAGGTAAACTCACCACCACCACCAATCAATGAGGTACGATGGCTACTTATAGACAGCTTCATTCAGCAACAGTAGAATACACATTCTTCTCTTCTCAAGCTCATGTGGAACATTCGCCAAGATAGACAACTTCTGGGCTATTAAAAAAGAAAACCACCTTCCATTCCCTCTAAGTGAACAGGAAAAATTTTTAAAAATAGTAAAATAGTAATAATAATTTTAAAAAATTAAAAATAAAAATGTTTTGTTTTTGTCAGGTTTGTCAAAGATCAGATGGTTGGTATTATTTCTGAGGGCTCTGTTCTGTTCCATTGGCCTATATCTCTGTTTTGGTACCAGTACCATGCTGTTTTGGTTACTGTAGCCTTGTAGTATAGTTTGAAGTCAGGTAGTGTGATGCCTCCAGCTTTGTTCTTTTTGCTTAGGATTGACTTGCCAATGTGGGCTCTTTTTTTTGGTTCCATATGAACTTTAAAGTAGTTTTTTCCAATTCTGTGAAGAAAGTCATTGGTAGCTTGATGGGGATGGCATTTAATCTATAAATTACCTTGGGCAGTATGGCCATTTTCACGCTTTTGATTCTTCCTATCCATGAGCATGGAATGTTCTTCCATTTGTTTGTGTCCTCTTTTATTTCATTGAGCAGTGATTTGTAGTTGTCCTTGAAGAGGTCCTTCACATCCCTTGTAAGTTGGATTCCTAGGTATTTTATTCTCTTTGAAGCAATTGTGAATGGGAGTTCACTCATGATTTGGCTTTCTGTTTGTCTGTTATTGGTGTATAAGAATGCTTGTGATTTTTGCACATTGATTTTGTATCCTGAGACTTTGCTGAAGTTGCTTATCAGCTGGATTCCCTATTTAATAAATGGTGCTGGGAAAACTGGCTAGTCATATGTAGAAAGCTGAAACAGGATCCCTTCCTTACACCTTATACAAAAATTAATTCAAGATGGATCAAAGACTTAAATGTTAGACCTAAAACCATAAAAACCCTAGAAGAAAACCCAGGCAATACCATTCAGGACATAGGCATGGGCAAGGACTTCATGTGTAAAACACCAAAAGCAATGGCAACAAAAGCCAAAATTGACAAATGGGATCAATTAAACTAAAAAGCTTCTGAATGAACAGGCAACCTACAGAATGGGAGAAAATTTTTGCGATCTACTCATCTGACAAAGGGCTAATATCCAGAATCTACAAAGAACTCAAACTAATTTACAAGAAAAAAACAAACAACCCCATCAAAAAGTGGGCAAAGGATATGAACAGACACTTCTCAAAAGAAGACATTTATGCAGCCAACAGACACATGAAAAAAATGCTCATCATCAGTGGCCATCAGAGAAATGCAAATCAAAACCACAATGAGATACCATCTCACACCAGTTAGAATGGCAATCATTAAAAAGTCAGGAAACAACAGGTGCTGGAGAGGATGTGGAGAAATAGGAACACTTTTACACTGTTGGTGGGACTGTAAATTAGTTCAACCATTGTGGAAGACAGTGTGGCAATTCCTCAAGGATCCAGAACTAGAAATACCATTTGACCCAGCCATCCCATTGCTGGGTATATACCCAACTGATTATAAATCATGCTTCTATAAAGACACATGGACATGTATGTTCATTGCAGCACTATTCACAATAGCAAAGACTTGGAACCAACCCAAATGTCCATGAATGATAGACTGGATTAAGAAAATGTGGCACATATACACCATGAAAAACTATGCAGCCATAAAAAATGATGAGTTCATGTCCTTTGTAGGGACATGGATGAAGCTGGAAGCCATCATTCTCAGCAAACTATTGCAAGGACAATAAACCAAACACCGCATGTTCTCCCTCATAGGTGGGAATTGAACAATGAGAACACTTGGACACAGGAAGGGGAACATCACACACCAGAGCCTGTTGTGGGGTGGGGGGATGGGGGAGGGATAGAGTTAGGAGAGATACCTAATGTAAATGACAAGTTAATGGGTGCAGCACGCCAACATAGCACATGTATACATATGTAACAAACCTGCACATTGTACACATGTACCCTAGAACTTAAAGTATAAAAAAAAATAATAAAAATAAAAATTTTTAAAACCACCTTAACTTTTTTTTTTTTTTTTTTTTGGGGGGATGGAGTCTTACTCTGTCACACAGGCTGGAGTGCAGTGGTGTCATCTCAGCTCACTGCAGCCTCTGCCTCCCAGGCTCAAGCAATCCTCCCACCTCAGTCTCCTGAGTAGCTGAGACCACAGGTATACACCACCATGCCTAGCTAATCTTTTGTATTTTTGGTAGAGATGCGGGTTTCACCATGTTGGCCAGGCTGGTCTCGAACTCCTGAGCTGAAACCATCCTCCCAACTTAGCTTCCCAAAATGCTGGGATTACAGGCGTGAGCCACTGTGCCTGGCCAACATTTAAAACAATGGAAATCATATTTCTGTCCTCAGACTACAGTGGAATTAAACTAAAACTCAGTAACAGAAAAATAGCTGGAAAATCTGAAAATACTTGGAGATTAAACAATACACTTCAAAATAACACATGTGGCCCGGCGAGGTAGCTCATGCCTATAATCCCATCACTTTGGGAGGCTGAGGTGGGCAGATCACTTGAGGTCAGGAGTTCAAGATCAGCCTGGCCAGCATGGAGAAACCCCGTCTCTACTAAAAATACAAAAATTAGCCTGTGTGGTGGCCCGTGCCTGTAATCTCAGCTACTTGAGAGGCTGAGGCATGACAATCACTTGAACCCGGGAGGTGGAGGCTGCAGTGAGCTGAGATCGCGCCCCTGCACTCCAGCCTGGGTGACAGAGCGAGGCTCCGCCTCAAAAACAAAAAACAAAAAACCATACGGGGTGGTTGTGGGTGAGTGGGGCTGGGGTGGCCCCCGCAGGCAGCCAGGGTTTGGGCTGGGGATGGGCTCTAGGCTGCATGCTCCCAGGGTGATTTCAGTGCTTCCAAGCTGCCTGGCAGGCTCCAGCCCACTGCCTCATGGAGCCCTAGCCCCATGCAGTTTTCCTTTCTGCCCTCCTGGGCTCCTGGCTGCCCACCTGTGCTCTGAGGATACATCCCATCTCATGGTTAGGACCTCAGGCCTGGGAAAATGATGTACATTCCTTGTGTCTTCATTCCAGTTCTGCTCTGAATCTGCAAAAACTTCCGGCCGGGCACAGTGGCTCACGCCTGTAATCCCAGCACTTTGGGGGGCCAAGGTGGGCAGATCACCTGAGGTTAGGAGTTCAAGACCAGCCTGGCAACATGGTGAAACCTCCTCTCTACTAAAAATACAAAATTAGCTGAGTGTGGAGGTGTGGCGCCTGTAATCCCCCAGCTACTCAGGAGGCTGAGGCAGGAGAATTGCTTGAACCCGGGAGGCAGAGGTTGCAGTGAGCTGGGATGGTGCCACTGCACTCCAGCCTGGGTGACAAAGTGAAACTCCATCTCAAAAAAACAAAACAACACAAAAACATCCTGGGTCACACATATACCCTCTGATTTTCCCTTTTGTTGGTCATATATGTCTTAGAAAAACTATACAATAATCCAATGATAAAAATAAAAGCCAAAGAGACTATAATAATGCAGACATAAATGGATTACCAACAAAAGGACCAACAGAAATCTCTGATAAAAAGAAAGACTAAAGCAATTTTCCCAAAGGATCTCATTGTTTTAAAAATGAACCTGATAATATGAAAAACGTTCTTTGTCATTGTCTCTGACCTTTTTCTCTGAGACCAGAATTTGGGATAGAATATTTCAATATTTACCTGATACTAATCAGGAAATGCATGGTATTTATATTTTCAATGTATTTAGTTATATTTAATGACCTCCTTCCTGAGTTCCTTTTTCATTAAAATAGCTTTCATTTCTATTATTACAATTTTAATAAGATGAATAAATGGAAGGTTTGTGCCGGTAGACACCCTGCTACTAAGTCAATATTTAAAAATTGTTGGTACTCCAGCATTTATTCACACAAATTTCACTGCTGTTTGCTCTAATTTCTTTGGGCTCTTCTAATTTGAGTGGAGAACACTTTTACTGTGAAACAGTGCCATAAGACTGTGCTGTGAAATGAAGGATAGAGTTTTTATGATATGAAACATAAACATATAATTACTCTCCAACACAATGGAACAGCTTATCCAGGAGAGCCGTAATTATTATTTACCCTCTGAGGAAGATAGGAAAGACAGGAACATAGGGGAAACCTCTTTGGAAAATAACTTTTACGTAAATGTCTAATGTATATTATGAAATTCTGATATTTGTTGCATTCCTTCTATTTCTACAAATGTATTATACATTCAGTTCAAAACAATACATGGGTCAAAGAATGTATCTCAGATAAATTTTAAAATACTGGGAACACAGTGAAAATAAAAAGACAACTTATCAAAATTTGTGGGATGCAACAAAAGCTGTGCTTAGGGGGAAATGTATAGCATCAGATGCATGTATTAGAAAATAGGCCAGGCACAGTGGCTCACGCCTGGAATCCCAGCACTTTGGGAGGCCGAGACAGGAGGATTGCTTACCCCATAAGTTCAAGACCAGCCTGGACAATATAGTGAGAATTTATCTCTACAAAAAAAAAAATTAGCCAGGTGTGGTGGCACACATCTGTAATCTTAGCTACTTGGGAGGCTGAGGCAGAAGAATCACTTGAGTGTGGGAGGTTGAGGCAGCAGTGAGCCCTGATCTCACCACTGCACTCCTGTTTAGGTGACAGAGAAAGATCCTGTCAAAAAAAAAAAAAAAAAAGAAAAGAAAAGAAAAGAAAAGAAGTAAGAGCTAAAATCAATAATCTAAACTTCTACCTTCAGAAACTAGAAATATAAGAGCAAATTAAATTCATACTAAGCAGGAAAAAAAGAAATAATAAAAACTGAAGCAGAAACCAATGACATTGCAAACAGGAACTCAATAGAGAAAAATCAATGAAACCAACAGGTGGTTTTTTGCAAGATTAATAAAACATAAAACAGACTAGGAAAAAAAGAGGATACAAATCACTAATATCAGAAATGTAAAGGGGATATCACTACAGCTCCCGTGAATTTTTAAAAGATAATAAGGAAATACTATGAACAACCCTATTCCCACAAATTTTATAACCTAGATGAATTGGATCAATTCACTGAAAGACACAACCTGCCTAAATTCACATAGGAAGAAACAGACAATCTGCATAGGTCTATACCTATTGAACAAGTTGAATTAATAATTAATAAATTCCAAAACAGAAAACACCAGGCCCACATGTATTTACTGGTGAATTCTACCAAACATTTAAGGAAGAAATTAGACTGATCTCTACAATCTCCTTTAGAAGACAGAAGCGGAGGGAATCATTTCTAACTCATTCTATGAGAGTAGCATTGCCCTAATACCAAAATTAGATAATGACATTACAAAAAAGATAACTACAGGCCTGGTGCAGAGCCTCACATCTGTCATCCCAGCACTTTGGGAGGCTGAGGCAGGTGGATCACCTGAGATCAGGAGTTCAAGACCAGCCTGGCCAACATGGTGAAGCCCTGTCTCTACTAAAAATACAAAAATTAGCCGGTCATGGTGGTGCACACCTGTAATCCCAGCTACTCGGGAGGTTGAGGCAGGAGAATCGCTTGAACCCAGGAGGTGGAGGTTGCAGTGAGCCGCAATCATACTACTGCACTCCAGCTTGGGTGACAAGTGAGACTGTCAAAAAAAAAATACAAAAACAGCACCAATTAAAGTGACTACATAAGTAAATATAAAAGAGAGTATACATGTATTTTTGTTTGTAACCCTTTTTTTCTATCCAATTTAGAAGACAACCACATAATTATAAATTATATATTTATAAATTATAAATTATAAATATATTTATTTATATATTATATAAATTTATTATATACTTATATATAAATATATATAAATTTATTATATATTTATAAATTATATATTATAAATCAATAATTATAAAACTATGTTAATTGGCTTGTAATGTATAAAGATGTAACATGTATGACAATACTAGCACAAAGGAGTGGGGAGGAAATGAAGCCATACCGAAGCAATGTTTTCATGTAAGAGTGATATAAAGTTGTTAGTAATCCAAACTAGATTGTTTTTAAATTAAGATGCTAATTGTAATCTTCAGGGCTACCACTAAGAAATATGTTAAAAACAAAACAAAATAGTAAAGAAAAGAACAAAGGAATTAAAATAGTACACTATAAAATATCTTTTCAATGCAAAGGCAGCAGTAACTGCAAAATAGTGGAACAAAAAGACATAAAATATATTAAAAATAAATAACAAAACAGTAGGTGTCAATCCTACCTTATTAGTAATTACATTAAATATAAATAGATTTAAACACTGTGATCAAAAGGCAGAATGGGCATAATGGATTTTTTAAAAAATGATTCAACTCTATGCTGTATACAAGAGCACCCTTTAGATTCAAAGATGCAATAAGTTAAAAGTAAAGGGATAGGCTGGGTGCAGTGGCTCACACCTATAATCCTAGCACTTTGGGAGGCAGAGGTGGGTGAATCACTTGACGTCAGGAGTTCAAGACCAGCCTGGCCAACATTGTGAAACCCCATCTCTACTAAAAGTACAAAAATTAGGGGGCATGGTGGCACACACCTGTAATTCCAGCTACTCAGGAGGCTGAGGCATGAGAATCACTTAAACCTGGGAAGTGGAGGTTGCAGTGAGCCAAGATGGTGCCACTGCACTCCAGCCTGGGTGACAGAGTGAGACTCTGTCTCAAAAATAAATAAATAAATAAATAAATAAATAAATAAATAAAGGAATAGAAAAAGGTATACCATGCAAACATTAGCCAAAGCACAGCTAGTATGGCTATACTAATATCAAAAGAAATAAGCTTTAAGGCAAAAATTTGTACTAGAGACAAACAATAGCATTTTATAATGATATAAAAGTTTAATCCATCGGGAAAATATAACAATTACAAGCATACATGCACCTAACAACAGAACCCCAAACATAAGCTATAGGACAATAGTAGCATAAAGAGAAGGATGAAGTAAATGGAGTTAAAATGTTCTAAGGACCTTGCATTATCTAGAAAATATAAAAGTGCTAATCTATATGAGATTCCAATAAGTCAAAGATACATGTTATAATCTCTAGGGCAACCCGTTAAAGAAGAACAAAATAAGGTATAACTACTAAGCTAAAAATGGAGGAAAATTTATTGAAAATATTGATTAATCCAAGAGAAAAGAAGAAAAAAATAAAAATCAACATTAAATCATTTAGCTATAGAGAAAAGAGAATAAAATCTCAATATATCATAGCTATGTTGAGTATAAATGGACAAGATATGTAAATTAGAAGATAAAGAGTGTCAATCTAGATTTTGAAAACTAGCTGGTTACAAAAGATGATCTTGGCCAGGTGGAGTGGCTCATGCCTGCAATCCCAGCACTTTGGGAGGCCAAGGTAGGCGGGTCACTTGAGGCCAGGAGTTTGAGACCAGCCTGGCCAACATGGCAAAATCTCATCTCTACTAAAAATACAAAAAATAGCCAGGCATGGTGGTGCGCACCTGTAACCCCAGCTACTCAGGAGGCTGAGGCAGAAGAATCGCTTGAAGCTAGGAGGCAGAGGTTCCAGTGAGCTGAGATCATGCCACTGCACTCCAGCCTGGCTGACAGAGCAAGATTCTGTCTCAAAAAATAAAAAATAAAAAGAACACTGAACTCAACTAAATTATATATATTCTTTTCAAATGCACATGGAAAAATTTAAAAAGTGAATGTATGCTTGGCCATAAAGCAAGTCTCAACAAATTTCAGAGGATTAAAATCACATAGAGCATGTATCTCTGACTACAATAGAAATAAGCTAAATATGAATTACAGAAAGAAAACCAGAAAAACTCCCCAAAAGTTTACAAATTAAGCAATACACTTCACAATGACCCATGGGTCAAAAAAAATTACAACAAAAATTAGAAAACTTGTTGAAGAGAATTATAATATAAAAATGGCATGTCAATACTTCTGGGCTGCTGCTTAGGCATGTTTAGAGAAAATTTTATAGCTTCAAATACATATGTAAGAAGAAAAGTACCAAAAATCAGTTATCCATATTTCCAGATAATAGTTAGAAAATAGTAAATTAAGTCTGGGCATGGTGGCTCACGCCTGTAATCCCACCACTTTGGTAGGCTGAGGTGGGTCGGATCACAAAGTCAGGAGTTCGAGATCAGCCTAGCCAACATAGTGAAACCCCATCTCTACTAAAAATACAAAAAATTATCCAGGCATGGTGGCATGCGCCTGTAATTCTAGCTACTCAGGAGGTTGAAGCAGGAAAATTGCTTGAACCCGGGAGGCAGAGGTTGCAGTGAACTGAGATCACACCATTGCACTCCAGCCTGGGTGACAAGAGTGAAACTCTGTCTCAAAAAAAAAAAAAAAACCCGGGGGGTGTTCCAAGATGGCCGAATAGAAACAGCTCCAGTCTACAGCTCCCAGTGTGAGCGACGCAGAAGATGGGTGATTTCTGCATTTCCAACTGAGCTTTCAAGAGAGTAGTGGTTCTCCCAGCACAGAGTTTGAGATCTGAGAATGAACAGACTGCCTCCTCAAGTGGGTCCCTGACCCCCGAGTAGCCTAACTGGGAGACACCCCCCAGTAGGGGCAGACTGACACCTCACACAGCTGGGTATCCCTCTGAGACGAAGCTTCCAGAGGAATGATCAGGCAGCAAGATTTGCTGTTCAGCAACATTTACTGTTCTGCAGCCTCTGCTGCTGATACCCAGGCAAGCAGGGTCTGGAGTGGACCTCCAGCAAACACCAACAGACCTGCAGCTGAGGGTCCTGACTGTTAGAAGGAAAACTAACAAACAGAAAGGACATCCGCACCAAAACCCCATCTGTATGTCACCATCATCAAAGACCAAAGGTAGATAAAACCACGAAGATGGGGAAAAAACAGAGCAGAAAAGCTGAAAATTCTAAAAATCAGAGCACCTCTCCCCCTCCAAAGGAATGCAGCTCCTTGCCAGCAATGGAACAAAGCTGGACAGAGAATGACTTTGACGAGTTGAGAGAAGAAGGCTTCAGACGATCAAACTACTCCAAGCTAAAGGAGGAAATTCGAACCCAACACAAAGAAGCTAAAACCCAAAGATTAGGCGAATGGCTAACTAGAATAACCAGCGTAGAGAAGGCCTCAAATGACCTGATGGAGCTGAAAACCATGGCACGAGAAATATGTGACGAATGCACAAGCTTCAGTAGCCAATTCCATCAGCTGGAAGAAAGGATATCAGTAATGGAAGATCAAATGAATGAAATGAAGTGAGAAGAGAAGTTTAGAGAAAAAAGAGTAAAAAGAAATGAATAAAGCCTCCAAGAAATATGGGACTATGTGAAAAGACCAAATCTACGTCTGATTGGTGTACCTGAAAGTGATGGGGAGAATGGAACCAAGTTGGGAAACACTATTCGGGATATAATCCAGGAGAACTTCCCCAACCTAGCAAGGCAGGCCAACCTTCAAATTCAGGAAATACAGAGAATGCCACAAAGATACTCCTCGAGAAGAGCAACTCCAAGACACATAATTGTCAGATTCACCAAAGTTGAAATGAAGTAAAAAATGTTAAGGGCAACCAGAGAGAAAGGTCAGGTTACCCACAAAGGGAAACCCATCAGACTAACAGTGGATCCCTCGGCAGAAACTCTACAAGTCAGAAGAGAGTGGGGGACAATATTCAACATTCTTAAAGAAAAGAATTTTCAACCCATAATTTTATATCCAGCCAAACTAAGCTTCATAAGTGAAGGAGAAATAAAATCCTTTACAGACAAGCAAATGCTGAGAGATTTTGTCACCACCAGGCCTGCCCTAAAAGAGCTCCTGAAGGAAGCACTAAACATGGAAAGGAACAACTTGTACCAGCCACTGTAAAAACATGCCAAATTGTAAAGACCATCAACGCTAGGAAGAAACTGCATCAACTAATGAGCAAAATAACCAGCGAACATCATAATGACAGGATCAAATTCACACATAACAATATTAGCCTTAAATGTAAATGGGCTAAATGCTCCCATTAAAAGACACAGACTGGCAAATTGGATAAAGAGTGAAGACCCATCAGGGTGCTGTATTCAGGAGACCCATCTCACGTGCAGACACACATATAGGCTCAAAATAAAGGGATGGAGGAAGATCTACCAAGCAAATGGAAAACAAAAAAAGGCAAGGGTTGCAATCCTAGTCTCTGATAAAACACACTTTAAACCAACAAAGATCAAAAGAGACAAAGAAGGCCATTACATAACAGTAAAGGGAACAATTCAACATGAAGAGATAACTATCTTAAATATATGTGTGCCCAATACAGGAGCACCCAGATTCATAAAGCAAGTCCTTAGAGATCTACAAAGAGACTTAGACTCCCACACAATAATAGTGGGAGACTTTAACATTCCACTGTCAACATTAGACAGTTGAACGAGACAGAAAGTTAACAAGGATATCCAGGAATTGAACTCAGCTCTGCACCAAGTGAACCTAATAGACATCTACAGAACCCTCCACCCCAAATCAACAGAATATACATTCTTCTCAGCACCACATGCACTTATTCCAAAATTGACCACATAGTTGGAAGTAAAGCACTCCTCAGCAAATGTAAAAGAACAGAAATTATAACAAACTGTCTCTCAGACCACAGTGCAATCAAACTAGAACTCAGGATTAAGAAACTCACTCAAAACCACTCAACTGCATGGAAACTGAACAACCTGCTCCTGAATGACTACTGGGTACATAACGAAGTGAAGGCAGAAATAAAGATGTTCTTTGAAACCAATGAGAACAAAGACACAACATCCAAGAATCTCTAGGACACATTTAAAGCAGTGTGTAAAGGGAAATTTATAGCACTAAATACCCACAAGAGAAAGCAGGAAAGATCTAAAATTGACACCCTAACATCACAATTAAAAGAACTAGAGAAGCAAGGGCAAACACATTCAAAAGCTAGCAGAAGGCAAGAAATAACTAAGATCAGAGAAGAACTGAAGGAGATAGAGACACAAAAAACCCTTCAAAAAATCAATGAATCCAGGAGCTGGTTTTTTGAAAAGATCAACAAAATTGATAGACCACTAGCAAGACTAATAAAGAAGAAAAGAGAGAACAGTCAAATAGATGCAATAAAAATGATAAAGGGGATATCACCACCGATCCCACAGAAATACAAACTACCATCAGCGAATACTATAAACACCTCTACGCAAATAAACTAGAAAATCTAGAAGAAATGGATAAATTCCTGGACACATACACCCTCCTAAGACTAAACAAGGAAGAAGTTGAATCCCTGAATAGACCAATAACAGGATCTGAAATTGAGGCAATAATTAATAGCTTACCAACCAAACAAAGTCCAGGACCAGACAGATTCACAGCCGAATTCTACCAGAGGTACAAACAAGAGCTGGTACCATTCCTTCTGAAACTATTCCAATCAATAGAAAAAGAGGGAATCCTCCCTAACTCATTTTATGAGGCCAGCATCATCCTGATACCAAAGCCTGGCAGAGACACAACCAAAAAAGAGAATTTTAGACCAATGTCACTGATGAACATCAATGCAAAAATCCTCAATAAAATACTGGCAAACTGAATCCAGCTGCACATCAAAAAGTTTATCCACCATGATCAAGTGGGCTGCATCCCTGGGATGCAAGGCTGGTTCAACATATGCAAATCAATAAACGTAATCCAGCATATAAACAGAACCAAAGACAAAAACCATATGATTATCTCCATAGATGCAGAAAAGGCCTTTGACAAAATTCAACAACCCTTCATGCTAAAAACTCTCAATAAATTAGGTATTGATGGAATGTATCTCAAAATAATAAGAGCTATTTATGACAAACCCACAGCCAATATCATATTGAATGGGCAAAAACTGGAAGCATTCCCTTTGAAAACTGGCACAAGACAGGGAGGCCCTCTCTCACCACTAATATTCAACATAGTGTTGGAAGTTCTGGCCAGGGCAATCAGGCAGGAGAAAGAAATAAAGGGTATTCAATTAGGAAAAGAGGAAGTCAAATTGTCCCTGTTTGCAGATGACATGATTGTATATTTAGAAAATCCCATCATCTCAGCCCAAAATCTCCTTAAGCTGATAAGCAACTTCAGCAAAGTCTCAGGATACAAAATCAATGTGCAAAAATCACAAGCATTCTTATACACCAATAACAGACAAACAGAGAGCCAAATCATGAGTGAACTCCCATTCACAATTGCTTCAAAGAGAATAAAATACCTAGGAATCCAACTTACAAGGGATGCGAAGGACCTCTTCAAGAACTACAAACCACTGCTCAATGAAATAAAAGAGGATATGAACAAATGGAAGAACATTCCATGCTCATGGATAAGAAGAATCAAAATCGTGAAAACGGCCATACTGCCCAAGGTAATTCATAGATTCAATGCCATCCCCATCAAGCTATCAATGACTTTCTTCACAGAATTGGAAAAAACTACTTTAAAGTTCATATGGAACCAAAAAAGAGCCCGCATTGCCAAGACAATCCTAAGCCAAAAGAACAAAGCTGGAGGCATCACACTACCTGACTTCAAACTATACTACAAGGCTACAGTAACCAAAACAGCATGGCACTGGTACCAAAACAGAAATATAGACCAATGGAACAGAACAGAGCCCTCAGAAATAATACCACACGTCTACAACCATCTGATCTCTGACAAACCTGACAAAAACAAGAAATGGGGAAAGGATTCCCTATTTAATAAATGGTGCTGGGAAAACTGGCTAGTCATATGTAGAAAGCTGAAACAGGATCCCTTCCTTACACCTTATACAAAAATTAATTCAAGATGGATCAAAGACTTAAATGTTAGACCTAAAACCATAAAAACCCTAGAAGAAAACCCAGGCAATACCATTCAGGACATAGGCATGGGCAAGGACTTCATGTGTAAAACACCAAAAGCAATGGCAACAAAAGCCAAAATTGACAAATGGGATCAATTAAACTAAAGAGCTTCTGTACAGCAAAAGAAACTACCATCAGAATGAACAGGCAACCTACAGAATGGGAGAAAATTTTTGCAATCTACTCATCTGACAAAGGGCTAATATCCAGAATCTACAATGAACTCAAACTAATTTACAAGAAAAAAACAAACAACCCCATCAAAAAGTGGGCAAAGGATATGAACAGACACTTCTCAAAAGAAGACATTTATGCAGCCAACAGACACATGAAAAAATGCTCATCATCAGTGGCCATCAGAGAAATGCAAATCAAAACCACAATGAGATACCATCTCACATCAGTTAGAATGGCGATCATTAGAAAGTCAGGAAACAACAGGTGCTGGAGAGGATGTGGAGAAATAGGAACACTTTTACACTGTTGGTGGGACTGTAAATTAGTTCAACCATTGTGGAAGACAGTGTGGCAATTCCTCAAGGATCCAGAACTAGAAATACCATTTGACCCAGTCATCCCATTACTGGGTATATACCCAAAGGATTATAAATCATGCTTCTATAAAGACACATGCACATGTATGTTTATTGCAGCACTATTCACAATAGCAAAGACTTGGAACCAACCCAAATGTCCATGAATGATAGACTGGATTAAGAAAATGTGGCACATATACACTATGGAATACTATGCAGCCATAAAAAAGGATGAGTTCATGTCCTTTGTAGGGACATGGATGAAGCTGGAAGCCATCATTCTCAGCAAACTATTGCAAGAACAAAAAACCAAACACCGCATGTTCTCCCTCATAGGTGGGAATTGAACAATGAGAACACTTGGACACAGGAAGGGGAACATCACACACTGGGGCCTGTTGTGTGGTGGGGGGAGGGGGAGGGAAAGCATTAGGAAATATACCTAATGCAAATGAGGAGTTAATGGGTGCAGCACACCAACATGGCACATGTATACATATGTAACAAACCTGCACGTTGTGCACATGTACCCTAGAACTTAAAGTATAATAATAAAAAAAAGAAAAGAAAATAGTAAATTAAATACAAAGAAGTGGGAGAGAAAAATAGTAATGATAACAACAGGTAATAATAAAGTTGAAAACAAATATACAATAAAGAGCATCAAAAATTTAAATGTATAAGACCCTAGCAGGAATGATCAAGAATAAAAATAGAGAAGACACAAATTACCAATAGCAGAAACAAATGGGAGCATCATTACAGATCCCACATATCAGAAAGATAATAATATTATGAATAACACTATGACAGTGAACTTGAAATTTTAAGTGAAATAGACACATTTCCAGAAAAACACAACTAAACAAAATTGACATAAGGAAAAAACAAGATATGAAAAGTGCCATATTTACTGAAAATAATGGAATCTATATTTGGAAAATCTTCCTTCAATCAAAATTCCAAGACCAGATAGCTCTCTTGGTGAATATGGCAAGTATTTAAAGAAGAAATAACACCAACTGTACATAGGTTCCCTCGGAAAATAGATGAAGAAACATTTCCCAATGTATATTATAGGTGATCACATAACCTTAATCCCTGTATCTGACAAGGACATTATAACAAAGGAAAACTATCACCAATCTTTCTCAGAAACATAGATGGACAAAAAAATCCTAAAGAAAAAATGGCAATCACAATAACTCATTGTATTACTAGAATAAAGGAGAAAATTGCATAATAATATCAATAGATACAGAAAAAGCATTTACCAAAATTTAAACTCATTCACAACAAATACATAGCAACTAGTAATAGAAGGGAAGTTTTTTTACTTTAAAATATTAATTAAGACTTACAAAAAAGTTGCAAAAATAGTGCAAAATTTCTGTATATTCTTCACCCAACTTCCCCTGATCTTACCCTTTTATGTAACTGTAGTACAATTCTTGAAACTGGGAAATTAACATCGATGCAATATGATTAACTAACAGACATTCTTAAAATTTATATATTTTACATATATAAAATATATATTTATATATTTTACATATATAAAAATATATATTTATATATTTTACATATATAAAAATATATATTTATATATTTTACATATATAAAAATATATATTTATATATTTTACATATATAAAAATATATATTTATATATTTTACATATATAAAAATATATATTTATATATTTTACATATATAAAAATATATATTTATACATTTTACATATATAAAAATATGTATTTATACATTTTACATATATAAAAATATATATTTATACATTTTACATATATAAAAATATATATTTATACATTTTACATATATAAAAATATATATTTATACATTTTACATATATAAAAATATATATTTATACATTTTACATATATAAAAATATATATTTATACATTTTACATATATAAAAATATATATTTATACATTTTACATATATAAAAATATATATTTATACATTTTACATATATACAAATATATATTTATACATTTTACATATATACAAATATATATTTATATATTTTACATATATAAAAATATATATTTATACATTTTACATATATAAAAATATATATTTATACATTTTACATATAGAAAATATATATTTATATATTTTACATATATAAAAATATATATTTATATATTTTACATATATAAAATATATATTTATATATTTTACATATATAAAATATATATTTATATATTTTACATATATAAAAATATATATTTATATATTTTACATATAAAAATATATATTTATATATTTTACATATAAAAATATATATTTATATATTTTACATATAAAAATATATATTTATATATTTTACATATATAAATATATATTTATATATTTTACATATATAAATATATATTTATATATTTCACATATATAAAATATATATTTTATATATTTCACATATATAAAATATATATTTTATATATTTCACATATATAAAATATATATTTTATATATTTCACATATATAAAATATATATTTATATATTTTACATATATAAAATATATATTTATATATTTTACATATATAAAAATATGTATTTATAAATTTTACATATATAAAAATATGTATTTATAAATTTTACATATATAAAAATATGTATTTATATATTTTACATATATAAAAATATGTATTTATATATTTTACATATATAAAAATATGTATTTATATATTTTACATATATAAAATATGTATTTATATATTTTACATATATAAATATGTATTTATATATTTTACATATATAAATATATATTTATATATTTTACATATATAAATATATCCATATATCTATATATCTATAAATATATATCTATATTATAATTATATATACTATATTTATATAATTATATATTTATATACTATATATGTTTGTATATTTGTAAATTTATAAATATATTTATAATTTTATTATATATTTAAAATTATATATAATATATAAATATTATATACATATATATTTTTTTGAGACAGAGTCTCATTCTGTCATCCAGGCTGGAGTGCAGTGGCACAATCTCAGCTCACTGCAACCTCTGCCTTTTGGGTTCAAGCAATTGTCCTGCCTCAGCTTCCCAAGTAGCTGGGACTACAGGCATGTGCCACCACGCCCAGCTAATTTTTTGTATTTTGGTAGAGACAGGCTTCACTATGTTGGCGAGACTAGTCTCAAACTCCAGACCTCAGGTGATCTGCCTGGCTTGGCCTCCCAAAGTTCTGGGATTACAGGCATGAGTCACCGTGCCCAGCCACCTTCTTAAGTTTGCTAGATTTTCCATTAATGTTCCTTTCTGACCCAGGATCCAGTCCAAGATCCCATCTAGCATTTAATTGTCATGTCTACTTACTTTCCTCCAATCTGGAACAGTTCCTCAGTCTTTCTTTGTCTTTATGACCTAAACACTTTTTGAAGAGTACTTTGTTTTGTGAAATATCTCAGTGCAAATTTCTCTGATGTTTTCCCATAGCTAGATTGAGATTATGCAGTTTTGTCAAGAATATTACAAAGTAATGCTGTCCCAGAAGAAAACTTTCTTAATTTGATAAGAATCTATTCAAGAGGATGGCTAAAATTTTTTAAAGTGGAAGATAGCAAGTGTTGGTAAGAATGTGGAGAAATTCAAACCCTCATATATTTCTGGTAGGAATGTTAAATGGTTCAGGTTGTTGTTTAACAGTTTGGTGGTTCCTCAAAAAGTTAAACATAGAATTATCATATGACCCAGCAAGTCCACCTCTAGATACACACCTAAAAGAATTTTAAATGGGCTCAAAAAAAAAAATCCTCATACAGTAGTCTGCCCTTATCTGCAGGGGATACTTTCCAAGGTTTCCGGTGGATGCCTCAAACCTCGGATTGTACCAAATCCCATACACACTACAGGTTTTTTTTTTACTTCTCCCTCCACCCCCATAATATCTTACTGTGTTGTGCTCACCCTTCTACTTCTTATGATGTGAAAGGCTAAAATGCCTATGTGATGAAATGAGGAGAGGTGAATGACAGGCATTGCGATGTATCATTAGGCTGCTATTGACCTTCTGACTATGTGTGAGGAGGATCATATGATTTGGGCAATCCTGGATAATCAAGACGTGATGTTGTTGATGGTTGGATGTCAGGAGCAAACAAGATGATGTTGATAACAGGCAGGTAGTAATACAGCGTGGATAAGCTGAACAAAGGAATGATTCATATCCCGGATGGGACAGAGCCAGACAGCACAAGATTTCATTATCCTACTCAGAACAGCACACAATTTAAAAATTATGAATTGTTGGCTGAGCCTAGTGGCTCATGCCTGTAATCCCAGCACACTGGGAGGCTGAGGCGGGTGGATGCCCTGAGGTCGAGAGTTCGAGACCAGCCTGACCAACATGGTAAAACCCCGTCTCTACTAAAAATATATTAAAAAAAAATTAGCTGGGCATGGTGGCGGACGCCTGTAATCCCAGCTACTCTAGAGGCTGAGGCACAAGAATCACTTGAACCTGGGAGGCAGAGGTTGCAGTCAGCTATCACGCCACTGCACTCCAGCCTGGATGACAAAGTAAGACTCTCTCTCTCAAAAAACAAAACTTATGAATTGTTTATTTCTGGAATTTTTAATTTAATATTTTTGGACGGTGGGTGATTGAAACAATGGAAAACAAAACCATAGATGACGGGAGGGAGAAACTGCTGTACATGAGTGTTCATAGCAACATTATTTGCAGTGCCAAAAGACAAAACCAATCCAATGTCCAGCAACATCTGAATGGATAAACAAATGTGGTACATACACACGGTGGAATATTATTCTGCCATAAAAAGGAATGAAGTACTGATTTGTGCTACGACATGAGTGAATCTTGAAAACAGTATGCTAAGTAAGAGAAGTCAGACACAAAAGACCAGAGATGTATGAGTTTACTTATATGAAATATCCAGAACACATAAATCCATAGAAACAGAATGCAGATTGGTGGTGGCCAGAGGTGGGAGGTTTGGGGGAATGGGGAGTAATTGCTGAATAGGAACAGAGTTTATTTTGGAATGACAGAAATGTTTTGGACCAGACAGAGGTAGTGACTGCACAGTGTTGTGAATAACCAAGTGCCCTAAATGTTATGTTAGGTGAATTTCACTTCAAATTTTAAAATTCTACAGCAAACATCATACTTAATGGTGAAATATTGAAAGCATTCCACTGAGTTTAGAACAATGATGACCATTGTCACCACTTCTTTTTAACATGGTAGTAGAGGTCTTAGCCAGTGAAACAATTACAAACAAGAAAAAGAGGAAGAAAAAGAAAGGAGGAGGAGGAAAAAGAGAAGATGTACAGGGGGAGGGAGAGGATAAATAAAATGTCTGAGAATCAGTAAGTTAGCCAGGTGTGATAGCATGCCTCTGTAGTCTCAGCTACTTGGGGAGCTGAGGCAGGATGATCTCTTGAACCTGGGAGGTCAAGGCTGCAGTGAGCCAAGATGGCGCCACTACACTCCAGCCTGGGTGACAAAGTGAGACTCTGCCTCAAAAATATTTTAAATAAATAAAATAATAAATAAATAAATGAAAATAAAAATTTTTAAAAAGAATCAGTAAGGGAGAAATTAAAATTGCTATAATACACAAATGACATTATTATAGACCTGGAAAGTCTAAACAAATCTACAGATAAACTGCTACCATGACTGGGTACAGTGGCCCATGCCTGTAATCCCAGCACTTTAGGAGGCTGAGGTGGGTGAATCATTTGAGGTCAGGAGTTCAAGACCAGCCTGGCCAATATGGTGAAACCCCGTCTCTACTAAAAATACAAAAATTATCCAGGCATGGTGGTGTGTGCCTGTAATCCCAGCTACTCGGGAGGCTGAGACACGAGAATGGCTTGAACCCAGGAGGCAGAGGTTGCAGTGAGCAGAGATCGCACCACTGCACTCCAGCCTCGGTGACAGAGTGAGACGCTGTCTCCAAAAAAAAACCTGCTACCATTAATAAATGAATTTAACAAGTCACTAGATACAAAGTCAAAATTTTAAAAAATTCATTGTATTTCTGTCTAATTAGAAATTGAAAAAAATTAAATATCATATACAGTAGCATCAAGGACATAAATATACAGGGATGAACGAAACAAAACTGTACAGAGCCTCTACACAAAAAATTATACAACTTTATGGAGGATTATAAAAGAAGATCATAAAAAATGAAAGGATATAATTTCAGGATATGTTCAGGATCGAAATACTCAGTATTGGCTAGGGGCAGTGGCTCACACCTGTAATCCCAGCAGTTTGGGAAGCTGAAGCGGGTAGATCACTTGAGGCCAGGAGTTTAATACTAGCCTGGCCAACATGGTGAAACCCCATCTCTACCAAAAATACAAAAATTAGTCGGGCGTAGTGGCGGGCACCTGCAATCCCGGCTACTCAGGAGGCTGAGGTAGGAGAATCGCTTGAACCCAGCAGGAGAGGTTGCAGTGAGACAGGGTTGTACCACTGCACTCCAGCCTGGGCAACAGAATGAGACTCTGTTTCAGAAAAAAGAAAGAAAAGAAATAGTATTGTTAAGATATCACTTCTCCCTAACTTGATCTATAGATTCAAAGCAATCACAATTAAAATCCCAGCGGATTTTTGTGGTGGCAGGGGTATAGGGGAAAGGGAATGAGGGAGGTTGAAATGGACACACCAATTCTGGAATATGAAAATACAAAGGGCCAAGAATAGTTAGGAAAGTCTTGAAAAATAAAAATAAAGTTGAAGGATTTGGACCATAGTAGTTTCTTCTTATCTGTGAGGGATATGTTTCAAGACCCCTGGTGGATGCCTGAAATCACAGATAATAGCAAAACCTATATATACTATGTTTTTTTTTCTGTTATATACCTATAATAAAATTGACTTACAAATTAGTCCCATTAAGAGATTAACAACAAAAACTAATAATAAAATAGAACAATTATAACAATATATTGGAATGAAAGTTATGCGAATGTGGTCTCTCCTTCTCAAAATATGTCATTGTTCTGTACCTTGAGTAACATAAACCATGGAAAGAGGAACGGTAGACAAGGGGGTACTACTGTGCAATAACTAAAATAGCCCAGTATTAATGCAAAGACAGGCAAACAGGCCAATGTGAAATAACAGAGTGTCCAGAAACAGCACACACATACACAGACAAGACAAAAAATAACACGTTAGCACAGCGGGGAAGAGGTGGGTCTTTTCTATTAGTGGTGCTGGGTCAGCTGAATAACCATATAGGAAAAAGAGTGAATCTTGACTCTTATCTCATACCATACACAAAAATCAAATCCAGATAGGCGCTGAATGTGAAAGGTGAAACAATAAAGCTTTTAGAAACTGGCGTAGAAAAATATATTTATGTCCTTATTTTAGGCAAAATGTATTAAGCAGGACACGAAGAAGCACAAATCATAAAAGCAAAGTAGATAAATTGGACTATATTAAAGAGTATCTGTTTATCAAACAAACTATTAAGAGAGTAAAAAGGAAAGCTATTGGAATGGGAAAAGATTTCTTGCATCTGGGTATGGTGGGTCATGCCTATCATCCCAACACTTTCAGAGGCCAAAGCAGAGGGATCGCTTGAGCCCAGGAGTTTAAGACCAGCCTGGACAGCATAGCAAGACCCTTTCTCTACAAATAGATAAATAAATATTTTTAAAAATATTTTTGCAATACATATAACTGACAAAGATCTAATATCCAAAATGCATAAAGAACTGCAAATTCATAAGAAAAAGATTAACAACTCAACAGAAAAAAAGCAAATGTCTAGAACGCAAAGGATGTTCCAGACAAATGGCCAAGAAACTTGTTTAAAAAGTGTTAATCCTCATTAGTCATCAGTGAATCACAAGTTAAAACCACAGTGAGATATCCACCCACCAGTATACTCAAAATTGACATGACACGTCACTTGCTGGCAAATATGTGGTGGAACTGAAACTCCCAAACACCATTGGTAGAAATGTAATCTGGTACAACTTTGGAAAATGGTTTGGCACTATCAAAGCCAAATGTAAGTGGCCAGGCACAGTGGCTCACGCCTGTAATCCTAGCACTTTGGGAGGCCAAGATGGGTGGATCACTTGAGGTCAGGAGTTTGAGACCAGCCTGGCTAACGTGGTGAAACCCCGTCCTACTAAAAATACAAAAATTAGCTGGGCGTGGTGGCGGGTACCTGTAGTCCCAGCTACTCTGCAGGCTGAGGCCGGAGAATCGCTTGAACCCAGGAGGCAGAGGTTGCAATGAGCCAGGATTGTGCCACTGCACTCCAGCCTGGGCGACAGAGTGAGATTCTGTCTCAAAAAAGAAAAAAAAAAAAAGGCTAAATGTAAATAAACCCTTTAACCAGCTAAGTATATACCTAATAAAACTGGCACATTTACCACGAAAAGGCATGTGTGAGAATATCTACAGTGACATCGTTTTTCATAGACAAAGATGAAAACAATCCAAATAGTCATAAACAGAAAAATAGATCAACAATGTGCGTATATTCGTACAATAAAATACTATGCAGAAAGGAATATGAGGGACAGCTAGTACACCCAGCTGCATTTCATAATGTTGAGTGAAAGAAGCTAAACATAAAAGAGGCCATGCTTTATGGTTCCACTGACGTAAAGTTCAAACTAAATCAAACTCATTTCTGGTGTCGGAAGTCAGAAGAGTGGTCCCCTGAGAAGAAAAGTGGCTGAGGGTGCAAGAGACCAGCTTCTGGGCTCCCACAAATTTGTGCATTTGACTGGGCATCACATGAGGGTGCTCGCTTTGAGAAAACTCATCAAGTTATGACTTCTCTATGTTTATGTTCAATAAATAAGTGTGGGGTTTTTTGTTGCTTGTTTTTGTTTTTGTTTTTTTTGTACAGATGGGGTCTCACTAAGTTGCCCAGGCTGCTTTTGAACCCCTGGACTCAAGCAATCCTCTCACCTTGGCCTTCCAAAGTGCTGAGATTACAGGTGTGAGCCACTGCACCCGGCCTAAATAAGCTTTTTTTTAATGAATGTAGCTTATACACACCAGTCTTTGGTAAATCTAAAAATACACTTATAGATGCACAAATTACCAAAAAACATCTTACCTTTGTCCCTTTCTTACACAGGCTGGGGTCCTAGCCCTGCTTACAAATCTCCACCATCTTCTCAACACTGTGCTAGAGTTTTCAGCAGAAACCTCGTGCATATTTACAAAATAGTCTGTCAAACATTTCAACTCCTACAAATTCCAGAAAACCAATTGTATAGAGTCAAAATCAAAATCCAAGTTAGGGCTCAGCCAGAAGACTCTGTTACTCAAAAATAAGATCACATACCCCGACTTGTTTTTTGAATTTTTTCATGGACTTTTCCCCTTATCATCAGCATGTTTAAATCCACCGTATCTCCTTTAACAGCTATGTAATAATCTATTTTATAACTTTACAGTATTTTACTTAACCATCCCCTTTTAAAGGACATTTAGGTTGTTTCTAGCTTTTTGCTTTTATAAAAATGTTCCAGTGACTATTCAAGCACATACATCATTCTCATTTGATGATTTATCCTTTCATTTGAATAAGTTATCTGGGGCCAGGCACAATGGCTCACACCTGTAATCCCAGCACTTTGGGAGGGCGATGCAGGCAATCACCTGAGGTCAGAAGTTTGAGACCAGCCTGACCAACATGGTGAAACCCCATCTCTACTAAAAATACAAAAATTAGCTGAGCATGGTGGCAGGCGCCTGTGGTCCCAGCTACACAGGAGGCTGAGGCAGAAGAATCACTTGAACCCGGGAGACAGAGGTTACATTGTGCCCAGATTGAACCACTGCACTCTAGCCTGGGCAACAGAGGGAGACTCCACTGAAAAAAAAAAAAAGTTATTTGAAGTTGAAATATTAGGCCAAGTGGCTGGCTGGGTGTAGTGGTTCACACCTGTAATCCCAAACCTTTTGGAGGCTGAGGCAGGAAGATCACTTGAGGCTAGGAGTTTGAGGGCAACCTGGGCAATATAGCAAGACCCTATATCTACAAAAGATTTTTAAAAATTAGCCAGGTGTGGTGGTGCACACCTGTAATCTCAGCCCTTTGGGAGGCTAAGAGAGGAGGATTGCTTGAGCCCAGGAATTTGAGGGTACAGTGAGCCATAACGGCACCACTGCCCTCCAGCCTGAGTGATGGAGCAAGACCCCGTCTGAAAAAAATTTAAAAAAGAAAGATTTAAAAAAGAAAAACTCACAACCACCCTATAAGGCAGACACAACTGTATTTTACAGAGGAGAAACTGAAATTCAGAGCATTAAGTGATTTGCCCAAAATCCCCAAAGCTGGTAAGTGGCAGGGCCAGCCTGGTCCACAGGGGGCTTAACCCTGCTGTACTCTGTGACCTTACTTCACTTTTGTCGAGGGTCCGCTGATCCCTGAGCCCTGCTGTGTTAGCAGTTACCATGGAAGAACTTTCTCCAAAGAGAGAGGTGGTTCTACCCCGGCTTTTGGGAAAAGCACCCACATGTGCCTGCAGGGAAGGAAAGGGCTTCTGAAGGGCTATCCCTCCCCGGGGGGCTTGGCTGGGGCCCTGAACGGGGGACCAACTGTGCTCTGGTCTTCAGAGCTGAGCCAGGGATGCCCAGGATGGGTTCTCCTCTCCACCAAGCAGGGGATGTGTGCACTGCAGCTTCCTCCAGGCTCTGTCTCCACACACCTTCTGGGCACCAGGGGACTCTGAGCACAGCCTCAGCCCCAGCCTACACCTCTGCCAACTGGGAGCTGGGGGCTCTAGGCTGTTGCGTCCATCAAGACTCTCAAGGGTCATCACAGCTTCCAAACAGAGCCCCTTTTTCCCCCAGTCCTCCTCCAGGAAGCCCCCTGGAGCCCCAGCCCACAGACAGTGTCCCTGGGATGTGCTGGCCATCCCCTCCTCCAGCCCATCGTTTTCCCTGCAGGTCTGTCTTCAGGACCTGTCTTCCTTTTCCCCTTAATCCACACCTCCTTCTCCTTCTCAAGCAGGAACTAGACCGTTTTCACCTTGGAGGTCCCCACAGTCCCCAGCCGAGAGCTGGGCTCACAGAATGTGCTTAATAAACTGGGCACAGTGGCTCACGCCTGTATTCCCAGCACTTTGGGAGGCTGAGGCGGAGGATTGCTTGAGCCCAGGAGTTCAGCAACAGCCTGGGCAACATAGTGAGACCCTGTCTCTATAAAAAATTTACAAAATAAAATTAGCTGTACATGGTGGTGTGCATCTGTGGTCCCAGCTACTTTGGGAGACTGAGAACTATAACGGGAGGATCGCTTGAGACCAGGAAGTCAAGACTGCAGTGAGCTGTGACCACACCACTGCACTTCCACTTGGGCAACAAAGCAAGATCCTGTCTCTTAAAAAAAAAACACACACACACACACACACACCCCACATCATTTTGTAAAGGTCAAAATATAAAAATAAAAAAGAAAGTGCTTAATAAATACTGGTGATGGGCTGGACCTGGTGGCTTATGCTTATAATCCCAGCACTTTGGGAGGCCAAGGCGGGCGGATCACTTGAAGTCAGGAGTTCCAGACCAGCCTGGCCAATATGGTGAAACCCCGTCTCTACTAAAAAATACAAAAATTAGCCAGGCATGGTGGCGGGTGCCTGTAATCCCAGCTACTCAGGAGGCTGAGGTAAGAGGATCACGAATCAGGGAGGCGGAGGTTGCAGTGAGCCGAGATCGCACCACAGCACTCCAGCCTGGGCATCGCAGCAAGACTCTGTCTCAAAAAAAAAAATAGTAATTAATTAAAAAAATAAATATTGGTGATGAATGGGCACATAAATAGCTCCACCAAAGAATTTCCAAATGAACACACTTAGGTGCGTGTGACTCCTTTATGAAAGGAGCATGGCTGGAGAATGGCTGAATGCTTTGGGTTATGGTGGAAATGGAAAACCTGCCTTTGGGATTGAGCTCTGCCCTGACCAGTTTTGGTCCCTGGCTTGGGATGAATCACAAATAACCTTTCCAAACCTGGGATTCCTCATGTGTGAAAATGGACGTGATGGAGCAGTTCCGCACTCCTCACAGGTTTGAGGGAAGGGAAGGAGGTGAAGGCCACGGCGAGTGGCAGCGTGAAGAGTGGTCCTAATTTCACTTTCCATCCACTGTGCAGTGTAGTGATAAATACCTGGGAGCAAGAGAGGGTCTTCCTCAGGGCCCCCAAGCCCATGCAGTACACGGCAGGTTCACTTCTCCTCCACTGGCCCAAGAGGAAAGCTGTGTTTTCAGCCTTTATTACATACATCTATGTATAGAGATATAGATATCTATTTTTTGAGACAGGGTCTCACTCTGTTGCCCAAGCTAGAGTGAAGTGACGTGATCTCAGCTCACTGCAGCCTCCACCTCACAGGTTCAAGCGATTCTCCTGCCTCACACTCCTGAGTAGCTGGGATTACAGGCACCCACCACCATGCCTGGGTAATTTTTGTGTTTTTTGTGGAGACAGGGTTTCACCATGTTGGCCGGGCTGGTCTCAAACTCCTGACCTCAAGTGATCTGCCCACCTTGGCCTCCCAAAGTGCTAGGATTAGAGGCATGAGCCACCATGCCCGGCCTGGACTTTAGAGAACCAAGCATTCATAAAAGGGGCTTTGAAATTCCAAGGTCTCATCTTGTCCTAGAAGTCTACCTTCTCTCCCAGGAGCCTCAGCTGTCTTCTGGAAGGTCTGAGGCAGGGGAGGGACAAGATACCTCCAAGCTCAGATGACAGGTGCCTGCTGGGAGACCTTTAAGTCTGGACAGTGGCCTGCCAGCCACATCCAAAGCTCTGAGGTCATTTCCCCTGATACCAGAGACTTGGCATCTGCCGGAATCCCGGGTGGATTAGAATGTCAGGAGTGCCCCAGATCTGACACCTCACACCCTGACACCCTAGGAGAAGGCCTGGGAGGAGCAGACTACCCTCTGGGTGCCCTGAGCTCAGGGCCAGCTGCAAGGGCAGGGCCACCAAGGCCTGGGGAGTAGGGAGGGTGCTGAGTGGTCCAGCCCCTGCCTGTGCCCTACAAGGTTGGTATTGGCCTCAGGAGTACCTAATTGGCATTAGAAAAAGCAAACACCTTTGGAAGACCTCAGAAGCTCTGAAACAGGATCACAGCCCTTTACTGTTGATGCCACCAGCAGTTGCTAAGGGATGAAGCAGGCATTTCAGGCACTGGCAAGAGGGGATCCCCAGGGCGCTGGGCAGAGTCTGGCTCCTGGCAGCCGCCTGCGACTCTGCCCACATCCCTGGCCCTGCACAGAGGCCATAGGTCTCAGCCGGAGGCCAGCGGCTGTGCTGAGAAGTCATTTGCCTGGAGCATGCAGGCTGCACCCGACAAACTATAAAGAGGAGGCGATGGCTGGTTGGGAGGACACGGGATCAAGCTGGCAAGTCAAGGAGCCTCTTTGAACTTGAATTTCCTTCTCAATAAAATGAGGATATTTAGGCAACATAGACTGACCTCCCAGAGTGAGTGTTAGGATTAAAAGAGAGAATGGGGCTGGCACGGTGGTTCACACCTGTAATCCCAGCTGGGAGGCTGAGGCAGGTGGCTCACCTGAGGTCAGGAGTTTGAGACCTGCCTGGGCAACATGGCGAAATCCTGTCTCCATTAAAAATACAATAATTAGCTGGGCATAGTGGCAGGTGCCTGTAATCCCAGCTACTCAGGAGGCTGAGTCAGGAGAATCACTTGAACCCGGAAAGCAGAGGTTGTAGTGAGCCGAGATTGTGCCACTGCACTCCAACCTGGGCAACAGAGCAAGACTCCGTCTCAAAAAAAATAAAAGAGAGAATAACTGGAGAGGACTTAGTGAGTTGTAAGGAGGAGTTCAACACCAGTCATTGTCATTATAAATAAAAGAACTGGGGTTTTGGCATCTGGGAAAGGAGAAGACACACCCATCCTCCACTTGGCCAAATAAGGTTCATCAAATTGTGTCTAGAGTGTGCTCTTATCCCATCCTGTTAGCAATATGTAAATATACATTATCAAGTTACATAAAATTATAAAATAGAATGTTTTCCATGATATACATTTTATTAAATGTAATCTCCATAAATAGATAAATGAACTATATGAATAAATCCATTGTTCATATATAGTCTGGAAAGTTAATCACTGTCTGTTAATAGCCACCTCATCAAGAGGGGAGATTATGGATGGTTTTGATCTCATTCTTTTCTTTTCTTTTCTTTTCTTTTTTCTTTTTTTTTTTTTTGAGGCAGAGTCTCGCTCTGTCACCCAGGCTGGAGTGCAATGGCAAAATCTGGGCTCACTTCAACCTCCCCCTCCCGGGTTCAAGTGATTCTCCTGCCTCAGCCTCCCGAGTAGCTGGGATTACAGGCACGTGCCACCACGCCTGGCTAATTTTTGTAATTTTAGTAGAGACGGGGTTTCACCATGTTGGCCAGGCTGGTCTCAAACTCCTGACCTCAAGTGATCCACCAGTCTCGGCCTCCCAAAGTGCTGGGATTTCAGGCGTCAGCCACTGCGCCAGGCCTGATCTCATTCTTTTTGCTATCTTTTCTGCAACGACTGATTGGTTGCGTGCTTTTTATAAACAAAAGTGGGTTCTGGCCTGCAGCTCTGTAGAGGGGGCTACTTCAACACTGGCCTCTCCTAGGAGATTGGGAAGACCAAGTGTGTCCAAATACCCCCAACTGAATGACCCAGGGCCACTGAAGTGGCCTCTATGGGGCCGCAGTTTCACAGCAAAACTTTTTTTGTTTGTTTGTTTTTGTTTTTTGAGACAGGTCTGTTGCCCGGGCTGGAGTGTGGTGGTATGGTCTCAGCTCACTGCAGCCTCCACTGTGGGCTCAAGTGATCCTCCATCTCAGCCTCCCAAGTAGCTGCGACTACAGGCGCATGTCACCACACACAGCTTTTTTGTTGCTGTTGCAGAGGTGGGGTTTTACCATGTTGCCCAGGCTGGTCTCAGACTTCTGAGTTCAAGCGATCCTCCCGCCTTCACCCACCAAAGTGCTGAAATTATAGGCGTGAGCCACCACGTCCAGTCACAAACATCTTTTCCCATTCCAATAGCTTTTTTTTTTTTTCAAATAAAACTGACAAGGAAGCCCAACCTCTAAACAGGGTGTGGGGAGACAGCCTGCAGAATGGAAGGGGCTCAGACTCAGATCAGAGAGACTTGGGGCTATGTGGCCTTAGGCCCCTCAGCCTCCATTTCCTTATCTGTAAAAAGGGCTCCTAAAGCTTGCCCCACAGGGTGGTTGTGGAAACTCAGTGTAATATCTCCAGAGGTGTCTGGCACATGGCAAATGCCCCCAAATTATTAGCAATTATTTTACACATTTTTTAAAACAAAATATATAAACATGGAATGGCTCTGGTTAAAAGGGTATGATGCTTCCCTGGGCTTCTGCGGTCACCCTAAAGGGACCTCCAGGGAGCCTTGAACTCCAAACAGCAGTGTCTGAAATGTCCTGGTGCAGGTGGGAGCACTGAGTTGGGGTCAGAAGTCACAGGCCCAGGCCAGGCGTGGGAGCTGACAAGTTGCGTGGCCTTGGGTGGATCACTTTCTTTCTGTGCCTCTGCAGCCCACATCAGTGGTTCTCACTGGGAGGTTTGGGTGGGAGAGGGGCCGATTTTGGTTTGTCATGGCCAGGCTTTCTACTGCTTCTGCAAACAGCCTTGTAGTTTAAACCCATGAATAATTCTCTCTTTAATAATCCATTTTACATACAGTGTATATGTGTACATATAAACACCAAGTATTTTTTCAGTTTTAACCTATACTGCATTTTCTAGTATTGCGATTCCTATGTAAATCAAGAAAAGATATGTTCTGTTTGGCTCAGTACTTTACCAAGAGATTTCAGAATATCAAACCACTAGTGGCAACATAGCTCATGGTATTTGACTCACCAAAACATCACATTACACAAAAATGAAAAGCATGTGAGGTTAATATGTCAATTCACTTGATTAGTGATTATGTTTGAAATATGTAATGTATACCTATTTCAAAACAACACATACACAATCAATATATATAATTGTCAATTAAAAAATGAAAAACTAAAACATCACATTACTAAATAACACACATGTTTATGATGATTCTATACAGAACTGCAAGCACCTATTTTATTAATTCTACTAGTGTAGTGGGCCAAGGCATTTACATATTTAAAAGCATACATATCTATTTTTAAATTTTTATTTCAATAGTTTCTGAGGTACAGGTGGTTTTTGGTTACATAGATAAGTTCTTTAGTGGTGATTTCTGAGATTTTGGTGCACCCATCACCTGAGTGGTATACACTGTACCCAATATGTAGTCTTTTAAAAGCATATTATTTTGTTATGTTGTTGTTATTATTATTATTATTATTATTATTATTATTATTATTGAGATAGAGTCTCACTGTGTCACCCAGGCTGGAGTGCAGTGGCATGATCTTGGCTTACTGCAACCTCCACCTCCTGGGTTCAAGTGATTCTCGTGCCTCAGACTCCCGAGTAGCTGGGACTACAGGTGCGTGCTACCATGCTCAGCTAACGTTTGCATTTTTAATAGAGACAGGGTTTCACCATGTTGGCCATGGTAGCTGGTCTTGAACTCCTGACCTCAAGTGCCTTGGCCTCCTAAAGTGCCAGGATTACACACATGAGCCACTGGGCCTGGCCTATGTTATGTTTTTATAAATTGCATTTCTTCCATATACATAATACATGTAGGTCAGTTATGTTATGCATACAGTAACAGTAAGGGAGGTTTTAAAGTAATTGTTATAAAAAGGGAACATTGACAATGACATAAAATTGTGGGAGGGGCTAAAAAGGTAGGATGGCGTTGGGATTGTGGGTTGAGCACCTTGCCTGATTGTCATATACTAGTTTTCTTTCTTTCTTTTTTAGAGATATGGTCTTGCTCTGCTGCCCAGGCTGGAGTGCAGTGGTGTGACCATAGCTCACTGCAGCCTTAACCTCCTAAGCTTAAGCAATCCTCCCTCTCAGCCTCCCAAGTTGCTGGGTTTACAAGCACACACCACCATGCCTGGCTAATTTTATTAATTTTTTTGTAGAGATGAGTCCTCACTGTGTTTCCCAGGCTGGTTTGGAACTCCTGGGCTCAAGAGATCCTCTTGCCCCTGCCTAGGGAGTTGCTGGGGTTACAGGTGCACGCCACCCAGCGGGCTCCTCCCTGGTTGTGGAGTGGGGTTCAGGAGAGTTCCTCCTACACAGACCTTGTGTTGGGCTGCGGAAGCTGCGTCAAATCCAGTAAGCCCTGCCTATGAACCTCTTTAGTCTGAGGCTTCTCAACCAAATGGGATTCACCAGCTGAGAACCACCCTTGTTAAGCTTAAATCGACACACAAATTGGGAGTTTCCCAGTGACATCATCGGCACCCATGGCCTCCAGTCTACTCATCATCCCAAACTGGGACCAGATGGGGAGCGCCTCAGGCAGCATTGGAGGGGCATCCCTCAGGTTCTGGTTGCCAGGGATCCCCAATGGCCAGAGCTGTGATCTCACAGGCCCCCAGGCACCCCACAGAGCTTATATTCTAGGACCACTCTGCGACTTGAGGGCAAATGAGAAACCTGGGCCAACGCGTGTGTGTATAAATGTGGAAGCTGTAAAGACTTCTTTCTGTGAAGGAGCATCCTTCATTCTGAGGCCATGATTTTCCTATTATTTTTTGTATTAATATGACCATGCTTTTATGAAATAATGGTGATGGTAGGTAGAGGAGCTGGTGTATTGTTTCACAAACATCCTTTTACATAGCAAAGTAGTTAGCAACCCTCTTTGATGCCCCCTGTTCTCTCTCTCTTATCCTGAACCCCAAAAGTCTTGCAGTGGAAGACAAAGACATTAAAACAGACTCATTCCCAAGGCAGTGCCAGGGCACCGGTAGCCATCTGTACCTGTCACGGTGAGGTCACAGAAGAAGGGTGTGGTTAGCACTACCTGGGAAAACTTCACAAAGGAGGTGGTGTTTGAGTGAAGTCTTGAGGTCCCCAGGGCTGCTTACCAGGCAGTGTGGATGGCATGCAGTGGGATGGTGAAGGATGGAGCCAGAGGAAGGAAGGACATGCCCTCCCAGCCGTGTTTGGGATGCTGCCTCCCTCGAGAGGGGTCATGAAGCCTAGCAGGCAGTGGAGCCCAGGTAATGGTGGATCTTGAGGGGAATGCCAGCGGGAAACTTAGACCCATGAACTCCAGACTGTACATTGAGGCCATCAGTTTCAAATGTTTACTTTTTGGTATTTGCTATTCCAAGCTGAACACAGGGAGGTGGGTGAGTTGGAAGCTTGTTTGTGCTTGGAAGCTTGTTTGTGCTGGATGTACTTTAGCAGGACTTCCCCGGACTACAGGGGGCTTCTGAGCCACTGGGCTCCCCAGAGTGATGAGAGACCTGCTGTGTAGACTACTCCTGAAAGACTTTCATGAAGGCACAAAAGCAACAGGTTTGCTGAGTGGTGCTGCCCGTGCCCCGTAAGGAGAACGGTGTATACTGTTTCCACACGATGCAGCAAGCCAAGCTCCAGGCTGCACACTTGGGGTCTTTAAAGGATGCCTCATTAGAGTAAAATGGGACTTACTTTTTTTTTTATATAACTCAATTTTATTCTGAGCCCCTGTTATGCTAGGTGGCAGAAATGTCATCTCAGGCAATGTTGGGGGCCTGCCCCTTTCCTCAGGGCTTGCTATCAAGGAAGTCATCGAGGGCTTGCAATCAAGGCCTGGGGTCCCACCTGTCCTCACAGCTTGCTGCTGGGACACCTGCTCCTCCGTGCCCCAGGTCTAGAGTCTCTGCTGGTGTTGGGCGCCTGGCAGTGTTTCACTGGGGAGGCCTCCTTGGCTCCAGCTCATTCCTCTTTCTCTGTGTCTGGTGCCTGCCCAGGGCCTTTCCCATTAAATGGTACTGGGTGCTCTCTGGTCATCGGCTCCACAGTCTGGATGGATGTTTTGCCTCCCATGTGAAGCTTAGACAAGGCACGAGGGTCAAGGATCCCCTCTCGGGACCCATCAACATCTGTATTCCCCCACCTGGGGAAGGGTGCTGGTTTTCTTCATTATGCACCCCCCATCTTTAGGTGAGTTCATTAGTCCTTTTTAATTTTATTATTATTATTATTATTATTATTATTATTATTATTATTATTGAGACCGGGTCTCCCTCTCTCATCCAGGCTGGAGTGTAGTAGAACCATCATAGCTCACTGCAGCCTCAACCTCCTAGGCTCAAGTGATCCTCCCACCCTGGCCTCCCAAGTAGCTGGGACTACAGGCACGGGCCACCTCACCCAGCAAATTTTTAAATTTCTTGTAGAGACTGGGTCTCACTATGCCCAGGTTGGTCTCAAGGGATCCTCCTGGCTTCAAGTGATCCTCCCACCTTGGCCTGCCAAAATGCTGGGATTAAAAGTGTGAGCCACTGTGCCCAGCCTAGATTAGTCTTTTCTATTTGCCTAAAGGCATAGGCATTTGAAACTGAAAAGCCAGGAAAAGAATATTTTCTCTTCCACTTTAATCACCTCCTTTGAGGCATCAAGTGACTCTGGGCTTCGCTGCCTAAGTGGGGTAAAAAGAACCATGGTTGGGTCTGGATACCTCCCTAATTATTAAACCAAAATAAAACAAGCAAGCAAACCAAAGCACCTCTAATCCTCTGCTGCAGCCCCTCCCTAGCGTGGTCTCTGGCACAAGGCGTTGGTGCTCTCTGCAGGTGGCCTTTTTGGCCCCAAGCTGCTCCTCCATGGGATGGAAAGCTGACCAATGGGTTGGGGAAGCTGGAAATCAGGAAATGGTCACGGGTCAGTTGCTGTCAGTCACTATTCCTTCAGCTGTCACTGCAGGGCTCAGAGACTGCATTTCTTTGGCCACTATCTAGCTTCTGTACCCTGGGATGATGGAAGATTCAAACAGAAAAAACTCTCTTGCTTGTAACTGGAGCTAAAATTGAAGCAGTGTTTAAGGTCTAGTTTTTTGTTGTTTGTTTGTTTGGTTGGTTTTTTTTGAGACAGGGTCTTACTCTGTCGCCCAGGCTGGAGTGCAGTGGTGCGATCAACTGCTCACTGCAGCCTTGACCTCCCAGACTCAAGTGATCCTCCCAACTCAGCCTCCCAAGTAGCTGGGACCCCAGGCACACACCACCATGCCTGGCTAATTTAATTCTATATTTTGTAGAGACGGGGTCTCCCTATGTTGCCCAGGCTGGTCTTGAATCCCTGTGTTCAAACGATCCTCCCACCTTGGCCTCCCAAAGTGTTGGGATTACAGGCATGTGCCACGGTGCTGGACTGGTCTTTACTTTTCTTCCAATCCAGGTTCCAGAAACAGGAGCTGCCTTTCTCCGAGATATAGGTGTTTGTGGTTAAGAGATTGGGGTCTGCTTTTCCTGCTTACCACCTGACAACTTTGGAGAGGTAATTTACCAACCCCGTGCCTCAGTTTTCTCCTCTGTAAAGTGGGGATGATAGTGGCATCTGCCTCAAAGCATTGCTGTGAGGATTGGACGAATCCATGTAAAGTGCTTAGACCCGTGCCTGGCACACAGTCAGCCTTCAATAGATGTTGGCTGGAATTATTAGGTGACTGTGGCTCTTGGGAGTCCTGGCATCACAGGGTTCAAGATTTTATTTTTTGTTTAAATTAAATTTATTGAGCCAGGGTCTTGCTCTGTGGCCCAGGCTGGAGTCCAGTGGCACGATCTGGGATCACTGCACCTCCGACTCCCAGGCTCAAGCCATCCTCCCACGTCATCCTCCCAGATAGCTGGCCCGGCTCCCACCATACCCAGCTAATTTTTGTATTTTTAGTAGAGACGGGGTTTCACTATTTTGCCCAGGCTGGTCTCAAACTCCTGAGCTCAAGCAATCCACCCGCCTCGGCCTCCCAAAGTGCTGGGAGCACAGGCGTGAGCCACCGCGCCCAGCCCCAAGATTTTAAACTAAAGGCAGACTGTGCAAAGGGAGAGAATGAGGACTGCTAGACAGGAAGCGCTGGGGACTTCAGGCCACGAAAACAAGGCAAAATGATAACATTTCAAACTATAAATAGCAGAGCAAGCAATTCCTCTGTCATCCTGCAAAACAATGAGCCTCTTCCTTCATGTCGCTTGAAGGATAGAGTCCCCTTCACTCCCCCACCACACACACAGGGAAGTAACTTGAGAGCCGTGTCCAACAGCAGAGGAGGAACTGGGAGTGTGCTGGTGGGGGCTGATTCTTCAGCTCTGGTCCCCTGGAGTCTGACTGGGAGGCCTGCTGTGCCCAGCCCGGCGAAGTCCCTCCCAGGCAAGCTCCTGGACAAGCCTGCAGTGTGGACTTCCAGGAGGGGGTATAGGGACCTGCCAGTTCCTGGGCCCCAGGCTTCTCTGACAAGGGAAAGGCAGAGAAACATCATTATCCATGGATTTCAAAAACATCCCTCAGGGAGCTTGAGGCTGCAATGAGCTGTGATTGTGCCACTGCACTCCAGCCTGGGTGACCCTCTCTCAAAAAAAGGAAAAAAAGGAAAGAAAAAAGAAACATCTCCAAGGATTCCAGAGTTGGACGCATCCGCAGGAACTGGCTCCAGCCTCTGCCTTTGGCTTCTTGGTCACTCATGACTAATCACCTCACCATCATCAACGTCACCTCTAATGTTTCTTTGGAGCATTTATTACATACGTGGCACTTTTTTTTTTCTTTTAAAGAGACAGGATCTTGCTCTGTCCTGCAGGCTGGAGTGCAGAGGCACAATCATAGCTCCTGCTTTGGCCTCCCAAAGTCCCGGGATTACAGGCGTGAGCCACTGTGAGGATTGGATGAATCCATGTAAAGTGCTTAGACCCGTGCCTGGCACACAGTCAGCCTTCAATAGATGTTGGCTGGAATTCTTAGGTGACTGTGGCTCTTGGGAGTCCTGGCATCACAGGGTTCAAGATTTTATTTTTTGTTTAAATTAAATTAAATTTATTGAGCCAGGGTCTTGCTCTGTGGCCCAGGCTGGAGTCCAGTGGCACGATCTGGGATCACTGCAACCTCATTGTTTTGCAGGATGACAGAGGAACTGCTTGCTCTGCTATTTATAGTTGAAATGTTATCATTTTGCCTTGTTTTCGTGAGCCACTGTGCCTGGCTTTTTTTGATCATTTCCTTAGTGAAATGCATGTTGTTAATAATGTGATTCACTAATTTGTCAAACATTTACAGAGTACTATGCAAGTACTATACAAGACCCATCCTTCACCTCCTGGGCCCAAACAATCCTCCCACCTCAGCCTCCTGAGTAGCTGGAACTACAGGTGCACACCACTACATTTGGCTAATTCTTTTTTGTAATTGTTTTTTGTTTGTTTGTTTGTTTGAGATGGAGTCTCACTCTGTCACCCAGGCTGGAGGGCAATGGCGTGATCTGGGCTCACTGCAACCTCCGCCTCCCAGGTTCAAGCTATTCTCCCTGCCTCAGCCTCCTGAGTAGCTGGGATTACAGGTCCCTGCCACCATGCCTGGCTAATTTTTGTATTTTTAGTAGAGACGGGGTTTTGCTATGTTAGCCAGGCTGGTCTTGAACTCCTGATCTCAAGTGATCCACCCTCCTGGGCCTCCCAAAGTGCTGGGATTATAGGTGTGAGCCACTGTGCCCAGCCCTATTTTTGGTAAATTTTTTGTAGAGACAGGATCTCACTGTGTTACCCTGACTGGTCTTGAACTCCTGGCCTCAAGCGATCCTCCCACCTCAGCCTCCTAAAGTGCTGGGATTACAGGCATACGCCATGGTGTCAAGCCTATGTGGGTGACACTTTTCTAAATATTGGTGCCTCTGCATGCCAGCACACCAAGGCCCCCTGGTCTTCCCCCAAAATCCCGCCCCAAAGGCCTCCTCCTCCAGAAACTCAGTTGCTCTGGGAAGCTGGCTGAAGTCAGGCCACAAATATTTCTGGGCACCTACTATGTGCCAGACACTGATCTGAACAAGACACACTGCCACTGCTGCTAAATAACATTGCAAACACAATGAAGGTGAACAAAGGGGAAGTACTGGCTGCCACCAAGAAGGGTGCTGGCCTTCCCCGAGGTCCCCTGGTCCAGAGCCTGGGCCAGCCACTGACACCTCACTGGTCAGCTGGCCATTGTTTCATATTTATGTGTGCCCCTCATTCTGTCTAGTGGATGTCTGGTTGAGTGACTTAATAGCGACAGAGTTGGGAAGGGATTCTGGGGTGTGTCCAGCCTTGAACTCCGAAAGGACAGGGCTACACTCACCCCGCATCTTAGTGCCCAGTAGTGGATGTTCAGGAGTAAACGTAGAGTCAGTTAATACAGGATGGAGCAATTGAATAGATGAATCCTTCATTGCCTCCTGTAAGGCAAAATTGTAAGGGAACTTAAGCTATTTCACATTCCTTCCTGCCCTTCGAAGCCTCACTCAGTGCTTGGCTCACAGAAAGAACTCAATAATATTTGTTGAAAAACAAATGGATGCAAACATGAATTAGTACAACCCTGGTGTCTGTCATAGTGCAGGGAATGCAGTGCATAGGACTCTGCAAATGTTTGACAAATTAGTGAATCACATTATTAACAATATGCATTTCACTAAGGAAATGATCAAAAAAAGCCAGGCACAGTGGCTCACGCCTGTAATCCCGGGACTTTGGGAGGCCAAGGCAGGAGGATTGCTTGAGATCAGGAGTTCCAGGCCAGCCTGGGCAACATAAAAAATTAGCTGGGCATGGTTGTACCTGCATGTAGTCTCAGCCTCTTGGGAGGCTGAAGTTCAAGGATCACTTGAGCCCAGGAGTTTGAGGGTTACAGTGAGCTATGTGACCCACCACTGTACTCCAGCCTGGGCAACAGAGCAAGACCCTGTCTCTAAAAAAAAAAAAAAAAGTAGACAAGAAGAAAAGAAAACAGAAAAAGAAAAGAAAAAAGAATTGTTTTCATTAACATTTACTGGTGATAGATTTTTTTTACAATCATACAACTGTTTACTCCCTTTTCTTGAATTTCTTAGCAAATTTTTAAACAACAACAAAAACAGACCCCTGACCCACCAAGGGAAAGGTGGTTTGAGTCTAAATTTAAAAAACTCTCCATGTGAGAATCTGAATAAACTCCAGAGCCTGACAGTCACCTTTGGCTGAGGCTGGGGCTGCTCAGAGTGAGAGACTGCGGACGGGGGAGGAGGGGCTGCTTGGAAAAGTACAGCTATCTCAGCCACACTCTCTCTGGGAATTCACTCTTTTTCTATTTTCAACATCATTATCCTATTTCCATATGATTTTACAAGATGCAAAGCAAATATTAGTACAGGTTCTTCTTTGCAAAAAGAAGCCATTTAATCTAATGAAGTACTGTCCATGGTGATGTTTGGACAAGCTGACTTCATACTAAGTCAACATTGAGGGGACTCTCAGAGCAGGCTCCCGTGTGGACTTTATGTCAGCATCTCACCTTGGCTCAGCGTGATCCCCCATCAGAAAGAGTCAGAGACAAAGATGGGAGACTGAGAGAGACCTGGAGGCCGAAAGACCAAGGCTGAGAGGAAAGGCTCCTGGCCGAGTACCCTTGGGGGCTTCCAGAGCCCATTCTGTCCTCTGAAGTGTCTCTTGGAGCTCACCTCTGTCACCAAGCACTCTTCTTGCTCCCCACCTTGCCTCAAAGGGAGGCTGGGGAAAGCTCTTTCTTTGCCAGCTTCCTCAATACCCTTTTTTTTCTTCATTCTTCCTCTTTTCCAGGGATATTTGCTTTAAAAAAAAAAAAAAGAGAAAGAAAAGAAAGAAACTTGGCTGGGTGTGGTGGCTCCTCATGCCTGTAATCCCAGCACGTTGGGAGGCCAAGGCAGGAAGATCACTTGAACCCAGGAGGTTGAGGCTACAGTGAGCTATGAGTGTACCACTGCACTCCAGCCTGGGTGAGAGAGAGAGCCCCTGTCTCTTTGAAAAAAAAAGGACCCAAAGACCAGGAAAGGTGTTGCTGTGCAGAGGCAGGGGGTCCTTGCTTTCTCCTCAACCGGTCCCTGGGGGAAGGAGAGAGAGGCATGCTGGGCTTCTGCCCACCACTTTCCCTAGAGGTCTGCATCTGTCGTAAGCATCAGGCCTGAGGCTGTGTTAAGGAGCCACAATCTACTTCCTCCCCACTCACCCCAACCGGCCCAGAGCCACCAAACTTGCCAAATTCCTAGAGCGGACTCCAGGAGTCCACTTTACCTACTCGGTAGAGGCTTGGCACCTCCCTCTGAAATATTCTTCCCACTTGGGCTCTTCCCTCTACCATCATCGCAATTTCTCCTATATCCACATGCAACCGTACTATTATTTCATTTTATTTCTTTTTTTTTTTTTTTTTTTTTTTTTTTTTGAAGATAGGGTCTCCCTCTGTCACCCAGGCTGGAGTGCAGTGGCGCAACAATGGCTCACAGCAGCCTCAAATTCCTGGGCTCCAGTGATCCACCAACCTCAGTCTTCTAAGCAGCAGGGGGTACAGGTGTGAGCCACCATGCTCTGCCTCTATTTTTAAAAAACCAGCTTTATGGCCGGGTGCAGTGGCTCATGCCTGTAATCTCAGCACTATGGGAGGCCGAGGTGGGTGGATCACGAGGCCAGGAGTTCCAGACCAGCCTGGCCAACATAGTGAATCCCCGTCTCTACTAAAAATACAAAAATTAGCCGGGCGTGGTGGCATGTGCCTGTAGTCCCAGCTACTCAGGAGGCTGAGGCAGGAGAATCACTTGAACCCGGGAGGCAGAGGTTGCAGTGAGCTGAGATTATGCCACTGCACTCCAGCTTGGGCAACAGAGCAAGACTCTATCTCAAAAAAAAAAAAAAATCAGCTTTATAAGGTATAATTTATGTACATTAAAATTTACCATTTCAAGTGTATAGTTTGATACATTTTGATAAATGTATGTAGTCTATAGCCTCCACTACAATTACAATATATAGAATATTTCTGTTACCCAAGAAGGTCCTCCATGCCCTTTTGCAGTCCCTCTCCTCCCCTCCCAGCCCCTGGCAATGCTGATCTTCCTTCTGTCCTTGCAATTTTGCCTTTTTAAAGTTTCATAGAAGAAGAATCACACAGCACCTAGTTTTGTGAGTTTCTTAGCATAATGCTTTTGAGGTCCATCCAAGTTTTTGAAAGTATTAATAGTCCATTTCTGCCGGGTGCACTCACCTGTAATCCTGGCACTTTGGGAGACTGAGACGGGTGGATCACCTGAAGCTAGGAGTTTGAGACCAACTTGGCCAACATGGTGAAACCCCGTCTCTACTAAAAATACAAAAATTAGCCAGATGTGGCGTGTGCCTGTAATCCCAGCTACTCAGAAGGTTGAGGCACAAGAATTGCTTGAACTTGGGAGGCGGAGGTTGCAGTGAGCAACATCGGGAGGTGGAGGCTGCAGTGAGATCGCGACACTGCACTCCAGCCTGGGCGACAGAGTGAGATTCCATCTCAAAAAACAAAGTTATTTATTTTTATTTTATTTTATTACATATATAAAATTATATATGTGTAAATTAAATATTATAAAAATACATATAACTATTATAAAAATAGAATAAAAATAAATATTATAAAATATAAAAAATAAGTAGTATAAAAATTATAAAAATATTTTATATATATTTAGCCAGAGTCTCGCTCTGTCACCCAGGCTGGAGTGCAGTGGTGAGATCTCGGCTCACTGCAACCTCCGCCTCCCGGGTTCAAGCGATTCTCCTGCCTCAGCTTCCCGAGTAGCTGGGATTACAGGCATGCACCACTACGCCCAGCTAATTTTTGTATTTTTAGTAGAGACAGGGTTTCACCATGTTGGCCAAGTTGGTCTCAAACTCCTAACCTAGGTGATCTGCCCGCCTTGGCCTCCCAAAATGCTGGGATTACAGGCGTGAGCCACAGAACTCGACCTATATATATTTATATATAAATTAAAATATAAAAATAAAAATAAAAATATCATATATATTATTAGAGAAAGGGACTTTCTCTGTTTCCCAGGCTGGAGTGCAGTGGTGCAATCATAGCTCATTTCAGCCTCGAATTCCTGAGACTCAAGGGATCCTCCCAGCTCAGCCTCCTGAGTAGTGTAGTATAGGCATATGCCACCATGCCCAGGTAATTATTTTTTATTTTTTATTTTTTCTACCAACCCCTGCCTTTTTTTTTTTTTTTTTTTGAGACAGGGTCTTACTTTGTTGCCTAGGCTGGAGTGCAGTGGTGTAGTCCTAGCTCACTGCAGCCTTGACCTCCCAGGCTCAAGGGATCCTCCTGCCTTAGCCTCCCAAGTAGCTAGGACTACAGGCATATGCCACTATGCCCTGCTAATTTTTGTAGAGATGGGTCTCACTATGTTGCCCATGGTCTTTATAATTTAATTATATATATATATATATAAATTAAAAATAATATTACACTTACAGAAAACTTAGCACTACTATAAATGGAAAACCTTTATACCTTATCATAAATCAACACAGGCAAAAATATTAAAAAGAATAATTTTTAAAGTTACACAATTCCAGCTAGCTCCTGTTGCCTGCTATCTTAGATTCTCTAGAAGTCAAGCCAGGGCTTGAGTATAAGGTGGGGATTCTTGTGCAAGTGATTTACAGGGGGTACTTCTGGTGAAGGAGGGAGGGAAACAGAAAGAGGCTAAGCAAAGGCGTGGGGCCAGCTGAAGCTCTGGAACAGGAATGGGACCAGAGTTGAACCACCTCAAGGCATGAGGGCTGGGCTTTTGTGCCTGGCATCAATCAGTCATTGCCGCATACTTCCTCTCGGGATGATGATATAATCTCCCACCTATTTCCAGGTGAGGCAATTTCCAAAAGAAGGGTGTGGCTGTAAAGTGCTAGCTGCCAACATTCACAGCAGCGGGGAGGTGAATGTATCAACTAGGTGACGGGGATTAGGCAGGACCAGCAGCATCTATTATACCAGTACCAGCCAAAGGCTTTAACCTAAGTTTTCCTCTCTTTTTGCTTTAGACAGTATGTCACTCTGTCATCCAGGCTGGAATGTGCAGTGGTACAGTCATGGCTCACTGCAACCTCAAACTCCCAGGCTCAAGGGATCCTCCTGCCTCAGCCTCCCAAGTAGCTAAGACTACAAGCACACATCACTATGCCCAGCTCATTTTTTATTCTTTGTAGAGATGGGGGTCATCACTATGATACTCAGGCTGGTCTTGAACTCCTGGACTCAAGCAATCCTCCCGCATAGGTCTCCCAAAGTGCTGAGATTACAAGCGTGAACCACCACACCTGTCTGGTTTGCTATCTTTTGGAGTTAAAAAGAAATGAGAAAATGTGGCCAGGCACGGTGGCTCACACCTGTAATCTCAGCACTTTGGGAGGTCGAGGCTGGTGGATCACTTGAGGTCAGGAGTTTGAGACCAGCCTGGCTAGCGTGAAACCCCGTCTCTACTAAAAATACAAAAATTAGCTGGGAGTGGTGGTGCATGCCTGTAGTCCCAGCTACTTAGGAGGCTGAGGCAGGAGAATTGCTTGAACCCAGGAGATGGAGGTTGCAGGTTGCAGTGAGCCTACATCACACCACTGCACTCCAGCCTGGGCAACAGAGCTCTGTCTCAAAAAAAAAAGAAAGAAAAAAGAAATTAGAAAATGTTAGAGTGATGTTAAAGACAGGTTAGCACCAAATAGAGACTTTCTCCTTAATGTCATCAGATGATGGGAAAGAGAATTGAAAATGGACTAGCTTTCTTACTGATACACTGTTCCTTCATGCTCTGCCTGGTCTTTTTGCCAGCTCAGGTGGCCCAGTGCATCCCACACTTTGGGAAACACTGCTGTAAGGCTTTCAATGGGATCCAGCCTGCCATGGCCCCCTCAGCTCCTCTCTGCAGTGCTTTCTTACTTCCCAGCCATTTCATCCAGCAGCCTTGTGTTACACAGATGGCCCACTGTTTGCTCCCAGCTTATTCCCTGCCTTTCCAATGTTCTGCTCTATATTGCAGGAAGCTGTGTTTCCCAGGCTCCCTTGCCAAGTGGCTCTCCATAGCTTTGTGTGTTGGGAGAAAATGGTACAAGACCAGAGTACGGTAGGGTGAGATGTGGGGATCAACCATTTCCCCCCTCTTGCTCTGCACCTTCCACAGTGGCTGTGTATCATCTATGGTTCCAAGCCCTTCTGTGGCTCTGACTCCTGCCAGACAACCCTCACCTCCATGGGGCGAGCTCTCACGGGCAGCCCTGCCATGGTTCTAGCTGCTGCCACCAACACTGGCTTCTGAGCTTCATCTCCTCAACCTTGGAATAAGAAGCTTCCTGCTGGTGCTAAGCTGTGTTCCTCACTATCCCGTTCAGCCTTTCATCCTTCCGTTATCTATGTAAGCAATTCCTTGTGTTAAACTCTCGCTGTTGAAAGACCTAGAGTAGTTTCTTAATTCTGACACAGAGAAGCAGCAAGACAGCAGTGAGCTAACCAAGGGTTTACAAAGTCATCAATGAGAAGTTCTGCATCAACCAATCCATTGCTAAGGTCATGTGGCTATGAAAGTCACCCAAGGCCAAGACCTCAACTTTTCCCGCTTGAAAATCCTTGAATATAGAAGGAGTTGGAGGAGGAGGAGTAATAAACTATTCCTCCAAAAATCCAGATGTGTTAATAGTCCCAGCCTTGGCCCTGCACCTCCCCTTCTCCCTCCTCTCGGCAATTCCTGACTTGATTAGTTACCAGGACTAATGCCTTTCTGCTGGTTTATCAGAAAAAAAAAAAAAAGAAGGTTTCTAATACAAAAAATTAGCTGGACGTGGTGGCACACGCCTATAATCCCAGCTACTCCGGAGGCTGAGGCATAAGAATTGCTTGAACCTGGAAGGTGGAGGTTGCAGTGAGCCGAGATTGTGCCATTGCCCTCCAGCCTGGGCGACAGAGTGAGACTCTGTCTCAAAAAAAAAAAAAGGGGGTGTTCTCACATGTCCTATGGGGCCTCTCATGAACAATCAGGATATAAGGAACCAGACAGAGAGAGAGAGAGAGAGAGAGAGAGAGAGAGATCACAATGGGGCTTAATTTGGAGCCACTTAAATAGATGGTTTTATGAAACCTAATTCCCTCTGTTATTTCTAAGTATGCCACTGAGAATTTTAAGACTTGCACACAGCTACTGCTTTCCACTGCAGGCGGGAATTGCCCTCCAGGTGGGAGAGCCAGAGAGGGATGCAATAAGTCCCAGGAGGTTAAAGCCAAGGCCAGGACTCCAATGCTTTGCCTAGGACTTTGTTGTCATTTTCTTCTTGGAAATGGGCCATGATTAGAGGGGGCCAGAAAGGAGCTCTGCTCTGGGGAGGTGAGCCAAGCAGCAGATCAGCCTCGTACTGGTGCAGCCACAAGTGCCAGGAAGCACCACTTTGTGTTAGATGTCCTGAGAATTTTCATCAATGCCCTTGCTGGATGGGACTGATTCCGGGCCAGGCACACATGAGGGCCTCCCAGAAGGCAGGATTCTTCCCATTTGTGACATTAGATCTTTAAAAAGTAAAAAAGCCGGGCGCGGTGGCTACGGCCTGTAATCCCAGCACTTTGGGGGGCCGAGGCAGGTTGATCACTTGAGGTCAGGAGTTTGAGACCAGCCTGGCCAACATAGTGAAACTGTGTCTCTACTAAAAATGCAAAAATTAGCTTGGCGTGGTGGCGTGTGCCTGTAATCTCAGCTACTCAGGAGGCTGAAGCAGGAGAATCGCTTAAACCCAGGAGGTGGAGGTTGCAGTGAGCAGAGATCGCACGACTGCACTCCAGCCTGGGCGACAGAGTGAGACTCCATCTCAAAAAAACAAAACAAAAAAAATTAATACTTTGTAGATCTGTTACTTATGTAGGTTTTACCCACAGTCTGGGCAAGGGGCAGCTTGGTGATCGTGGATTCACAGTCGTGTCAGCACCTCCTCCTTCCTGGGTCCCAGGTTTCCATCAGGGGTGCTCCCGGCAAGGGGCAGCTGGAAACTGCCCCAAGCAAGACTCGCCAAACAGCAAGATGGGTGGCAAGGGTCCAGGAACAGGTTTTGGCAACACAGAGGGAAACACATACTAAGTGAGTTTATTTTTGTTTTTTCCATCTTTAATTGAGTATTTACTTCGTGTCAGGCACTGGGCTAGGCACCTCCCATGCCTTGGCTCATCTAATTAACACAGCAACCCAGGAGTCAGGTGCTATTTTAAATTGCTGTTTTGCAGAGGAGGTGCACCAAGGCTCAGAGATGCAAAGTAACATGCCAAGGTCACACAGCTGCCTGGGGCCCCTATTGCAAGAGCAGTGTCTAAACTCCTCAGCCTGGGAGGCAAAATAAACATCTGGTGAGGCAAGGGTCACTCACGGAGAGGCAGAGGGAAGTTCCAGCTTGGGGATGGTGGAAACGTGCTGACGTGAAAGTTGGGCCAAAATAGGCACACAAAGGAGCCAGCTAGGGGTTTGCTCTGCAAAACCAATGATTCGTGTTCTTGGAAGCCATGTTCCTGCTTCACCTGAAGGCTCTGCCTGGTGTTATCTTTCTTCACATTGACTCTGTCCCAGGAAGCCTTTATTTCTTGCTTACCACAGACAGGATGGGGCAACTGCTCTGTACGAGAGCTGCCTAAGAGCTGCAGGAAACACAGATATTGACAGCACAGGATCTCTGCTCTCAAGAAACCCACAGGGTAAAAGGAAGAGGAACATTTATCCAAATGGAAATGACCAAGCCATGCCTAAGGAGAAGAGTGAGCAAACCGTCAGAGACACAGAAAGGAGGGCTATCAGGGAAGACTTCTCAGAGGAGGTGGTCTTTGAACTGGACCCAGAAATGGACCGGGGATGCAATGGTTGGATTGAGAGGAAAGGCTAGTTCAGGCTGAGGAAATAGGTACAGAGGAGGAAAGGGTAGGAAATGGTTAGGACAGGGGAGGAGCCAGATGTGGCTGGAGTGTGAGCTGTTGGGCTAGAATAGGATAAGATGAGTCTGGAAAGGTAATTTGGGCCAGATTATAAAAGCTCTTGACTGAAGAAGCGATATTCCGCCAGCAAGAGAAACATGTGATATAAGCTTTTCATGAATGAGAACCTCGGCTCTTACATCAACACATATCCTCAGAACACTGCTGCAGGACAGGGGTCAGGCTCCCAGTTTTACACAGGAGGAAACCAAAGTTTGTAGCAATTCTTACTCTATACTTCCTTCCTCCTCCACCATTAAAGATGTCTTTCTTGGAGGCCCCCTCTGTTGTCTTGAAGACAACCTAATCCAATCACAGGGTCCTTGTGGCTAAATAAAATCATCATTTCCCCAAGAGAAAGGCTACTCTGAGAGGCATGGGGAAGGGAATAGGGTGCAAGACAGGGAGGAAAGAAACCTGGGTTCAGTCTGGACTCTATCAACAGCCTGTGACCTTGGGGAAGTCACTTCCTCTCTCTGGGTCTTGGTTTCCTCATCTGTAAAGTGAGGAATTGAAGTGAATACTTGCCAACTCCCAGAGTCTGTGCATAATTAAATGAGGCCCGGGTGTAGAGGGAGAGAAGGGAAGGAGCGTGCCTTCATTTTTTGGTATTTTTGAGTGTGTCCTGGACACTATGCCTCATGCAAAGGACAGGGACATAGGAAAGAATATGGCTCCCTAAGAAGGAGAAAGACAAGTGAAATGACAGAAACAGAGGCATTGAAAACAGCAGGGCTCAAAGTTAGGCTGGAGGTCAGGGAGGGCCTCGCAGAACTGGAGCGTGAGCAGCCTGTGAAGGAAGGACAGGAACTCACTGCCCGGCGATCAGGACGGCCAGGGCCTTCCAGTCAGGGGAGCTGTGTGGACAACGCAAGGAAGGCGGCAACTCCGTATCTGTTCAGGCAGGTGCAAATATGGATTGGTAGTGGGGTAAGGAGGACCGTGGAGAAACAGATCGGGCTGGAGAGGTCAACCAGGCCTCGTGGCCAGGGAGAAGTTCTGACCCGGGGGTCTGATCAATAACTGATGGCAGGCTGATTAGAGGACCTCCCACCCCCGCAGAGGCTCCCTGTCCCCCTGCGCAGTTCTCACCTCCCCACCAAGGCAGAAAGACTCAGCACAGCTGCCTCTTATGTGCAGGCTGGAGGAGACAAGCAGGGCTCCAGGTGGGAGTCACAGAGGCCCTTGGTTGGTGCAAAATTGAGGAAACTAGGACACCTGCTCTCTGCCTGACAGAACTCTACAAACTGCAGCCTGAGGGTGCACAGCATTAAAACTGTGATTTCAGGCCGGGCACGGTGGCGCATGCCTGTAATCCCAGCACTTTGGGAGACCGAGGTGGGTGGATCACTTGAGGCCAGGAGTTCGAGACCAGCCTGGGCAACATGGCAAAACTCTGTCTCTACTAAAACTGCAAAAATTAGTCTGGCATGGTGGCACATGCCTGTAATCCCAGCTACTCGGGAGTCTGAGGCATGAGAAGCACTTGAACCTGGGAGGTGGAGGTTGCAGTGAGCCGAGATGGCGCCACTGCACTCCAGCCTGGGCAACAGAGTGAGACTCCATCTCAAAAAAAACAAAAACAACTATCATCTGAGCCAAAGAGAATGCAAAATCCGGCAGCATGGATTCAGGACTCAGGGCTCTATCCCGGGGAGCATCTCTCCAGGCCAGGTATAAGCATTCAATAAATATGCTAACTTTTTATTTACTCTTTATTTTATTTATTTGTTTGTTTATTTTTGTAGGGAACAGGGCCTCGCTATGTTGCCCAGACTGGTCTTGAACTCCTGGCCTCAAGTGATCCTCCTGTTTTGGCCTCTCAAAGCGCTGGGATTACAGGGATCAGCCACTGCCCCTATGCCAAAATGTTAACTTCTTTACATATTAATGCCCCATCCCCAGAGCCAATAAGATTACCAGCTTCATGAGGGCAAAGACAGTGTCTCTGCCACCTTTATAGCCCTCTTAACTGTTGGCATCCTGCTTTGAAGTTCCACAGAACTGAGTTCTGTGCCAAGCTGGGCTACTTCCTGCTGTGTGACCTGACAAGCCACTGACTCTGGAGAACAGGGATGATCAAGCCCAGGCCAGAGTGTTGGAAGGATCTTTGAGTGACTCCCACTCCCCTGCACTCCATTGAGGCAGCAATTGTGACTATTGTTATTGTGATCTCTAAGTGGATGAGGAAGTAGACCTTGTGTGAAACTTCCCCTTTCTGGGTTTCCAGTTTCTTCAGCTGTAAACAAAGGTGCTCGACTTGTCTTTGGTTCCACTTGGAATATCTCTGTGAACAGAAGAGATGTTCCAGGATCTTCTTGCAAGAGGAGTCTCCTGGCTGCTGGCTTCCCAAGAAGCACCCTTGCCCTAGGATCCATGGAAGTGATAAGAAACACGGTGGTCCTAAGTTCTTAGACTCTTAGAGCAAAAAGTTCATAAATCCTTCCAAGGATGGGCTTTAGGGGTGGCCCAGGAGCCTCCTAAATTGGGTGCAAAATGTTATGAATACATTTAATAGGGAGAAGGCCCTATTAATTGCCATTTTAATTCACAAAATCTGTCTACTCTCCTAAAGGGTCCTTGAAGGTGTGCGCTGAATCTCCAGGACTCAGCCTAGTGTATATTTTTGTGGAGTGAAGTAAATGAACATTTGTGAGCTGACATCCTGCTTCAGCTGTGTGTTTTGTCCAAGGTGTGAAAAAGACCTGAATTTAAGGTGACTTGTATTAATTCCATGGCAAACCTCTTTCAACAGACAAAATTACAACAAGTTTAGTTTAAAGATCTTAATTGGCTTTTATTTGTGATTCCAGAATCAGGCAACACTTATTTCATAAGACAGATGAGTGCTCTGACAAGCTGAGCAGAGGAGCTTGGTTTTATTTTATTTTTTTAATTAATTAATTTTTTTTTTTTTTTTGAGATGGAGTCTCACTCTGTCTCTTAGGCTGGAGTGCGGTGGCGCCATCTCAGCTCACTGCAACCTCCACTTCCCGGGTTCAAGCGATTCTCCTGCCTCAGACTCCCGAGTAGCTGGCATTAGAGGCATGCACCACCGCGCCCAGCTAATTTTTGTATTTTTAGTAGAGATGGGGTTTCACCACATTGCCCAGGATGATCTTGAACATGTGACCTCAGGTAATCCGGCCACCTCGGCCTCCCAAAGTGCTGGGATTACGGGCGTGAGCCACCACACTCGGCCCGGAACTTGGTTTTATAAACAGAGGGGCTGAGGGAAGCAGAAAGAGAAAACAGAAAGTGAATAGGTCATTTCAAAGCCACTTTTCTTGTAAAGGTTAAAGCAGAGGGGACTTTTTTTTATCATGCCAGCTAAAACCAGACTGTTTGGGGATTTGGCTATTATCACTCTCTCTCTGTCCTGATTTCTTGGAAGGTCAGATAAACAACTTACTTTCAGTTTGGTAGTGTGGAACTTCACATGAGTGACTCCATTCTGGTTTGGTCTGTTGAGCCTGGTGTGGGAGCTCGGTCCAAACCAATGGCCTCCTAAAAATCTTATTTCATACCCCAATAATTTTTAGATTACAACATCCTACTGTTTATCAAATTTTATGCAGGTTCCTATACTCCTCTGTATTCCCCTTGCCTCATAATGTCTACAAATGCTGATGAGTATAAACTGTTTAAATCATAAAATATATTAAAAATAATTCTGTTGGGACATCTTTAAGACTCTCCTAGCACCATTGAAAGTTGTTGGTGCTTCCCCCATGGTACTGAAAAACTGAGATTTAGAAATACCATTGCCTACTTTAGGAATATAGTTTAAGGGAAAATGTGGGTTATAGCCTGTGTCCTAGAAACATTTCAAAGCCAAAAGGTCTTTTAGACATTCTGTGGGTCTTGGTGACATGGTTTGGTAGCCAGGGCAAAGAGGTGCTCTGGCCTCAAAACATCAGAAGGCCCTTCTCAGCACTGCTTGACTATATCATACAATGTAGTGCTTGTTTATTGTCTTGTATTATTTTTATTTTTATTTTTTTTAGTTTCCTTCCATCCTGGTCAATTGCATTGTTTTTAAGGTCTGTATTATTAAAATAATAGATGCACAAGGTAATAAATTATTATTATTATTATTTTGAGACAGAGTCTTGCTCTGTGCCCAGGCTGGGTGGAGTGCAGTGGTGCGATCTCGGCTCACTGCAACCTCTGCCTCCTGGGTTCAAGTGATTCTCCTGCCTCAGCCACCTGACTACAGGTGTGCACCACCATGTCCAGCTACGCTTTTGTATTTTTAGTAGAGACAGGGTTTTGCCATGTTGCCCAGCCTGGTCTCAAACTCCTAAGCTCAGGCAATCAGCCCGCCTCAGCCTCCCAAAGTGCTAGGATTACAGGTGTGAGCCACTGCACCTGGCCTACATGGTAATAAATTAAATAGCTCAGCATTACTGATGACAACAGTCTTCCATCCCATGCCTCCCAACCTCAGAAGCTGTCTTTTCACCACTAGAAATCTGAGAATCTGAGACCTTTTTTTTTTTTTTTTTTTTTGAGATGAGGTCTCTCTATGTTGCCCAAGCTGGTCTTGAACTCCTGGGCTCAAGTGATCCTCCTGCCTCAGCCTCCCAAAGTGCTGGGATTGCAGGCATGAGCCACTGTACCCAGCTTAGGATCTGAATTTTTTTTTTTTTTTTTTTTTTGAGATGGAGTCTCACTCTATTGCCCAGGCTGAAGTGCAGTGGTGCCATCTCGGCTCACTGCAACCTCTGCCTCCCAGGTTCAAGCGATTCTCCTGCCTCAGCCTCCCAAGTAGCTGGGATTACAGGCGTGTGCCACCATGCTCAGCTAATTTTTGTATTTTTAGTAGAGACGGGGTTTTGCCATGTTGGCCAGGCTGGTCTTGACCTCCTAACCTCAGGTGATTCTCCTGCCTCAGCCTCCCAAAGTGCTGGGATTACAGGTGTGAGCCACTGCACCTGGCCTGGATTTGAATTCTTTAGGTGGCTAATTCCACCTTGGAAGACATCTATTGACTCATACAATGAAACATGAGAATTTAACTCTCACTTTACCTCCCTAGTTTCCTCCATGTTTGACACTTCTAGTATTACTTTTACTTCATCTATTGGTTACTATTGTTCATTTACATATTCCGGATTTTATATCTTCTCCATCAACCTGACAAACTCTCTTCACTCCTCACTTTGTAAGACAGAACCCATTAGCATTTTCTTCACACTTTTTCCTCCACTTCCCATACTTCTTTTCTCAGCTACACTTATAGTACAACATAAAGAAAAGTGCACATATCATGAGAACAGCTTGATGAATTTTCATAAATGGAACTGGTTTCGTAAATAGAACTGTTACAGTAGGTAGCTAGACATGAGCAGGCAGAAGAGGCCATCTCCCGCCATGACTGGCAGGCATCTGTCAGGTGATGGTCAGGCAGTTGTTACACTGTCTCACAGAGATCATTACTGGTCACAGCCAGCACCAGGCAAAGGTAGTCTCCCAACAGATAGAAAAACCCTGAAGCTGGTGATTAGCTTCCTAATAAGATCTCAGAAGCTGGGTGAGTGGGCTCACACAGGCACACTAAGAGGCAAAATTAGAGTTTAACTGGTTCCTTATAGGAACACTCAACTGGTAAGGGAAGATGCCTCAAGTGAGCATGCGCACAACTCCAGGAAACACACTGTGCATGCTCCTTTCCCAAGTGCTGGCAAGCCACTGCAGCTGCGGACAGAGCCCACCCCAAGGGAAGAAACAGGGAGAAGGGAACCAACACCCCCAGAAACATGCCAACATATAAAACCCCAAATCAAAGGTCAAAACAGTGCATTTGATCTCTCAAGTCACCCACTTGGCCCTCTTCCAAGTGTACTTTACTTCCTTCCATTCCTGCTCTAAAACTTTTTAATAGGCTGAGCATGGTGGCTCATGCCTGTAATCCCAACACTTTGGGAGGCCTAGGCAGGCAGTTCATTTGAGGCCAAGGAGTTCAAGACCAGCCTGGCCAACATGGTGAAACCCCATTTCTACTAAAAATACAAAAATTGGCCAGGCACCACTGTGCCTGTAATCCCAGCTTGTAATCCCAGCACTTAGGGAGGCTGAGGCGGGTGGATCACCTGAAGTCAGGAGTTTGAGACCAGCTGGCCAACATGGTGAAACCCTGTCTCTACTAAAAATACAAAAAATTAGTTGGGCATGGTGACAGGCCCCTGTAATACCAGCTACTCAGGAGGCTGAGGCAGGAGAATTGCTTGAACCCAGGGGGTGGCGGTTGCAGTGAGCTGAGATGGTGCCACTGCACTCCAGCCTGGGCAACAGAATGAGACTCCATCTCAAAACAAACAAACAAAAAGAAAATCTGGATCATGAGCCATGGCTACAAGGGAAGGGGGCCTGGAAACAGAGTCTGCAATGGAAACAGAATCATTCATCATTCATGCATCAGCCCTTAAGATGGCACACAGGCAGCCTCAAACAAAATCTGGTTCCATTAGGAAAAAAGAAGGGAAAGAATCGTTTAGGGGTAGGTAACTGTTTGCATCTACCACAGACACCCACATCTATACAAGAGGCACACACATTCTTGTGAAACTCACACGCTTGCCCTCACACCTGCCCAAGCAGAGAGAAGAGGCTCCCCTCTCTGCTCCCAGAGCCCCCGTGGACACCTCAGTGTTGGTGTTAATTACCCAGCTTGGAGCTGCTTGGTCTCTGTCTTGTCTCAGAACTGTGAATTCCACGGAGGAGGGATTGTGTGGTCATCTTGGAATCTCCAGAGCCTGACCTCCAATAGGGCATTTGAGACCTATTGAGGAATGAGGGAAAGACAGGAGAGAGGGAGAGGTGGAGGGAGGCAGGATAGGCAGGAGAAACAAGGGAGTCATTGGTATCTTTTGGATTAACTTTTCTGGCCCCTGAGAACAATGTCTGTTGGTTTTGGATTCTGGAGCTTTTAGTATAGTCTGGTCTAAATTGGAGTTCACAGAACACCCAGAATGCAAAGCGAACATGGCTTCTTTAGTTTTTCAGTGTCCGATGAGCTCTTTACATTGCAGAGAGGTGAGGGTGAGAAAGGAGAGCTGCATCTGCTCCAGCTGTGTCTGTGTCTGGCAAACAGGAGCCCAGGGCAATGATTTCTCAGCTACTTTAAGGCCCACCCCTTCTCTTCCCCAGGATGGTGCCTTGGTACAGAGGGTCACTGAGTCCTGGAAATGACAGAAGGGTCATTCCCATCTAGGTAGGGTCCTATGGACGTGCATTGGTCTCTGAAGCTGAGCATCTCCTCTGCCCTGCCCCTGGGACTGGCGATGCTGAAGTGTGAGTGTACGTCTGGCACCATCCGTGCTCTGGGCCATAGAGGCCTCAGCACCCAGCCAGGCCTCTGAGGGTCCACAGGCTCTCTCAGGCTCTCTGCATCTCCTTGCTGGGACCTGGGGAAACCTCCAGGTCCCTGAATGCCACACCTTGAAGAGCCAAGGGGTTCTGCCCTAGACTCATTTTTGTAGCTGTGTTTGACACCACGTTCTCTTCAGTCTCTTGTTAAAAATGTTGCCAAACCACAGGATAGGCCTCCCAGGGCTGGCAGCCTCCCCCAGACAGTGTCCAGGGAAGCAAATCATGAGCCTTCATGTCTTCAGGCTCCATTGCTCCCAGCTGGGTGAGCCTGAATCCCCTTCTCACCTAGGCAGAGCCCCAAAGAGAAACGAACATGAAGGGCCCAACCATCTCACCTACCTCAAGATCCCTGCTTCTCACAATCCTGTGAAGAGGAAAGAACAGGCTTTTCATTTTCTTCTGTATGACTGAGACTTCCACATTTGCACTAAGCCATACCCTCCTCTCTGACTGCAGTTTCACAGCTCAACTCTGGTTGCAGATGGGGTACCTGCAGGGAGAGAAGCCAGCCCACCAGTATGGGAACATACACATTATTTCAAAATATCAGGCTGGGCACAGTGGCTCACACTTGTAATCCCAGCAGTTAGGGAGGACAAGGAAGGAGGAGCACTTGAGCTCAGGAGTTTGAGATCAGCCTGGGCAACATGATAAAACCCCATCTCTATAAATAATACAAAAATTAGCCAGGCGTGGTGGCATGTGGCTGTAGTCCCAGCTGCTCAGGAGGCTGAGGTTGGGTGGGAGGATGGCTTGAGCCTGGGAGGTCAAGGCTACAGTGACAGACCTGCACTCCAGCCTGGGTGACAGAGTGAGACCCTGTCTCAAAAAAAAAAAAAAAAAAAAAAAAAAAATCATACTGGTACAAAATGAACCCAGATACACTTGAAAATAAGAACTTTTTACTAAAAAATACAGGGTAGCCAGGCACAGTGGTGCATGCTTGTAATCCCAGCTACTCAGAAGGCCAAGGCAGGAGAATAACTTGTGCCCAGGAGGCAGAAGTTGCAGTGAGCCGAGATCGCACCACTGTGCTCCAGCTTGGGCAACAGAGCAAGACCCTGTTTCAAGAAAACAGATAAATACAGGGATCTCTTACATGGATCTCAAGGCAGGGAATGAAGTCTACTTAATTCAAATCAAATGGCAGGATGAGGCAGTCCCATGGTCCCCTGCAGTAATGAACACGTCATTTCTCAGTCTCAAAGACAGATTCTCAGGACAGAATTGGTTGGCCAGGCTGGGTCCTGACCAGGGAGTGGGATCATGAGGTACAAATGTGGCTTCCAGGGAGCCACCAAGGTGGGAGAGGACATTGTGGGGGCAGTTTCCTAGGAGGAACAATGGTTTCTGGGCTAGGCAGACACCTTTCATATTGTCCACTTTGTTAGAGACCCAAACAAATAATTGATGAAAATGAACTTAGGTTCTCAGAGCAACATAAACATACTTCATTAAATATGAGCTTTGTCAAAGAAAATACAAATGCTGTTTTAGCCCATATTCAGTGTAAATATGTGGCTTTCTAAATATTTTCTGTATTAGAAAGATAATTGACTTGCCACTTCCACCACTGTTATTTTGTAGGACATCTACACGTCCTGCCTCTCCTGCGTAGGAGGCATGAGGTCCAGAAGCTTTGTAGGTGTTAAAGGAAAAAAGAGTGATGAGGTGACCATGAACTCTAAGATCTGACACCAAAAGTAAAAGCAACAAAAACATAGATAAATTGGACTTCGTGAAAATGCAAAGCTTTTTTAAAAATACTTTTATTTTTTAATTTTAATTTTTTTTTTTTTTTTGAGACAGGGTCTTACTCTGTCACCCAGGCTGGAATGCAGTAGCATGATCTCAGCTCACCGAAACCTCTGCCTCCTAGATTCAAGCAATTCTCCTACCTCAGCCTCCCGAGTAGCTGGGATTACAGGTGCTACCACACCCAACTAATTTTTGTATTTTTGTAGAGACCAGGATTCGTCATTTTGGCCAGGCTGATCTCGAACTCCTGACCTCAAGTGATCCACCTGCCTCGGCTTCCCAAAGTGCTGGGATTACAGGTGTGAGCCACTGTGATGGTGTCACTCCAGCTTGGGTGACAGGGTGAGACCCTGTCTCAAACTGGTACAAAATGAATCCAGGTACACTTGAAAGTAAGAACTTTTTGTTAAAAAGATACAGGGTAGCAAGGCATGGTGGTGCAAGCCTGTAATCCCAGCTACTCAGAAGGCCAAGGCAGGAGGATCACTTGAGCCGAGGTTCTTCCTAAGGGGTGCAGAGTTTCTGTTCTTGGTAATGGAAAAATTTTAGACATAGTGGTGATGGCTCTGCAATATTGTGAATGTCATTAATGCCACTAAATGGTGCACTTAAAAAGAGTCAAAATCACATATTTTATATTGCATATATTTTACCATAATTAAGAGAAAAAAAGCAATGAGAATGCTGAGTGAAAATTCTCAGGACTACTGGTGCAGGGCTGCACCAAATTCCCCAAACATGGGAGCCAGGCCTGCTGAAATTACTACATCATTAGTTCTGTTCGTTTCCTTTGTCAAAAACAAACAAGCATGTAAGAAGAAAGAAAAAGGGACATGGTTATCTGTACCCTCTCTCATCTTGATTTGGAAGGGGAAATACCACATTGTAATTGTCATGAGTTGTAATTAAAAGGTACAGGTTGGTGACTGCATGGCAAGGTTCCCCTTTAAGGCATCATAATGCTATTAGGTGCTTATCTCCGGTTAAAAATGAGAGCTGCATTCGTGCATTATGTAGTCAAGCAGTCTTTTGCCCTGTGTGTATCCATATCTAAAAGTGTGGTTATTTGCGTGGCTGAGTACCCTAGACTGAAAGAAATTCACCATATGACAACTGGAGTCAACAGACTCTGAAATCTATTTCTATCAAATATCTAAAGTAATACTACTATGCTGTTATAAAACAGTTATATTTGATCCAGCAATTTCAATCCTGGTTATGTACCCCCCAAAAATGAAAATGTACATCCACAGAAAAATTTTTACATGTTCACAGAAGCTTTATTCATAATAACCAAAAAGTAGAAACAACCAAATGTCCATCAACTAATAAATGGATAAATAACATGCAAGATAACCATACAATGGATTATTATTCACCAATAAAAAGGAACGAAGAACTAATACATGCTACATTTATGAACTTTGAAAACATTATGTTAGGGCCAGATGCAGTGGCCCATGCCTGTCATTCCAGCAGTTTGGGAGGCCAAGGTGGGCAGATCACCTGAGGTCAGGAGTTTAAGACCAGCGTAGCCAACATGGTGAAACCCTATCTCTACTAAAAATACAAAGATTAGGCTGGGCGTGGTGGCTCACGCCTGTGATCCCAGCACTTTGGGAGGCTGAAGTGGGCAGATCACCTGAGTTTGTGAGTTTGAGACCAGCCTGACCAACATGGAGAGACCCTGTCTCTACTAAAACTACAGAATTAGCCAGGCACGGTGGTACATGCCTGTAATCTCAGCTACTCGGGAGGCTGAGACAGGAGGTGGAGGTTGTGGTGAGCCAAGATCATGCTATTGCACTCCAGCCTGGGCAATAGAGCAAGACTCTGTCTCAAAAAAATAAATAAATAAGAAAAAGAAAAAGAAAAGAAAACATGTTAAGTAAAAGAAGCCAGTCATGAAAGGCTATGTATTATATTGACTCCACTTATTTGAAATGTCCAGAATGGGCAAATCTATACAGACAGAAAGTAGATTAATGGTTGCCTAGGGGTGGGGGGCTGGAGGATCTGGGAATGAAGGGTGATAGCTAATGGATATGGGGTTTCTTTTTAATGACGAAATGTTTTAAAAATAATTTGTGATGACCATTGCACAATTCTATGAATATACTAAAAAAAATTGAATTGTACACTTTATTGTTGTTGTTAGAGACAGGGTCACACTCTGTCACTCAGGCACGAGTACAGTGGCACGATCATGGCTCACTGCAGCTGCAACCCCCCAGGCTCAAGCAATCCTCCCACCTCTCAGCCTCCCGAGTAGCTGTGACTATAAGCACATGCCACTATGCCTGGCTAATTTTTGTATTATTCGTGGATGTGGAGTTTCACCATGTTGCCAGGCTGGTCTCGAACTCCTGGGGTCAGGCAAGCTGCCCGCCTTGGCCTCCCAAAGTGCTGGGATTACCCATGAGCATCTGTGTCCAGCCTGAATTTTACACTTAAAAAGAGTGAATTGTATGGTATGTGAATTATATTTCAATAAAGCTGTTATTGTATAATACTCCCTCCATTCCCGCCCCCCTCAAAGCCCACACACACAGAATAAAATGAAAAGGTCTGCATGGCTGGCTGGCTAGATGTGAGGACTAAGTCAGAGCAAGGTCCACACAGTCTGAATCTGATCTGCTGCATGTATAATTCCCTATTGGCTACAATGTTCTAGTTTTTTTATGAGTGATTTTTGGAATATCATTGCTAAGATGAACACATATGCATTGCATTAAATTAAACAAAATGCAGAAATCTAAATTACAAAAACTGCATGTATTTTAAAACCAACGATGAGTGGTTTAAATTGCATTTGACAGATCATTTATTTAGAGATGCAGAGAGATAATTACGCTTCTTGAGTTGCATTCATGTAATTTTTTTTTTTTTTGAGATGGAGTCTTTCTCTGTCACCCAGGCTGGAGTACAGTGGCGTGATCTCAGCTCACGGTAACCTCCGCCTCCCGGGTTCAAGTGATTCTCCTGCCTCAACCTCCTGAGTAGCTGGAATTACAGATGCATGCCACCACGCTAGGCTAATTTTTGTATTTTTAGTAGAGAAGGGGTTTCACCATGTTGGTCAGGCTGGTCTCGAACTCCTGACCTCGTGATCCGCCCGCCTCGGCCTCCCAAAGTGATGGGATTACAGGCATGAGCCACCATGCCCAGCCTCATGTAATCTTTTAAAATAGCTTTATTGAGATATAATTCACATATTATACATTTCACACATTTAAAATGTACAATTCAATCATTTTTCGTTTCTTCCACAGGTGTGCAACCATCAACACAACCAATTTTAGGACATTTTATTTAACCCCCCAAAAAACTGTATAACCTTTGGCAATCATCCTTTATTACCGCACCCACTTCCCCAGCCCTGGGAAACCACTTATCTTTATATAGATTTGTTTATTCTGGACATTTCCCACAAATGGAATCATATCTTTGGTCTTTTGTGACTGGCTTCTTTCGTTAGCATAATGGGTTTTTTTGGTTTGTTTGTTTGGTTTGGTTTTATAGAGACAGAGTCCCCCTGTGTTGCCCAGGCTGGTCTCAGTCCTCCTACCTATGCCCTCCAAAGTGCTGAGATTACAGCTGTGAGCTACTGTACCTGGCCTATCATGTTTTCAAGGTTCATTTATGTTGCAGGATATATTCTTGTTTTTTGGTCTTTTGTCTTATGGTTTTCTTTTCTTTTTTTTTTTTTTTTTGAGATGGAATCTCTCTCTGTAACCCAGTCTGGAGTGCAGTGGCGTGATCACGGCTCACTGCAACCTCTGCCTCCAGGGTTCAAGTGATCTCATGCCTCAGCCTCCCTAGTAGCTGGGACTACAGGCGCATACCACCACACCCGGCTAATTTTTGTATGTTTAGTAGAGACAGGGTTTCACCCTGTTGGCCAGGCTGGTCTCGAAATCCTGACCTCAAGTGATCCACCCGCCTCAGCCTCCCAAAGTGCTGGGATTACAGGCATAAGCCACCACGCCCAGCTATTCTTTTTTGTTGATGAGTAATATTCCATTGTATAAATAGACCACATTTTATTTCTCCATGCATCGGTTGGTGGACATTTAGGTCATTACTACTTCATGACTATTATGAATAGCCAATATGAATGCTTCCATGAATATTCGTGCTCAAGTTTTCACGTGAACATATGTTTTCAGTTTTCTTGGTATATGCTCAGGAGTGTAATTGCTGGGTCATATGGCAGCTTTCTTTGAGGAACTGTCAGACTGTTTCCCAAAGCAGCTGCACCATTTCCCATTCTCACCAGCAGTGGTGAGGGTTCCAATTTCTCCACATCCTTGCCGACACTTTTTATTATCTTTTTCAGTATAGCCATTGCAGTGGATGTCAAGTGGTATCTTATGTGGTTATAATTCCTAATGGCTAAGGATGTTGACCTTTTTTTCCAGTTTACTTTTGAATTCTCTCTAACTCCCCTGTGCCTGCTTATTTAGGTCCTAGCCATCTCCTTTTTTTTTTTTTTCAAGAGACAAGGTCTTGCTCTGTGGCCCAGGCTGGAGTGCAGTGGCACAATCGTAGCTCACTGCAGCCTCAAACTCCTGGACTCAAGTCATCCTCCTCCTTCAACCTTCTGAGTAGCTGGCACTATGGCACTATTTTTTGTAAAGAGAGGGTCTTGCTATGTTGGCCAGGCTGGTCTCAAACTCCTGGGCTCAAGCCATCCTCCCACCTCAGCCTCCTGAGTAGTTGCAATTACAGGCTCCAGCCACTGCACCTGGCACTCACTGCACCTGGCACTCACCGTCTCCTCTCTGACTGATTTGCATGCCTCCTAACTGGGCTTTCCATTTTCCATTTCACTCCCTATGATGCAATCCTGGACCATGTCACTTTCTGTTTAAAACCTTGAATGACTCCCTATTGCCCACAGGACAGAGCCTGCACTTTGAAGTATGGCATTCAAGACCCTTCACAGTCAGTCTCCACCCTATCTTTCTGGGTCCCATTTCCCTCTGTCCCCTCCAGTGCAGCCATCCTGTGCCTTTGCCCATGCTGTTCTCTTATAATCCCTTCCTTGAAGTGTCCCTACTCAGTACCTACTTATCCTTTAAAACCTAGCTCAGGCAGGGTGCAGTGGCTCACGCCTTTAATCCCAGCACTTTGGGAGGACAAGGTGGGAAGATGGCTTGAGCTCAGGAGTTTGAGACCAGCCTGGGCAACATGGTGAAACCCCGTCCCTACGAAAAATACAAAAATTAGCCAGGCATGGTGCTGTGTGCCTGTAATCCCAGCTACTTGGGAGGCTGAGGTGGGAGGATCACTTGAGCCCAGGAGGCTGAGGCTGCAGTGAGCTGTGATTGTACCATTGCATTTTAGACTGGGCAGCAGAGTGAGACTCTGTCTCAAAAAAAAAAAAAAAAAAAACCCTAGCTCAGACAGAAACTTCTGAGTGAAGCCTGTCTAAGATCACCTCCAGACAGGGCCCTCCTGCTGTACAACTCCAAGGGAGGTGATTCTCATGGTCATCTATGTCAGGATCAGCAAAGTCCAGCCCATAGGCCAAATCCACAAATCCAGCCCACCACCTGTTTTTGTGTGTTGCATGAACTAAGAATGATTTTCATTTTTGAACAGACGTAAATAATTTAAAAGTAAAATGAAAAGTGGAATACAGCCATGCTTATTTGTTTACATATTGTCTATTGCTACTTTCGTGCTACAAGAGCAGAGATGGTGGCCCACAAAGCATAAAATATTTACTATTGGCTGGGTGCAGTAGCTCACACCTGTAATCCCATCATTTTGGGAGGCCAAGGCAGGAGGATCTCGAGGTCAGGGGTTCGAGACCAGCCTGGGCAACGTGGTAAAACCCTGTATCTACTAAAAATACAAAAATTAGCCAGGCATGATGGCGCACGCCTGTAATCACAGCCACTCCAGAGGCTGAGGCAGGAGAATTGCTTGAACCCAAGAGGCAGAGGTTGCAGTGAGCCAAGATGGTGCCACTGCACTCCAGCCTGGGTGAGAGAGCAAGACTCTGTCTGGAAAAAAAAATAAAATAAAATAATATATCATATATATATATATATATATATATATAATCCGGCCATTTACAGAACAATTTTGCCAAACCCTGGTCTATGTTAGTGGTGCCCTGGAGTTGTGCAGTGTACAACCTATACAGATGTACGCCAGCAGCTTTGCCTGCAGGCTCTCCTGGAACTGTTCATAACCACTACTCTAGTATTTAGTATAAAATATAATAATTTGTCCTCTTCCCCTACAGACCTTGTACTCCAATAACTGAGACTGACTATCTGAGTCCTGCTTATCTTTGTATCCTCAGTGGATAGACCCAGGTCTGGCACAGAGAAGGACCTCAATAAATGTCTGTGTTACTCCACTCAATTAACTATTTCCCGGACACTGAAGATGAACTAATAAAACACGATTACTATTTCAGGATTACTTAACTCATAAGTAAAACCGGTAGTACTATGACTAGCAAAAAATCATAGATTTATTGTTTCTGACTTTATTTTATTTTTATTTATTTATTTTTTTATGAGACAGAATTTCACTCTTTTGCCCAGGCTGGAGTGAAGTGGCATGATCTCGGCTCACTGCAAACTTTGCCTCCCGGGTTCAAGCAACTGTCCTGCCTCAGCATCCCAAGTAGCTGAGATTATAGGTACCCAGCACCACTCCTGGCTAATTTTTGTATTTTTAGTAGAGGCAGGGTTTCAGCATGTTGGCCAGGCTGGTCTCAAAATCCTGACCTAAGGTGAGCCACCCACCTCGGCCTCCCAAAGTGCTGGGATTACAGGCATGAGCCACCGCACCCGGCCTATTTTATTTTATTTATTTATTTTTGAGACAGGGATCTCACTTGAACTGACTCAAACTAGATTCTTTTTTAGCTCACTGTAGCCTCTAACTCCTGAAGCACAAGTGATCCTTTCAACTAAGCCTCCCAAACAGCTGGGAATACAGCTGTGCAACACCATACCTTGCTAAGTTTTTCTATTTTTTTGTAGAGACAGGGTCTTGCAGCATTGCCCAGACTGGTCTCACACTCCAGCATAACTTGTTTGATTTGAACCTCTTTTCTCCCAGACAAGTGCTAATTGGCATATTTCACTGAATCAAGTTAGAATCACTATGGTTGGGGTAAGATGCTGGAGATGTACAGACCACTCACCAACCGGACAGAGCTCAGGCTACACGGAGTTGCAGTTGGGAGTCCAGCCTCCAGAACATGGTTCTAACTAGGGTAGGTGAATGTGGGGAGGTTCATCCTGCATAATCACCAGATATCAGTAAAAAAGAGGGCTGAGAAGGCAGTAGAATAAGAATTCTGAAGCTGTTAGACTCAAGATGTGTGTGTGGACTGAGGGCACAGGCACCAGCCAACATCAAACCCATGCTTTCTGCTGGGTACCGCAGAAAGGAGGCATCTGGCTTTCCCCCTCTCATTCAGTCCCCGAAATAAATCCATCTCAGTTGAGGGTGCAGGCCCAGAGAAGTGACGCCACTTGTCCCCACCTGCCTTGGCAGAGCAGTTATTCAAGCTCAGGTCTCCCAGCCTGTACCTGTCTGTCTACCATAGGCACTTGGTGAACACTTACCACCAAGAGCTTGCTCTTTCAACAAGGACTTTCATGGGCCTTTCCTCACTCCTAGTTTCTCTTTGGTTCCCTGAAATTGATTTATTCCCCTGCAGGAGAAAAGTCCCAACCTCTTACCATGAATTAGAAGGCCCTGCCCTCTCTCCCTCTCTCCCTCTCCCTCCCCGTCTCCCTCTCCCTCCCCGTCTCCCTCTCCCTCCCCGTCTCCCTCTCCCTCCCCGTCTCCCTCTCCCTCCCCGTCTCCCTCTCCCTCCCCGTCTCCCTCTCCCTCCCCGTCTCTGTCTCCCACTTTCCACGGTCTCCCTCTGATGCCGCGCCCAAGGTGGACTGTACTGCCGCCATCTCGGCTCACTGCAGCCTCCCTGCCTGATTCTCCTGCCTCAGCCTGCCGAGTTCCTGGGATTGCAGGCGCGCGCCACCACGCCTGACTGGTTTTTGTATTTTTTGGTGGAGACGGAGTTTCGCCGTGTTGGCCGGGCTGGTCTCCAGCTCCTGACCGCGAGTGATCTGCCCGCCTCGGCCTCCCGAGGTGCCGGGATTGCAGGCGGAATCTCGCTCACTCAGTGCTCAATGTTGCCCAGGCTGGAGTGCAGTGGCGTGATCTCGGCTCGCTACAACCTCCACCTCCCAGCCGCCTGCCTTGGCCTCCCAAAGCGCCGAGATTGCAGCCTCTGCCCGGCCGCCACCCCGTCTGGGAAGTGAGGAGCGTCTCTGCCTGGCCGCCCATCGTCTGGGATGTGAGGAGCCCCTCTGCCCGGCCGCCCAGTCTGGGAAGTGAGGAGCGCCTCTTCCCGGCTGCCATCCCGTCTGGGAAGTGAGGAGCGTCTCTGCCCCGTCGCCCGTCGTCTGAGATGTGGGGAGCGCCTCTGCCCCGCGGCCCCGTCTGGGATGTGAGGAGTGCCTCTGCCCCGGCTGCGACCCCGTCTGGGAACTGAGGAGTGTCTCTGCCAGACCGCCACCCCGTCTGGGAGGTAAGGAGCGTCTCTGCCCGGCCACCCTGAGAAGTGAGGAGCCCCTCCGCCCGGCCGCCACCCCGTCTGGGAGGTGTACCCAACAGCTCATTGAGAACGGGCCATGATGACGATGGCGGTTTTGTCGAATAGAAAAGGGGGAAATGTGGGGAAAAGAAAGAGAGATCAGATTGTTACTGTGTCTGTGTAGAAAGAAGTAGACATAGGAGACTCCATTTTGTTCTGCACTAAGAAAAATTCTTCTGCCTTGGGATGCCGTTAATCTATAACCTTACCCCCAACCCCGTGCTCTCTGAAACATGTGCTGTGTCCACTCGGGGTTAAATGGATTAAGGGCGGTGCAAGATGTGCTTTGTTAAACGGATGCTTGAAGGCAGCATGCTCGTTAAGAGTCATCACCACTCCCTAATCTCAAGTACCCAGGGACACAAACACTGCGGAAGGCCGCAGGGTCCTCTGCCTAGGAAAACCAGAGGCCCTTGTTCACATGTTTATCTGCTGACCTTCCCTCCACTATTGTCCTATGACCCTGCCAAATCTCCCTCTCTGAGAAACACCCAAGAATGATCAATAAATACTAAAAAAAAAAAATATGAAATGAATTGGCAAGCTCTTCTAATAAATAACCCCAATCACATTTTTGTTCTTTGAAAAAAAAAAGAAGGCCCTTCAAGAACCGCCCTGTGCTTCCCTCTTCAGCTTTGCCTTCTAGTTTCACCTCGTGCCCCCAACCCTAGACTTTCACGTCAGTTCAAGTTTAATAAAACTTGAAGAAAAAACAACGAAGACTTATTTTGTGCTTACCATGAGCCAGGCACTATTCTAAGCAGTTTCACCTACACTGTCTCATTTAAAATTCTATGAAAGCCGGGTGCAGTGGCTCACTCCTGTAATCCCAACACTTTGGGAGGCTGAGGTGGGAGGACTGCCTGAGGTCAGGAGTTCAACACCAGTCTGGTCAACATGGTGAAACTCCGTCTCTACTAAAAATACAAAAATTAGCTGGGCATGGTAGCGCACACCTGTAATCCCAGCTACTCGAGATGCTGAAGCAGGAGAATCACATGAACCCAGGAGGTGGAGGCTGCAGTGAGCCAAGATTGCGCCACTGCACTCCAGCCTGGGTGACAGAGTGAGACTCGGTCTCAAAAATAAAAAAAAAAGAAAAAGAAAAAGAAAAAATATATATATATGTATATTTTCTATGAAGGAGATTAAATAACCCAGCCCATTTTATAGATGAGGGAGCTGAGCCCAGAGGGGTTATGAAATTTGCCTGAGGTCATACAGTCAGTGAGTAGCAGTTAGAATTTGCACTCAGGCAGTCTGACTTGAGAAAGTATAAAGACTTAGCTGATATGTCCTTCTACTCTTGCAAATACTATTTCTTTCCATTTTTTCAGTGGGCCATCCTCTATCTGCCTTCCAGTCTTTGCACTTTATAGTTTCCTGTTCCTAATACACTCTCCATCTTGCCTGATTAACCCTACTCATTGTTCAGATTTCAGCTAAGATAGCACCTCTAGGCTGGTCACGGTGGCTTACACCTGTAATCCCAACACTTTGGGAGACTGAGGTGGGCAGATCACCTGAGGTCAGGAGTTCAAGACTAGCCTGGCCAACACAGTGAAACCCTGTCTCTACAAAAATATGAGGATTAGCTGGGCACGATGAGGGTGCCTGTAATCCCAGCTACTCGGGAGGCTGAGGCGGAAAAATCGTTTGAACCCGGGAGACAGAGGTTGCAGTGAGCCAAGATCGTGACAATGCACTCCAGCCTGGGCGACAGAGCCCAAAATATACAATACTCTATGAGCATGTATTGTTTGTGTATATATATATATATATTTTAGATGAAGTTTCACTCTTGTTGCCCAGGCTGGAGTGCGGTGGCACGATCTCGGCTCACCGCAACCTCCACCTCCCAGGTTCAAGTGATTCTCCTGCTTCTGCCTCCCGAGTATCTGGGATTACAGGCTTGCACCACCATGCCCAGCTAGTTTTGTTTTGTTTTGTTTTTTTTTTTGGTAGTTTTAGCAGAGATGGGGTTTCTCCATGTTGGCCAGGCTGGTCTCGAACTCCCGACCTCAGGCAATCCACCCACCTTGGCCTCTCAAAGTGCTGGGATTACAGGCATGAGCCGCCGCGCCCAGCCATTGTATATTTTAAAATAATTGACAACTGGACACACTGACTCATGTCTGTCATCCCAGAGCTTTGGAAGGCCAAGGCAGGAGGATCACTTGACCGCAGGAGTTTGAGACTAGCCTGGGCAACATAGCCAGACTTCATCTCTACAAAAGTTTAAAAAACTAGCCGGGCATGGTGGCATATGAATGTAATTCCAGCTACTCAGGAGGCTCAGACGGGAGACTTGCTTGAGCCCAAGAGTTTGAGGCTGCAGTAAACTATGATCACACCACTGCATTCACCTGGACAACAGAGCAAGACTCTGTGTCTAAAAAAAAAATTTTACTTATATAAAAATAATTGAAGTGTTGATTTTTAAAAATGAAAGTAAGTAGAGTAGTTGCAGACTTCCTAACTGACTCAGGGGTACTGAGGGGATGGTCCTGGCGGCTGGCCCTGTGCACATTTCAGCGAGTTGGCAGTCTTGCAGTCTTCCCCTCCTGACACTGCAGTTCCTACACCTTCTTAGAATTTCAGGCCATCTCAACTTTCCCCCAAGTGACTCAGGAAGGGGAGTTTCCCATGCAAGGCTGTTTGCTGGCAACCCAAAGTATGATTCGGAAAGGATGCATCAATTTCAGATCCAGATCTGGCCAATTACACCATCACATTAAGAACAAATCTTAGGCCGGGCGCGGTGGCTCATGCCTGTAATCCCAGCACTTTGGGAATCCGAGGCAGGCAGATCACCTGAGGTCAGGGGTTCGAGACCAGCCTGGCCAACATGACAAAACCCCGTCTCTACTAAAAATACAAAAATTAGCTGGGCGTGGTGGTGCATGCCTATAATCCCAGCTACTGGGGAGTCTGAGGCAGGAGAATTGCTTGAACCTGGGAAGCAGAGGTTGCAGTGAGCTGAGATCACGCCACTGCACTCCAGCTTGGGCAACAGAGTGAGACTGTCTCAACTGAAAAAAAAAAAAAAAGAAGAACAAATCTTGATGGGAGGTGTGGGGGCAGGCGAGTGGGGTTTAGGAGGGACTCCTGGTTTCTGTTTTGTTGTTCTTTGTTTTTTGGAGTGTGTGTGAGTGTTTACATTTCCACATGATTTGAATTTTTACAATGTGTATACATTGCTTTTGCAAACAGAAAATTTTAAATATATAAACAGTACTTGAAAAACTGCCAGGTGCAACCAGCCTACCCAGGGCCGATTCTGTGTCCTACATGTAGAAGAGGGCCCAGCCCTTTAGATAAAAGGTGTGGCCAGGCACAGTGTCCCACATCTATAATCCCAGTACTTTGGAGGCTGAGGAAGGAGGATTACTGGAGCCCAGGAGTTAAATGACCAGCATGGGCAACATAGGGACCCCATCTCTAGGAAACAAAAATTTTTTAATTGGCCGGGTGCAGTGGCTCTTGCCTGTAACCCCAGCACTTTGGGAGACTGAAGCAGGCAGACCACTTGAAGGCAGGAGTTTGAGACCAGCCTGGCCAACATGGTAAAACCCTGCCTCTACTAAAAATGCAAAAATTAGCTGGACATACTGGTGCATGGCTGTAATCCCAGCTACTCGGGGGGCTGAGGCAGAAGAATCACTTGAACCCAGGAGGCGGAGGTTGCAGTGAGTGGAGATCGCGCCACTGCACTCTAGCCTGGCCATGATAGCGCCTAAGCACTCCAGCCTGGGTGACAGAGCAAGACCTTGTTTAAAAAAAAAAAAGATAAGAAGTGATATGCATCCAGAGAGCTCAAATGTGATTCAGGGGCACATCCAGGTTAAAACCCATGCTTAGGCAAAAGGGAACCACAAAGGATTTTGGGGGGTTTTGGTTTTGTTTTCTATCTAAAAGGAAAACGCGGGACACAGAGTTTTGAGGTGGATAATACAGTGTCTGGTCCTGGGCAAGCATGAGTGTTCCTAAATTGTTCTCTAGGCTTGCCCCAGGCATATTTTAAGTTTCCTGTAAGCATTCCAGGCTTAACGATGGATTTTTCCTAATTCATCCTGAGCACACCCTCCACCCTTCTCCCCAGTCTTTATATCTGTCTTAGTTTGGGCTATTATGGCTAAGTACCTTAGACTGGGTGGCTTGTAAACAGCAGCAATACATTTCTCACAGTTCTGGGGGCTAGAAGTCTGAGATCAGGGTCCAAGCATGTAGGATTCTGGTGAAGTCCTTCATCCAGGTTGCAGACTGCCGACTTCTCATCGTGTCCTCACAAGGTGGGAAGAGGGCTGAAGGGAGCTCTCTGGAGTCTCTTTTATGACACTAATCTCATTCGTGGGGGGCTCCACCCTCACGACCTAATTACCTCTCAAAGGCCCCACCTCCTATTACCATCATATTGGGAATTTTGGGGGGTGGATGCAAACATGCAGTCCATTGCACCATCATCACAAATGGCATCTACCTAGTGCCCAAGCAAGACACTTCAGTGGTTTTTTTTGTTTGTTTTTTTGGTTTTTTGATTTGTTTTTGAGACGGAGCCTTGCTCTGTCACCCAGGCTGAAGTGCAGTGGCATGATCTCGGCTCACTGCAACTTTTGCCTTCTGGGTTCAAGCAGTTCTCCTGCCTCAGCCTCCCAAAAAGGTGGGGTTACAGGCATGCGCCAACGTGCCCAGCTAATTTTTGTATTTTTAATAGAGATGGGGTTTTGCCATGTTGGCCAGGCTGGTCTCAAACTCCTGACCTCAAGCAATCCACCCAACTCGGCCTCCCAAAGTGCTAGGATTACAGGTGTAAGCCACTGCACCTGGCCCACTTAAGTATTTTAATTTTTCCTTTTTGCTCACCTCCTATATGCAATCCATAGCTAGTCCTATGGATTTTATCCCCACAATGTACCTCTAGGTTACCTTCTTCTGTCTACACCCAAGCTACAACCAAAGCCCAGATCATCCCTCACCTGGTCACTGCTACAGGCTGTCTGGTCTCCCTGACGCTGATGGTGCCCCTCTCCAACCCCTTGTGGATTTAGCATCCAGAACGCTCTTGCCCAGACACAAACCTGCTTGTCTGCTTACACTCTTGAATGGCTCCCCACCCATAAGATAAAACAGGAGCTCTGTAGCATGGTCTGCAGGACTGTCCCTGAACTCACCTCTTATTATTCCCCATATGCATCCATGGGCACTCTCCACAGGGATTCGTATCGGCACTGTCACGCTTCCACATCTGCATGTGCTTGTACTTCTGGGATCTGATTTTCATCTCCCTTTTTGTCCCCTCACCTTCTCTCAGAATTTTTGTTGTTGTTGTTTTTACACAGAGTCTCACTCTGTTGCCCAGGCTGGAGTACAGTGGTGCAATCTTGGCTCACTGCAGCCTCTGCCTCCCGAGTTCAACCTCCCTGTAGCTGGGATTACAGGTGTGCACCACCATGCCCAGCTAATTTTTGTACTCTTAGTAAAGGTGGGGTTTCTTATAAATAATAATAAGAAGGCCGGGTGTGGTGGCGCATGCCTATAATCCAGCACTTTGGAAGGCTGAGGCTGGTGGGTCGCTTGAAGTCAGGATTTCAAGACCAGCCTGGCTAACATGGTGAAACCCCATCTCTACTAAAAATACAAAAATTAGCCAGGTGTAGTGGTGCATGCCTGTAGTCCCAGCTACTTGGTAAGCTGAGGCATAAGAATCGGTTCAACCCAGGAGGCAGAGGTTGCAGTGAGCCAAGATCGTGCCACTGCACTCCAGGATGGGTGGCAGAGGGAGACTTCGGTCTCAAAAAAAAAAAAAAAAAAGAAGAGTGTAGGGCTCGAAAACTAGTAATGCTAATTAACTAACTCTGAGAACATCACATCTACCACCCATCTTTCTCTAACCATCTAATTTTGTTAGCCATAAATACATTTTTGAGCTGCTTATTCCTGAATCCAACTCTTGCATAAATTGTTGTGAACAAATACATGCATTGTTCAGTTCTATTGAACCACATGTGAAGACGGTGGGGAAGGCTGGTGGTCCCAGACTGTTTTGGTGCTCTATTCGGGGGTAGATAATTTCCTGAACTGGGCCTAATTGCTTTGGCTGCCAAGTAACAATTTCTTTTTAGTGGAAAACTTGGCCGAGGCAAGGCTTGTGCAATTGTGCCCTCGCCCTTACCTAAGGAATTCTGTGCACAGAGGCTGTCCTGTAGCTTCTGAGGTAGTCATGTGTGTAGACACACACCTGTAATTAGTGTTCAGGAGGTGCAGGGGGAGGTCACAAAATCCTTGTGTGAGTGCCAAGGAAGGGGCAGGACTAGAGAAGGGAGGCTCCTGGCCTGCACTGGGAGCTCAAGGGCAGAGCCCACTTCCTGGATGTCACCCACGCTTGAGCTCTGAAAGACCCCAAGGAAGCCACCTCGCTGATGAGGAAGGGCGTATGAGAGGAACGCTGAGGGGGTAGAATGCATGTGGCTTCTGGCAGCCTCTCTCTGAGGATTGCTCAAGTGTGTATGCCATGAACCTCGGCCTGCTTCTGATTTGTTGCTGCATATTGGATAGTTAGTATGTGCAGCAGCCTGGGTGACTCATGAAAGTGACTGATAAGCCCTCTCTCTCTTTGCAGTAAGGGCAGATTCTAGCATTTGAGCCCACTTTGGGAAGGGTGGTGTGTGAGGTCAACGTAGAATATTCCAGGCTGGCCAGGCATGGTTGGCCCATGCCTATAATCCCAGCATTTAGGGAGGCCGAGGTGGTTGGATGGCTTGAGCTCAGAAGTTCAAGACCAGCCAAGGCAACATAGCGAAACCCCTTCTTTACAAAAAAAATAGCTTGGTGTGGTGGCGCGTGTCTGTAGTCCCAGCTACTTGGGAGGCTGAGGTGGGAGGATCGCTTGAGCCCGGGAGGAGAAGATTGCAGTGAGCTAAGATCAAGCCACTGCACTCCAGCCTGGGCAACAGAAGGAAATTCTGTCTAAAAAAAAAAAAAAAAAAAAAAAAGGATATTCTAGGTCGTCTTGAAGTCCTCTCTTGACAAAGTTCTCTTAAGTTCCATCTAACAAACAGTTTTGTCTATTTGTTTTTATTAAAAGGAGGAAGAAAACAAAGAGAAAAGAAAGCTCTTACTTTTCCCTCCTAGGATTATAAGAAACATTACCCAATTTTAAAGGACTTCAAATTCAAATGTTGAAAGTCAGATGTTAAATAAGGTTTGTAGGCTGGGCTTGGTGGCTCATGCCTATAATCTCAGCACTTTGGGAGACCAAGGTGGGCAGATCCCTGAGGTCAGGAGTTTGAGACCAGCCTGGCCAACATGGTGAAACTCTATCTCTACTAAAAATACAAAAATTAGCCAGACATGGTCGCGCACACCTGAAGTCTCAGCTACTCAGGAGGCTGAGGCAGGAGAATCACTTGAACCCGGGAGGTGGAGGTTGCAGTGAGCCAAGATCACACCACTGCACTCCAGCCTGGGTGACAGAGTAAGACTCTGTCTCAAAAGAATAAAATAAAAAATAAATAAGGGTTTGTAGAGATATCCTATAAACATAGAAGTTTCTCCAGCTCTAACATTTTAAAATTCTATGAATCTCAGATTTGTGTCACTCCAATATGTCCGGTAAAGTAGAAGGAAATATGACTTTGAAATTCACTAAAATGAAAAGATGGAAGCTGTATCTTTGCTGAATCCATGTCCTGAAATAGCTTTACAGGACAGGTAAAGCATTTCTGTTCATCTCTCCAGTAAATACTTGCATCTTGCAGCTGCCTCTCCGCGACCAGGGAACGGACAGCAGGCTTCCCAAGGAGGAGTGAAGTGGAGTCATTTCACAGGCACCCAGCCTCCCCTCACCCTGTTCTCTTTCTTCCTCTACAGTTGCCTTTCCCTGCAGTGGGACTGGCAGCCATCCAACACTTCTGCATTCTTCCAGTTGTCTCCCTTGTGTGGCCTTCCTTAGCTGCTTAGCACCATGACTCCACACACCCACAAACACACAGCAGCCATCAGTTTAGTCCACATTTCTTAGGCATTAAAGACCCAATCTGGGCTGGGCGTGGTGGCTCATGCCTGTAATCCCAGCACTTTGGAAGGCCGAGGTGAGCGGATCACCTTAGGCTAGGACTTCGAGACCAGCCTGGTCAATATGGTGAAACCCCATCTGTACTAAAAATGAAAAAATTATCCAGGCATGGTGGCACATGCCTGTAATCCCAGCTACTCAGGAGGCTGAGGCAGGTGAATTGTTTGAACCTGGGAAGCCAAGGTTGCAGTGAGCCAAGATGGTGCCATTGCTCTCCAGCCTGGGTGACAGAGCAAGACTCTGTCTCAAAAAAAAAAGACCCAATCTGACTCCAGTTGATGTGTCCAGATTTACCTCCCCAAAACAATCCCCTTATCCAGCCTCCATTTCCCTGTGCCCCTCCAGCATGCATGCCCCTCTCCTCCCCTCTCCACACTCCCCTTCTCCTCCCATCTCCTGCATCCAACTGAAGCACTGCCTTCTCTTTCTGATGTGCCCCTACACCGAGTCTCAATTTTTCCATGCATGCTTTTTTTTTTTTGAGACAGGATCTCACAGTGGTGTTATCACAGCTCACTGCAGCCTCAACCTCCTGGGCTCAGATGATCCTCCCACCTCAGCCTCCCAAGTAGCTGGGACTCTAGGTGTGCACCACCAAGTCCAGCTAATTTTTTTTTTTTGGAGAGACAGTGGTCTCACTATGTTGCTCAGGCTGGTCTTGAACTCTTAAACTCAAACCATTCTCCAGCCTCAGCCTCCCAAACTGCTGGGATTACAGAGGTGAGCCACTGTGCCTAGCCTTACTTCTGCATTTATTCAAATGATCGTGTTCTAGTCACCTCCCTGATGAGATGGTAGATTCCTTGAGGGTAGGGATGAAAGCTCATGCATTTTTCTATTCTCCACTGAACTTAGTACAGGAAGCAAAACAATATATTTTTTATCGGATGAATGAATTTGTAAAAACTTTTTATTTGGTCCAATTACTGATTTTCCCCCTCTCACAAAACAAACTATTTTTTTATAACACAGGAGGAAGAGGAGGGACTAATATCTGAAATGTTTACCTGGCCCTGAAATTTTCTCTCCTTTTATTTGATATGAGAACTTATCTTTGTCTTTATAATAAATTATATCTTATTTTTAGTATGAAAAAATCTTCTCAGCTGGGCTCTGTGACTCACGCCTGTAATCCCAGCACTTGGGAGGCTGAGGCAGGCAGATCACCTGAAGTCAGGAGTTTAAGACCAGCCTGGCCAACATGGTGAAACCCCGTCTCTACAAAAATACAAAAATTAGCTGGGCATGATGGCAGATACCTGTAATCCCAGCTACTGAGGAGGCTGAGGCAGGAGAACCACTTGAACCTGGGAGGCAGAGGTTGCAGTGAGCCGAGATGGTGCCATTGCACTCCAGTCTTGGTGACACAGTAAGACTCCGTCTCAAAAATAAAATAAAAATAAAAATAAAACCTTCTCATTATAGGCCAGGCGTGGTGCTGACACCTGTAATCCCAGCACTCTGGGGGACTGAGGTGGGTGGATGGCTTGAGCCCAGGAGTTCTAGACCAGCCTGGGCAACATAGTGAGACCCCCATCTGTATAAAAAATTTAAAAATTAGCTGGGTGTGGTGGTGCATGCCTGTTGTCCTAGTTACTTGGGATGCTGAGGAGGGAAGATCGCTTGAGTCCAGGAGTTTGAGACTACAGTGAGCTAAGATCACAGCACTGCACTGCAGCCTTAGCAACAGAGCAAGACCCTGTCTCAAGTAAATAAATAACTTTTTATTATAAAGTCATACAACAAATTATTTAATAAATTATAACAATACACAAGCGTGTTGTGTGGGAACAAAATTCCCCCACCCCAGGTTGCTCTTTCAGGACTATGAAAGAGAAACTCCATGATGCTGCCCAGAGCCATGGATTAGGGGGGATATCGGTCTAGATGAGCGTACAAAACGTACTACCCACTATGAGTGCATATGGCGAGACCTTTACTTCCCAGATGGAAGTTCCCTGAGCCTAAGGAATCCATCTGACTTGTGCAGCTTCTGAGCTCGCTGGATCTGTTCTATTCTCTGTGCAGTGGGGCTGACCATGGTGACTATCTCATAGGGTGGTAATGATACTGCAGGAGCATGGGAGTTGCTCAGCACAGCATCTGGCCCAAAGCAAGGGTTCAACCCATGTTTGCAGTCAAAATACGGCATGGCCCAGAGAACAATGTTGCTTGGACACCTGTAATCCCAGCACTTTGGGAGACCGAGGCAGGTGGATCACCTGAGGTCAGGAGTTCAAGACCAGCCTGGCCAACATGGTGAAACCCCATCTCTACTAAAAATACAAAAATTAGCCAGGTGTGGTGGCTCATGCCTATAGTCACAGCAACTCCGGAGGCTGAGGCAGGAGAACCACTTGAACCCAGGAGGCAGAGGTTACAGTGAGTTGAGATCACACCACTGCACTCCAGCCTGGGCAAGATAGCGAGCAAAAAGAAAAAAAAGGTTGGAGAGCAGAGACTGAAGGCTGAGGGGAGTGCAGCATGGCTTCAACTGTCCTTCCTAGCATGTTTGACAGAGTCAGTGACTTGTAATTGAAAGTGGTAAAGAAATAAAGGAGATAGGGAGGCTGAGTGGTAGAAAGAAATGAACTTCGGACCCAGACAGACCTCAGTGTGAAGGCCAACTACATGACTGCCTATTTGTAATGACTTTGGTTGCATTTCCTGAACCTTATTTCCTCATTTATAAAATGGGCAAACAGTATACCTGTATACCAGTATACCTAGATTGTGAGGATTCAATGAGTTAGTGTGAAGTGGCTGGCACATGGTAGTAGATATCTAATAAATGTTAACAGTTTTCCTAGAGCGAGCTTTTGTTTTTTTGTTTTGTTTTGTAAAGTTTGTGTAAACACACAGAATTAGAGCTGAAAGGAGTTTCTAGGCCAAGACCTTCAGTTCCCAGATGGGGAAACTCAGAAAGAAGGTGCATGACTTGCCTGAGCTGTTTTCCAGCTCCCAGGCCGTGGTCTGGCCCCCATCCCCAGGGGCCACTGTGACCTGGCTCCCCTGAGCCAGAAGGAGGCCATCTGAGATCCTTCTCTAGGGAAAGTTGGAGAAACCTAACCCTGCTGGGAGTTTTGTCACCAATTAGTTTAATGGACTCTTTTGTGTGGACCTGGCCAGGGAGCAGGAGGGGACAGGATTTATTTGCCTTTTCCTTTCACTACCTGGGCTTCCCAAATGCACATCCTTATGTTGACTTTGAGGCCCTCAGTGTCAGGACATCTATGCTTGCCCACCGCTATTGCCGTAACAAGGTTTTGAAGGATGCCAGGTGCATAATGTCCTGCCTTGTGTCTTTCTCTCTCTCTCTTTTTTTTTTTAGGCAGAGTCTCACTCTGTCACCCAGGCTAAAGGGCAAGGGTGCAATCATGACTCACTGCAGTCTCCAGCTGCTGGGTTCAAATGATCCTCCCACCTCAGCCTCCTAAGTAGCTGGGACTGCAGGCATACACCTCCACACCTGCCTAATTTTTGTATTTTTTTGTAGAGATGGGGTCTTGCCATGTTGCTCAGGCTGGTCCCAAACCCCTGGGCTCAAGGGATCTGCCTATCTTGGCTTCCTAAAGTGCTGGGATTACAGGCATGAGCCACCACACCTGGCCCTGCCTTGTTTCTTAATACCCAGAGGAAAAAAAATGTGACCACTCAGATCTTGCACTCATATTTTTTTCTTCCTTTTCCTCCAAATTCAACCAAGGCAACATGTTATACTCTTTCCAAGAAAAACAACAACAACAGCAGCAGCAGCAGCAGCACCACTGTAATTCTCTAACATAGTTTTTTTAAAAATCACACAAAAAATGATGTGAAAGATGCTAAATTAGACTTGCCTAATGAGATGCCTACTTACCCCGGGTTTTGCTTCATGTCTGAGCCCTGGGCACTCTCAGTCATGGCCTTTGGGTCTTGCAACACTTGTCAAGCTCAAGCTCCCAAAGGAATTCTAGAAATCTGTTAGATCCTCCTCGCACCCCAACTCCCTTCAGTACCCAGTGTTCAGGATTAGTGGCAAGGGCCTAGTTTTTGTTTTGTTTTGTTTTTTTGAGATGGAGTCTCACTCTGTTGCCCAGGCTAGAGTGCAGTGGCACTATCTCGGCTCACTGCAACCTCCGCCTCCCAGGCTCAAGTGATTTTCTGCCTCAGCCTCCCGAGTAGCTAGGATTACAGGCGTGTGCCACCACGCCTGGCTAATTTTTGTATTTTTAGTAGAAATGAGGTTTCGCTACGTTGGCCAGGCTAGTCTCAAACTCCTGAACTCAGGTGATCCACCAGCCTCAGCCTCCCAAAGTGCTGAGATTACAGGTGTGAGCCACTGTGCCCGGCCTGGCTTAGTTATTTACTACGTGAATAACTCATTCTCTTGGACCAAGCATCTTGCAGGGGACTGAACACCCCAAATCTATTTTCATGCAAATATCCTGTGCTTTTCCACTACATTGTATTCTATCAGGTGAGGATGAACAGAAGCTTGCACCATTAATAACTAGAGAAAGAAACAGGTAACCCGGGCAGGGGAACCCAGCATTTTTTCTCTTTGTGTTTAGAAAATCACCTTGGTTGGCATATTCAGCCAGCAAGAAAGAGAGGATCATCAGGCACAGTGGCTCACACCTGTAATCCCAGCACTTTGGGCGGCCGAGGAGGGCAGATCATGAGGTCAAGAGATCGAGACCATCCTGGCCAACATGGTGAAACCCCGTCTCTACTAAAAATACAAAAATTAGCTAGGCGTGATAGCCTGTGCCTGTAGTCCCAGCTACTTGGGAGGCCGAGGGAGGAGAATTGCTTGAATCCGGGAGGTGGAAGTTGTTGTGAGCCAATATTGTGCCATCGCACCCCAGCCTGGTGACAGAGCGAGACACTGTTGAAAAAAAAAAAAAAAAAAGGATCAAGGAAGTATCTACAAAATGGAACCTTTTAAAACTCTAGAATCTCTTAAAGATATCCCCAACACAATGATCCCTGATGCTCTATTTCTATTTTCATCCTATAACTTTCCTTCAAGGAGTCTATAAAGCATCAACTCAAAGTGACAAGAAGTGGATACATATTCTAAGGGAGCTCCCCAGGACAAAAGGAAGATGGAGGAAATGGTCTCTGAAGGTATGTGTGAAGGTGCTAGACAGGAAGTTGTCCCTGCCCAGCCCTGGTCACAAAAAAAAAAACCTCTTTCATCCCAGCCACATCACAAACAAAACAGAGACATTTTGCACATCACCAATCAGTCTGGAATGACCTTTATGACTTTGGAATTGTCCTATCTCCTTCTATTCTCCACCATACCTACTTTCTACCTTTCTTCAGTAAAAACTTCTCAATAACTTTTGCCATCTGCTGTGGGGAAACCAAACACAGAGAAGTCACAGTTGCTGTGCAATTCAGTTACGGAGACAAGACAGGGAGACCTTTAACAAAGAATAAAAATGAGGGGATGCTGGCCCAACTGTATCCCTTGTGCATATCTAAAAATAAAGGGGATCAGTGTGTAGATGAGTGGATTAAAACAAAAACAAAATAAGAAAATAAAAGTAAAGGGGAAATTAGCATAAGTTCTCTTGCAAAAAAAAAAAAAAAAAAAAACAACCTGAGATTTTCTGAAAGTGTACTCTTTAGATTGGCTCTTGAAAGAAATGAGGGCTGGCCATGGTGGCTCACGCCTGTAATCCCAACACTTTGGGAAGCCGAGATAGGCAGATCACTTGAAGTCAGGAGTTCGAGACTAGCCTGGCCAACACAACGAAACCCTGTCTCTACCAAAAATACAAAAAAAGTCGCTGAGCTTGGTGGCAGTAGTTCCAGCTACTCAGAAGCCTGAGGCAGGAGAATCACTTGAACCTGGGAGGCAGAGATTGCAGTGATCCGAGATTGCGCCACTGCACTTCAGCCTGGGTGACAGAGTGAGACTCCATCTCAAAAATAAATAAATAAAAAAGAAAGTGGCTGGGCACGGTGGCTCATGCCTGTAATACAAGCACTTTGGGAGGCCAAGGGGGGGTGGATCACCTGAGGTCAGGAGTTCGAGACCAGCCTGACCAACAGGAAAAAACCACGTCTCTAATAAAAACACAAAATTAGCCAGGTTTGGTGGCATGCGCCTGTAATCCCAGCTACTCGGGAGGCTGAGGCAGTGAGAATCACTTGAACCCGGAGCCAGAGGTTGCAGTGAGCCAAGATCGCGCCATTGCACTCCAGCCTGGGCAACAAGAGTGAAACTCTGTCTTAAAAAAAAAAAGAAGAAGAAAGCAATGAGGAGGTAGACTGGGGGAAAGACGGCCTTGCTAGTAGGGAAAGCAGCAGGGTATAAAGGAAGGAATAATGAACGGAGAGTTAGGAGAGCTTGGGGTGCATCCGA